>NC_091010.1:67184500-67491500 GCF_041146395.1 Eulemur rufifrons
CCTGCCCAGTGCCCCCGGGCCGGCCTCTGCCTTTCCAGGCCAAGGGTGACCTGTGAGTGGGGCGTGGAGGTGCGGGGGAGCCCTTGAGAGCTCAGGGCTGGTGCTCTGGTCTCCAGGAGGGATGTGGCCCAATGCTGGCATCTATAGATGGCAGTAATTAGTCTTCCTAGGCCAACTTTTCCTTTGGAAGGGAAGAGATTGTCTGACCTGTGGAAGTACTTTTAATTCTCTAACCCGAAGCTTTTTTTTTTTCTTTTTTTTGTCATCATTGATAAAAATTCCTTGTCCTATATCTCTGAGTACATTTTTTAAAATTATTAATTTGCATGTTCATGTGTTACATCACCTCATGTAAAATGTTTATTGAGACACAAATTGGAGGATTGTTGAACACAACTATGGAAAAGTATGAGCTTGTTTAGAGTGTGGGCAGTGACAATGGCATTTTTGGATAATGACTGGTGTTAGGTACATCGGGATGGCTCTCCTCTGGTTTCCTGGGATTTCTACCTGGATTTCTTATTAAATTTTGCTTAATTAAGGCAGTGGCATTGATAGTGGTGCATAGTTGTTCCAGAGTACCAGGCAGTGACATTAGAACTCATTAGGATGACTAATTTCGGGGCCATTTAAAGATAGTCTCAGGCATCAAGATGTTTCTCACATGTCTGTCTGTCGCTGCTGGAGACCATTGTGTGGTCCAGTTGCATGGGCTACTACAGCGTGAGGACAGAAGTGTCATTTTGCAGTCAGGAACAGGAGGTTCTTTTTTTTTTTTCCTAATTTATTTTTTTCATTGTGGCAAAATACATTTAAAGTTCACCATTTTACCATCTTAACATGAACAATTCAGTGCTGCTGAGTACATTCTCAGTGTTGTGTAGACATCACCACTGTGTAGTCCCAAAACATTTCTATCATCCCAAAAGAAACCCACACCATTATACTCACCCCCATTCCCCACCCCCGGGCCCTGGGAACCACCAGTCTCTATGGATGAGCATCTTCTGCATCTTGCATATAAATGGCATTATGAAATGTGTGGCCTTTTTTGTCTGGCTTCTTTTACTTAGCATGTTTTCACGGTGTGTCCATGTATTGGTACTTCATACATGCTTATGGCTGAACAGTGTTCCGCTGTGTGGACAGACCACACGTTTACCCGTTTACCCCTCGATGGACACGTGGGTCACTTCTGCCTTTGGGCTGTTGTGGGTCCACCTGCTGTGAGCATTCTTGTGTGGGGTTTTGTTTGAACACCTGTTTTTAATTCTTTTGGGTATATACCTGGGAGCGGACCTACTGGGCCATGCAGTCATTCTGATTACCTTATTGAGGAAAGAACATTCTTTTTATTGTTTTATCTATATGGGCCTCTCTTGAATCACGCCTCTGAGTTATGAAGGTTGATGTGGAGAGGCTTCCTTGTTTATTTTTAATTGTACCTTCTCTGTAGGTTTTACACAGGGGCTAACATTTATGTTTTCAGGTTTCTAAGATCTTTGTTGGGAGTCAAGGCCCAAGGAATCAGAGCTCGAGCTGTGTTTGACCTGAGCCAGAGAGAGGGCTGTCGAGGGGGAAAGAGAAAGAGAATCCTTGAGGTCAGAGTCACAGGACAGAAAATCCGTCATGAGATTTTAGAACTCGCAGTGGGGCTTTGCCTTTTCCAGGGGTATGTGTCCAAATGCAGCATCCTAATCAGAGAAAGCAAAACCAGTATTCACTTAGGACCAACGGAATTGTAGAAACTGTGATGTGGAAGAGTCGGTAGCCGCCTGTGCCCAGTGGCTACTGCAGTGGGCACGGCCGCTGGAGGATGGTCCCATCATGCAGGGAGTGCTCCTTGGCAGGGCCAGCTGGGCCACAGATACAGGAGTGGCCGCCACGGTCACGCTGGGACCTGGGGGCTGCTGAGTGCAGGGAGGAGTTGTCGCTGGATGGGGAGGAGATGTCAGGATTTGATCCTGGAAAGGGGGAGCCATGGTCCTGGGACTGTTAGCCCCGAGCAAGGCATCCTTCCCACCCCAGGGTCCAGCCTCCCTGGACTGGCACCTGCTGCCCTCTGCTCCACCCAGGGCAGGTGGGCGTGGGCCGTGCCTGCGTGTGGATGCCGATTACTCTCCATGGTGAGATGAGGATGGGCGTGGGGAGTAAATGTGGAGAAGCTTTAACAATAATTTGACCGTGCTCTGCCATCCACGTGGCATTTCATTTATCTAGAAATTCGTTTTTATTGTGCTTTACAAAGGTATTGGTCAGAAACAAAATGAAAATAAAAGTAAACTCTGGTCTTTCTCTACAGGTAGTATTAGAATCCTGGCTTTCCGTGTCTCTTGACCTTGGATGGGGCGACTTGTTAGTTTCCCAGGGCTGCTGTGACACATGAGCACAAACTGGGTGGCTTAAAATGACAGAAATAAATTCTCTGACAGTTCTGGAGGCCGGAACTTCAAGAGCAGGACATCAGCAGGGCTGTGTTCTCTGTGAAGGTTCTAGAAAGCTGTACAGGGCAATCCCTTCCTTGTCTCTTCCAGCTTCTGGTGGAAGACAGGGTGTCGTCCACCCTTGGCGTTCCTTTGGCATGCAGCTGCGTCCTGCCAGTGTTGGTCCCTGCCTTCACGTGGCATTCTTCCCGGGTGTCTCTGTGTCTTGTGCCCAAATCTCCATCTTGCTCTTATAAACGTACTTGCCATTGGATTTAGGGTCCACCCTAATCGTAATTTGATTTTGTCTACAAAGACTCCATTTCTCAATAACTTTGTATGCACAGGTACCATTATGACCTAGTCCATTTTGTGCTGCTGGAACAGAATACCTGGGACTGGGCAGTTTGTAATGAACAGAAACTTAGTGTCTCACAGCTACGGAGGCTGGCAAGTCCCAGATCGAAGTGCAGCACTAAGGGTCTTCCTGCTACGTCATCCAGCAGTGGAAGACAGAGAGAGTAAGAGAGGATGGGGGAGGGCGGGTGTCAAACTCACCGTTTTATAATGACCTCAGTTCTACCTGTGAGGGTAGAGCCCTCATGGCCTAATCACCTCTTAGAGGTTCCATGTTTTAGTATTGTTACGATGGCAATTAAATTTCACCTTGGGTTTTAGAAGGGATGAACCTTCATCACACAGGGGTTGAAACTTGAACACGCTTTTTTGGGAGGCACACAGTTCTGCCCACTCCAGGTGGGTCTGGGCATGGACCAGCCAGGCTGTAGATGGTCGTGGGTTGGGGAGGAAGTGGGAGGTTATACCTGGGGTGCCCCGAGGGTCACTGTTCCCTTTACCCAAAGCCTTCGTTTGCCCAGTGCAGCTGCTGTTGCCTGTCTGGGCTCCCTTGCCCTTCCTCTTCAATGGTGTGTTTGAGGCTCAGTAGGGTGGGCTGGAGCGTGTGGGCAGTGAAGCAGCCGGAGAACAGAGAAGGGTGGCAGGGCGGGCACTGGACGGTAGACCAGCCGGAGGTTCCCACCTCCTTCCCGCATCTTTCCGCCTCCTACGTCCTGCCCAGACCCTTCCTCCACCCGCTTCTGTTCCTGTTTTGTCAGATTTTTGAGACCATGAGTACAACACGGTGCGATGTGTGACATCCTGCACTTGCTGTTGTCACAACCGCTTTGCTACAGTTCAAACCCTTAAGATGCCGTGGAACTGGACCATTTTCCTATCTTCTGACTTATGAATTTCAAGTGTTTTTTGAGAAAATCTTCATTTGGGAAGTCATTCTTTGCCTCCTAGAAGCTGTCTAGACAGGTAACCAATTTGCACCCATTTGGAGGCTGTGGAGGCCTCTTCCAAGGATCCTGCCCCGCTCACCGAGCCTCTTTAGCTCCATGACTGTGCTGGTATGAAGTAAAAAAAGAGAAAAGTTCAGTAATTCAGTTCAGATTTGTTCTTGCCTAGATGACGGTAATGCCCCGTGTAGCATGACTTAATTCCCGGCAGCTGGGTTGCAGGAGGCTAAGGCGAGCCTAGCGGCTCAGAGGAGGGGCCTTACTCCTGTCTGCACTGTGATTGGCTCGCTCTCTCTCTCTCTCTCTCTCTCTCTCTTGCCTCATACTCTTTGTTCCATGGTTTCTGCTCTTCAGCCTGTCATCTGCAGGGCACCTGTCATTGTAGTTCCATCCTGACGCCCTGAGTCATGGCAGCTCCTACCCTGAACCTTCACTGTTCTTAGTGGTCATTCTATCCTTGACCAAACTCCCCTCTGATCTCCCGTGTGCCCGGCCTTGGGGAAGTGGGGTGAGCTGGGTGTAGTTCTCAGCTGCACCTTGGAACCGTGACTCTGACCATTGTTAGAGAAGGGCCATGAGGAGGAGACGGGGTTTACTTAGCTGGGGTAGACACTGAGAGGAGGGTCAATGTTGCACAGTGTGGCTACTCATGGCCAGAGCAGACCAGCCCCTCAGATCTCATGGCCCAGGTCTTGCCAGGCTGAGGACATCTGTGCACTGGGCACCCATTTGTGACATAGCCACATGGGCCAGGAGGCATGTGTGTGTGGGGGTTGGGTGGAGGGCATTTACTGAACAGGACCCAGAGATGCTAAGAGCAATCCAGCACAGTGAAGACATCCGTCCCTGTGAGATGCCTGGGAGACCCTCTGCTCATTGTTGATACTCTGCAAGGAAGGCGTAACAAATTGATTTTTAAGGATAGGAGCTTGAACTGGATTCATTGAAGAATCTCAGTAAGTTTGTACTTTTTTCATTAATTTTTTTGGTTTGGGCTTTGTGATAAACATGCAGACACTTGTTGGGACAATATCCCCCAGCAGCTAAATATTTGGGATTGAATGAACCAAAGCGCTGGTGTAATGATGGGGAATGCTATTTTAATGATCAGAATTAGCTTCAAGGAAGCTTGGTTACAAAGAGTAGAAGGATTTTTAGATTTAAAGTACATACAATGTAGGTAGTTTTTATTTAATGGGTTGGAAGGAATTGAAGCAGTTTTCATCATCTTTCTTTTTGTTCTGGGTCCCTACAACGTATACACTACAGTAGTGCATCCTTGAGTCTCTCCAAAGTGCTATGTGTTTTGGCATCAAGCTGTCATGTCCGGCCGTCAGCCCCATTTCATCAAGTCCCCCTGAAAGGCATCAGCTTGGGTGGGTCCAGGGGCACCTGTTGGCAGAACTGGTCTTGGTGAATTTTCCTCTCTCAAGTTCATCTGGTCCTCCTGAGGCTGTTGGGCTCTGCTCCAAATCTTCAAAGACAGCACTTAAGTCTGAAAGGAGAATTGTGGACCATATATATTTTAGCTCAAAACCTCCGAATGGAATAATTTTAATATGTGTATTCTTGAGAAATATGTAAATTAATAATTGCTTCATACATTATTCAAGACAAACTTATTTTGTATCACTGATAGCACTTCTAATCTTATATAGAGATATGCTAATGGATTTAATTAAAATAATTATACTGAATAATGTAGCCTGAACTTTACCCTAAAATAGTATCTATTAATCATCATCAGTAGTCATATTTTTAGCCAGGAAGACACTTACAACATTAAACCAGTACTAGATGGAAAATGCATTTTTTGTTTTGTTTTACAGTTTGGATTTATTTGGCATTCTCATGAGATACATGACAATTACATTTGCTTAGAGAAGAGTATAAAATTTATGTAATTTCTTTAACCTGAACTGTGTCAGCAATTAGAAAACTTTCAGCAGTTTCTGCCCTTTCTTAGTCCTTTTTAAGTTTCCTTTTTTCCCTTCGAAGCTTTGTTCAGTATGTTTCTTGTCCATCTGATTCTGTTCTGATCTCTTTTTCTCTCCTGAGAATTGTGATTGGTGAATCACTTCACCTTGATTCCTTGGATATTAAGAGATGAACCCAGTTTTAAGAGGGACAGTGAGCAACCTGCCTGTCTTCATATGCATAGAGATAGCTTCACCCCTGGCCATGATTCTCTCTAATTTTATTTCTGGTATCGTTCCGTGGGTTGCTGGCTTTCCGTCTGTGCTCAGTGGTGGAGAGCCCTGTCGTATTTGGTGGAAATTTCAGTGTTTCCCTAAGGCCTTTGCGTGCCTAGGACTGAGGTGTGTGTTCTTGCTTGTCAACGGGTCAGCACACAGGTGTGGATTGACCCGAGGCACAAATGCATTCAGAATTGTACCTGTCCACCCTCAGGTAAGCAGATGAAAGCTTTACCAAGTTCAAAGTAAAATGCAAGCCAGGACTTAAACTGCCTATTACGTTAATTTAACTAGGTTTAAAATCAAATCTAAAACGCTAACTTTCTTAAAAAGCAAACATTTATTTGATAAGTTCACTTTTAACTCAATGAATAGGAGATGAGTAAACAAAGCTAGAAGCAGTGAATGCATCTAAATTCCTGGGTGGTTCCTTCTCTGTTCTCGGGTAGGCCAGGTCATAAGGGTGCGTTCATGCAGGGTGTATGGTCCAGGGTTTGTAGCCCTGGGGTGGCGGTGGAGTAAGAGGCCCTACGCCAAACTCATCTCTGTCTCTTGGTGGACATCCCACAGGCCTTGTCCCTTCTTCCACTCTTGTCCCCCACCCCACACTCTAATGAATTGATTAGTGATCATCCCATTGTGCTGCAGGGAACCAGCCAAGGCCTGAGAGGTACCGTGGGGTGGGGGCTGCTAAGAGGCTGGCATCGCAGTCCCTGGCCCACAGTTCAGAAAGCCCCACGCATTGTGAGCAATGTTTTGCTTAAATAAATAAAGACATTCACTAATTTACAAAAATAACAAAAATCAAACAAAGCCAGAAAAAAAAAAACAACAACATTGCCCTAAATTTCTATCATCCAGACCTTTTCTGTGATTTGGCAACTAGTTCTACTCAGTATTTGCCACAGTGTATATAGCACTTTATCAATGAAAGTTTGCACTGGAATGAAGATTCGGCTTGAGAGATGAGCATGTTAAAGAAGTTTTCCGTGTTAATATGTACATGCATCCACATGCTGTGCTGCTGCCGCTGCTGTTGGTCCACAGTGGCTGAGGTGTGTTGAGCAGTAGTGGTGTGCTGGGATCGTGAGCCTGGCGTATCATGTGCACACGTGTCATTTCATTCTCCCAATAGCCCTTTAAGGCAGGTCCTACTAATCACCACTGCTTAACCCACGAGAAGCACTCACAGGAAATGCCCCCTTCCCAAATTCACATACCGGGTGGTGGAGGCAAGCCTGGAACTCAGCATTCTGGCCCTGGAGCCCTGCCCTTGTCCAGCATAAGGCATTGTGTACTGTTGGTCGTGCTGGGTAGGTTCTCCTGCGCGCGTCCAGGGATTTTGTCCTTCTGTGTAGGTAAGATTCCATCCAGCATTGTTTGTCCATAGTGTAGGTGCCCCCTGCTCTACCTGACGGGTCCTCTGTGTCTTGGCAAGCTTCTGAAGCAGAGCTTCCACTTGAAAGAGATCTGAATTTAGCAAAGCAGCCTTACTCCACAGAGGACATGGAAGCCTTTTGTTGCAAGCACATGCAGAATCCAAAACACTTGAAATTCTTGACCAGTAGCCAATATTACATATGGGCCAAGCTAGGTATGGCTCCTACTGATAGTGGGTGGTGGAACCTTACTGTCAAGGAAAGTTAGAACCTGTGGCAGGGTGGGAAGAACCTGGCACTGTGTCTGTCCTTGTTAACACAGCACCTGGTGGCTGTCTGCTTCGTCCTTGGGAAATGGCATTTATAAAGTTGCTGTAGGTGGATGATGCTTTGCTGGGTACAGTATAATATGCATGAAGCCAATTTGTGCCTTACCCTCTGGACCGGCGTGCACAAACTAGATGAGACACTTTGAGAGACTGAGCAATCAGCCTTGCACACACTTGTTATTAAATGTCACAATAAATATTTTTTATGTTTTTTCAAAGGAACTTCAAGGTAGTTGAAGCAGAGCATTTGAAACCAGAATGAAATTATTTTTTTTTAAATGTTCTTTCCTAAAGTTGCATCTGAAAGCAGATAATTGGAATCTGGTTGGCAGTAGAGGAGAGGGTAACACCTGGTAAAAACAACCACAGCATGAGTAATTCTGGAGAGGAGATATGGGGTGAAAGTTTCTTTATCATTTTGGCTGTGAAGTGCTGAGATTTGTGGTGAAGCTTGAGTCGGTGGATTCACAAAACCAGCTTTGGGGGTGGACAGACCAGCTCCAAATCCCTGTGAAAGGGGATAATGGTAGACCTCCTTCGTCAGGTTGTCATGAGGATTTAATGTGTCAGTAGAGTTGAGCCCCTGCCAACGTGATTGGCACATGCAGAATATTCACATTTTATAGATTAGGAAACTTGAACTCATTCCTGTGCACTGAGGTTGACACACTGGCCCAACATCCTTTCAAGCATTTTCCATCATGAAGTAGCTACAGAAATATATCCAGGTAGTGTATTTTTCATCAGTTATAAAATTAAGGTATAATTTATACACAGTAAAATTTGCTCTTTCTTACTGGACACCTCTGCCAGCTTAGACAAAGGTGCACTACCGTTGTCCTATGGAAGAGTCCCCCAGCCACCAACAGTCCTCCACCCCCATTGCGGATAACCCTTCCCCCACCTCCACCCCCGGCAACTGCATCTCCATCCCTATGATTTTGCCTTTTCCAGAATGTGGTAAAAGTGAAATCATGCCATATGCAGCCCTTTGAAAGTCTGTCTTATTTTATTCATCACAGTGCATTTGAGATGCTTCTGCATTGAGCGTAACAGTGGTTTGTTCTTCTCTTACCCAGTAGTGTTCCATCGTGTGGATTCACCTCCTGAGGGACATTTGAGTAGTTTCCAATGTCTGGAGATTGCAAATAAAGCTGCTACACAGTTTTATTTGTAATAAAAAGTTCATCTACAGGGTTTTTGTGAACGTTAAGTTTTTACTTCACTTGGAGAGATACCCAGGAGTACACTTGCTGGGCCCTGTGGATCGTGCATGTCTGATTATAAGAAATTGCCGAGCTCTCTTCCAACGTTGCTCCACTGTTTTTGCATTCAGACCAGCAGCATGTGCAAACAGCACGTGGTTATGGTTTTTAGCTACTTTTTTGTTTTTTAAGCAATTCTAATAGATGTTAGTGGCATCTCATTGTCATTTTCATTTACATTTTGCTGATGAGTAATTGTGCTGAGTGCCTTCCTGAGCCCTTATTTTCCACCCGTATGTCTTTGGAGATGTGTCTCTTCGAATCTTGTGTGCCCGATTTTCGATTTTTGAGGAGAGGAAGATTGTTTTGTTACTGAGTTTTAGGAGTTCTTTGCACATTCTGGATGCAAGTCTCTATCAGATAGTTCTCTGCAGTCTTGTGTCTTTGTTATTCTAACAGCACCTTTCAAATAGCAGAAGTTCTTTATTTTGTGAAATGCAGTTTATCGATTTTTAAAAATAGATTTGCTTTTGGTATCGTATCTAAGAAATCTTTCCTCCAAAAGTTTTATAGATTTTAAAGTTTTACATTTAAGATCTATGATCCGTTTAAAGTTAAGTTTTGCCTAGCCTGCAACGTATGGAATGAAGTTTATTTGTTTGGTGGGGGTGGGGTACTATGTACTTTTAGTACAAATGCATTGACCATATATGTTCAGGGTAATATTTTAAAAATGGGCTTCTGCCTTCTTGCTTTTGGAGAATTGCACTAACATTTATGCAATAGGTATGATAGTTCCATTGCTCAATATGTTGCCTATTTTCTTTTCAATTCGATTTTGAGCCTTAATGTAATCCCTTAAAGTATCTGGCATGAATGTTATTTTCCCCATTTCATTCAGGGAGGTAGAGTTCAGCCTGATACCGGGAATTCACTTAGAGACACAAAAGTGGCAGATCCAGGTCAGAGCACTTAAAATCCAGAAACTCTTCCCAACAGGATGTAGCCAAAGGCACTGAGTCTCTGGCTTCCTCCAATTGAATTTAATTCTAGCTTAGTTCCGTACTAGCTCTGTGATCAGGGACAAAGTAATTAATGTTTCCATTGTCGGTTTCCTCTCCTTCCAACACAGCTAACTTTCCATAGGACATCTGCTAGAATTAAAGATGAAATATACAAGGGTCTTAACACTATGCATAGATGTAATATTATCTATCATTATTACCATTACTCTGTTTTTTTTGAGGGTGTTGGTTTTCTGTAAGATACAGAGTATGAATATAGGAGATAACATTCCTAAAGAACAAAGTGATTCATTTTAAAAGATGCACAGATATACAGGAAAGCATTTTTGGCATGGAACAAAGACAACTTATTTTCATTAATGAATGTGGAAGAGCTGACATGGATTTACTGGAAGAGGATTCTTCTGAGGGGACAGGTGTTTGTTTTGCTTTAACCCTCATAAAGCTTCATGTAGCTTCGTAGAGCTTAGCACACAGTATACGCACCTGGTCAGCAGGTGACAAATATTGACTTGTGTTAGTACTTCCTTTATTATTGTGTCAAGACAATCATGTAAGAAATTACAGTTCCATGTGAATCATAGATTTTATTTCTTTGTTCTATTTCACTGTGTTTAGCCATTAGCCCTTATCTGGGAGTGATTTTTCTCTTGTTGGTGTTTCTGTACTTCTTCATAGGAATTATAAATTTCAATTAATCTTTGCCAGAGGGTGTGGCTCAGCCTTCTTTGTTCTTGGTTTGCAGGGGGCAGCGCTGAAATACTTGCCAACGATCGTCAACGATGTGAAATTGGTGTTTGATCCCAAAGAGCTCAGGTAATGGAGCACCCGAGGCGTGTACTTGCCACATGCCACGCGTGGCCTGCTTCTGAGAGCATGTAGTGCATGGGATAGTGCATGGGTGCATGCAGTGCATGGGTCCTGTCCTGTGTCTGCATGTGTCAGTGCCCTGGATCATTCTGGAACATGTGGTGGTTGCTGTGACTCTTTGCTAATTATGACTTCATGTGGAAAAGGCATCACCACTCCACAGTCACTGTATATTTTTTTAGAAGATTGTTTACAGCCTTATGGATATATAATACATGTTTGGCATTTTGCATACGTTAGTGGTTGAATTTCAATAGGTGGTTGTTGGTTTTTTGTTTTTAGCACCTAACAAACTTAAGATAGGAGCTATAATATTTGTGTGTCACCTTCGCCTTCTATGACAGGGACAGCTTCTCTTTGTGTGCTCTTAAATGAGGGACTGTGAGCCTTGGGCAGAAGAATCAGAAGTTGTCATCTAAGAAAATAATTTAAAAAAACAAAAACAAAAACACCACCACCAAAAAGCAAACCGGGAGGAAGCTGGTCCCTGGGCTTTCAGAGCGAGGGGCGGGGGTGGGGACCAACCCTCAGCGTCCAAGCCTGCCTTTTGATGTCTAATCTGCAGAGTCCCTGCCCTCTGACAAGTGCCGTTGTGTGTGATGGGATGCACAGCCTTCAACCCCAGACGTCTGATAGCACAATCCTCATCTGCTTTTTGTTTTGGTTTTAATTTGACACAATAAACTACCCACAGGTGATGGCACCACGTTTACCAGCCAGTGCTGCGCTCCTGAGTATTACTAAAGGGCCACCTGTCCCTGGGCAGTTAAACTGAATAACAAGTGACCATCCTTCCTGAACTCTATGTCCACCATAGGTCACTCATGCTCTGCAGTTGAAGGGCGAGGGGCTCTCGGGGAGGTGCTGTCCCGCACAAATCCTTGTGTCTCTGATGCGCCCCAGGATTTAGTGTCCTGAAGGGATGCATTTATTTTCTGCTCCTGAGGCACTGACAATGCTGGTTGTAGCTTAGCTGGCCCTAAATGAGAAGAGGAGAGACAATGGGTTGATGGGCAGTGTGACTGCCCACCTCTCTGTTGAGTCCTCCCCTTGGAGCACAGTTCTCAAAGAGCAGTCCCCAGACCTTCTGAATTGGGAACCGTGGGGTGGGGCCCAGCCATTTGGTTTTACAAACCCTCCAGATATTTCCAATGCACATTCATATCTGAGCAGCTCGGGTCTGGACTGAGAGGGAGGGGGCCTGTGGCTGGTGTGGGCCGAGGCCGTACCCTGGTCCTGTCCACTTCGAGGTGCACAGGTGGCAGTCCTCTCTGTGGGAGCGGTGCTGTCAGTGCTCACAGCTGGGCTTGGAGACCCAGAGAAGACCTGCTTTTCCAGGGCCAGGCCAGTCCTCAGGCACTCTGTTCTGTGGGTGGGCGCGTGTCCCTCTTCAGTGCCTGACAGGAGAGAAGAACTGAAACTTAAGTCTCCTACCTTAGCATAACCAGGTAGTCCTGGATCACTTACACATACATATACATCCTCACACACCTAAAAAAGTCAACTTTATTTTCCTGGTGGCCTTGTTTTCTTGTGTCATGAAGCTATCTTCTGCTTAGTAATCTTTTAATGACTTTCATGCTGGTTCCATTCTGTGCTGGCCCATCTTTAAGCGGCAACAATAGACACGACATCTATTATGTGCTTTCTCCATGCAAAATAGGGTTTGCAGAAAGCATTTGTATTGGTCCATTAATCTTTACAACAATGGCATGACACAGGTTCTGTTGTTAGCCTAATTTTTCCCTAAATATCTTGTTCATGATAACTCAGCTGGTGAATGGCAGTGGTTCAAGGCCAACCCAGGCTTTTTGGTTACAAAGAACAGGCCTCTAACCACTCTGCTACCTACTGGGTGTTGGGTTGTGTCCAGTTTTTTGTTATTATAAAATATGCTATAAAATATTCTGTAACTTAATGGTAGTTATCTGCCCTTATTTTATATAATTAGGATTAACAGAGAAGTAGAATTATTTGGTCTTGCATTTTCTTAAAAGGTTTTCAATGGATATTATCCAGTTGCCCTCCAAAAAGTCAAACCAACATTCTACCAGTGTGTATCACTGTTTTCCCAAACTTTGCCCATACTGGGAACCTTGCTGATAAGACAGGAGAACAGTATCTTACCATTTTAATTTGCATTTCTTTGGCTACTAACAAGATCTCTCTTCTAATATTCCTATATAGGTCTGTTGGCCATTTGTAAAAGTAAATTTTTTAAACAGGTTTATTGAGATATTATTGCATACCATAACTACAACACTCACTGTTGTAGAGTGTTCAACTTGATGGCTTTTAGTACATTTACAGAGTTGTGTGACCATCACCAGCATCCAATTTTAAAACATTTTATGATCCCAGTGAGATTCCTTGTACCCATTTCCAGGCATTGTCCATTCCTACCCCCAGCCCTAGACAATCACTCAGCTATTTTCTGCATCCACAGATTTGTCTTTTCTGGGCATTTCTTATAAATGGAGTTGTAAAATATGTGGCCTTTTGTGACTGGCTTCATATTTCTAAGGTTTATCCATGTTGTAGCAAGTATCCGTGCTTCCTTTTTTGGGATGAATTGTATGGATATACTATACTTTGTTTATCTTTTCATCAGGTAATGAATATTTGGATTATATTGACTTTTTGAGTATTATGAATAATGCCACTCTGATTCATGTATAAGTTTTTGTGCAGGTATATATTTTCATTTTTCCTGGGTATTTTCCCCAGGAGTAGAATTTCTGGGTTATATGGTGACGGTGTTTAAGATTTTGAGGAAATGCCACAGTGTTTTGCATAGTGGCTGTACCATGTTACATTCCCACCAGCGTGGTATAAAGGTTCCAACTTCCTTATATCCTCACCAGCACTTGTTAATGTCTGTCTTTTGGGTTATATCTATTTTAGTGGTTATGAAGTCCAAAAATGATGTTTTAAAACATCATTTTGAAAAATGAGATATTGATCCATGAGAAGGGGCTTTGTCCAACACGCTGGTGGCATTTAATGACCGTACGTTTTGGTAATGTCTTGATCATTTTGCTGTGTATCTCTAAATTATTTCACTTATGTTTTTCCTCATAGCAAAATGTTCACTGATTTCATTCTCAATGTTCCTGTGGGTTTGCTGACCATTCAGAAGCTCTACTGCCTGATCGAAATTGTTCACAGTGATCTCTTCACACAGCATGGTGAGTGGAACCCCGAGAATTATTAAATTGTCCCTTTATTTATTGTCTGCAGACTTTGACCCCTCGGAATTCTCTCCTCGTTGCCAAAAGGAGTAGAGGTTGCAGCCAATTAAAGCGGCTCCATTACAAGACAGGAAGATTTAGCCCTTATACGAGAAGGGTAATTGACACACAGTGCAAGTAATAGATCATTGAGAAATGAAGGGAGAAAGCGCGTGCCTTGTAATTTAGGTGTACACCAAAGCCCTGGGATAATCAGCATACATTGTAGCCTTAAAATGTGTGATTGTCTATCCTAGGGAGGCAATCACTTGCTTCCATTGAGATGATTGCAAAGAAGAAAAAAATTGAAGTTTTCTTTAAATCTGGAAGTAATAGTTCTGTCTTATTCTGAACTTTGCATTCTTTGATAGGGTTTCTTCAAACCTGGCTCAAAGTAATAAGAGTTTTCACGATTCCTCAACTCATTCATCCTGAGAAACACCTTATATTCCCACAAGTTATCTCCCCGCCCTTTTTATTAATCATTTTCTTTATATTTGGACAGATTGAATTAATATTTTACACCTGTCAGGCAGTTTTATCGAAAGCTTAAAACCTCTGCATAACTCCGCAACCCGCCTCATTTATTTGAGGCAAATGTGAAGTCTGCTGAGTGACATTCTGACTGGGAGGCATAGATTTATTCCATTCCATTTGCATCCAGACATGTAGGCTGTTCCATTCATTTTCTTTTGTTCTCGTGCTTGGTGTTGTTTGTAATTCCACTGAGCTGTTTCAGGGAGGGAGCCGCCCAGGCTTGGGATGTCCCTGTTGAGTTATCGGCTGGACGGGGAGCTCGCCGTGTGTCTGGCTTAGTCCTTTGTGCCTTCTGGGCTGCTGAACCCTGTGTTCGCCTGCTGAGTTTAATGCTATTTCTTGATTTGACTTTATAAAATGTACTGGAGTGTACACTTGTTGCTAAGGCTTATATTAAGAGGAAATGCTAAAACTTCATTTGGGTAGGAGTGTTCTTCTTGAGAAAAAACATCAAGCCAAGAAGTGGGTAGCTTTTTGCAGACCTCTGTCTAAGCCAGAAGCCCGTTTCCCGCGTTTGTAAATGAAAGTCAGTTCTCACCATCATCTGGGACTCAAAGCACTTGAATCTCCGTTGAGCTGTTAATCCCGACCATCTGCATTTCAGGCTCTCACTGGAGACCTGGATCTTGAATTGCCCACTCCCCAGGTGTGTGTCAAAGCTTGGGGACACGAAAAGGCTTTAGGAAAGGCAGATGGTAGAGATGTTGGGGGGGGACCCTGCTTCAGTGAAAGTTGTATATCAATATCTGGGTCTCCTTAGGGAGGTTGCTGATGTCCTTTCTCCCATGGTCCTGTGCCAAGACACACACAGGCAGACACACACACCTAGACATACCGTGTCACCACCACTACCATCATCAGTATCTTCACTGCGTTAACAACTGTCCGTGAGTGTCAGTTGTCAATGAATAACAATTGTCAATGGATTGTGCTTGAGTGTTGGTATGAGGAAAACCTTCTTGAGGACATATAAACATAATATTTCAAAATTTCTATTGCAAAACTTTGTATGCCATTTAGTTATCTTTGAGTAAGGGCTTAAACCATAAAAGATTCTATTAAAAATATTTAAAATAAAATTTTTTTTTTTTTTGGAGACGGGTCTTGTTCTGTCACCCAGGCTAGAGTGCAGTGGCGTCATCATAGCTCACTGCAGCCTCCAACTCCTGGGCTCAAGCGATCCTCCTGCCTCAACCTCTGGAGTAGCTGAGGCTACAGGCACATGTCACCATGCCTGGCTAAAAACAATTTTTTTAAAAGAATGTATTTCAAGGAAAAAATTTTTCTATTGAAACTTACTCATTTCTTTAGCTAGTAGAACATTTGAAGGAAACTTACCGTTTATTTTTGGTAATTATGTTAGACTAGGTGTTTGTGATTGTGTTTCTCTGTCTCTTTCCTATGCCCCGTTTCTATTTTTACTCTTGTTCTACACACATTTTATCTTAGACTGCCCCAAGTCCTGTTTTGGAAGTATGCAGCATGTGAGTAAATACTTAGCTTTGTTTAATAAGGAGTTACCAGGTAATGTAATATTTTGAAATAATTAGCCTACTATCTTTTTAAGTACAAAGTTAGGATTTTGATCTTAGTAGTAAGTTGTACCCAACATAGGAAGTGAGATTGTATGACATATACGAATTATATAGCCCAAAATTATCATGGGCTAAATGAGCCAGAATTAGCCTGAAGCTTCACGTCTTACAAGCAGCTCCAGAATTGCCCATCAGGAGATGTTCCCTGAGCCATAACTGGACGTCCAGGTGTGCTTCTAAATGCTAGTGGCTTCCCAGAAGTGTCTCAGAATGCTTTGGCCAATGTGAAAATAGTCCCACTTATAGGCTTTGGGTTGTAAGAGTCTTTCTGGATAAGGGTAACAAACACAGCCTCAATTTTTTCTCATCTGCAAGCTCTGCTTTTTCAGAGCAGCCCACAGCAGTCTTACTGTCTGCTCAGGAAAGATTTATCAGCAGAAATCTTCTGGTTGGTCTGTTCTTACAAAGGATGTCATTACTTTTGCAAAATACTCTGTGCCACCTTTGGTATAAATATTTAAAGCCAAACCATTTTCGGATGAGATATGGCCATGATTTTTTTGCTTTGTTCCATTTCTTATTAATTTGTAAAAATATAGTTGTCTTTGTCCTGTTTCCTGATCCCAGTGGAAACAGTCAGATTAAATCTCCACGCATCCAGATTGTTAGAACTTGATATAACTAGATTCAGCTGCACGTGTTACCAAACATGCCAGCCCTTCTTAAACATCCTCTTAAGGAGGCGGTCAGGATGTGTCACTGTGCAGGTCCTCTGGGTTCCTCCATGGGACCCCCAGAGAGAAGTGAGGTTCCCAAGTCCTTGCCTCTCAGCATGCGTGTTGCCTCACTCACTAAAAGAGACACACTGGTTGCCTTGCTCTACAACATTTCTTTCCATCTCCGTGGCTTCAAGAGTCTCACTTCAATGGAAAGGACGAGTTGGTCTGTTGGCAAGATGCAGGCAGTGAATCCTGAAACCGGAATCGCTCCTCTGCAGCAAAGCCTCTGTACGCCAGGTCTGGGTCCCAGCAGTGCCTACTGGTTATTTCCAGCCTTGTTTCCCCACTTCTCTCTCTTTGAGGTCATGAAAATTGAAGGTGCATTGAGGGGGGTTTCTTGGGCTTCAACCCATCCTTTTATCCTTTGATGCCCTCCCACACCCAGGGTGTGATCCCACAGTGTGGATGTGCCTGCCTCAGCCCACTAATTCAAATGCTAACCTCTTCTGGAAACACCCTCCCAGACACGCCCAGAAATAATGTTTAACCAGCTCTGGGCATCCTGTGAGGCAGCCATTAGACTTAAAATTAACCAACACAGACAGCTTCCTGAGAGAGGCACTTTGATCACCCTGCCTGAAATATTAACAAATCCATACACTGCACCTCCTGACTCCTTGTGGCACCCTCCCCCCTGAAATCATGGTATGTCTTTACCTGACTACTTGCTTATGATTTGTGCTGCTTCCTCAGAATAAGAGCTCCCCGAGCGGGACCTTGCTGGTCTTGTTCTTGCTCTCTTGCTGGCCCCTGAATGAGCGAAACGCACATGGATGTTCCAAACCACACTTTGTTTCCCAGGAGGCAGTGCAGGGGAGGAAGCATGACCAGCTGCACGCATACGTAGTTCACTGGATCAAAGGGAGGTGAAGTTTTAGGTTCACCTGGGGAAACTGGCAGTCTCTCCTGGTCTTGGCTCTGAATGGATTCCTCATGGGGGGTGAAGGTGTCTTGAAGGAGGAGTAACATCAGCAGAGAAGGGCGAGGAGGACCCATGAGAGACCCGAGGTGTGGACACTCATCTGTGGGCAATTTTATAAAATCAAGATTGTCTTCTGTTTGCGTCTGATTTAATGATTCCTCAGTTTTCCACAAATATGATGGGGGCGGGGCACAATTCCACTCTACCTCTGGTTTCAAGATATCTTTTTGGTAAAATTATGGAAAATTTCAAACATACAGGGGAGTGGAGAGAAGAGTGTAACGCACACCCACGTACCCATCACTCAGCTTCACAGATTATCAACTCATGGCCAACCTTGTTATCTATGTGCCCCTCCTCCAGATGTTTTGAAGCAAATCCTGGCCATCACGGCATCCTATTGGGGTGTCTTTTTAAATGTACGGTGGAAATACAGAGTTAACGACATTGTTACTGAACAGCCTTGTGCAGAGGGGCTGGTCCCACGCCAGTGTCCCCTCCACCCCGCTCCTGTGCTGAGGTGCAGGGCCTCTGACTCCTTAACATGCCGTGCACGAGACTCAGTGAATGGGCCGTGATGGCTTCTCAGCGTCGTCTCACTATGTGACTTGACTACTTGAAAGCTGGTTAAATAGATTATGTGCTTCACAAAAAGATGACTCTTGCATGTAATCTGTGGTGTGGAGTGAGCAGATTTTCAAAGCGAGATACAAAGAGAAGGAAAGGTCAAAGCTTCATAATTTGTGCCTTTGTAGCTTTGTTCCCATGTGATTGTATTGTTGCCCACATATCTGACAAAAGCTGTGGAAATTAAAGCTTAAATCGTATTATAGACATGAGAAGTTTCAGTTGTAATGAAATTAAAACAATAGAACACTGAGGTTTAGGATTTATGTCCACAAAATTATTTAACATTAATGTTATAGAAATTGGAATAAATAAATCAACCTGATGTAGCATTAACTTTTAAATTAGTGAAGAGCATTGGTCACACTGGCAAGAAGCCTTTGAGGACAGGTGGGTGTCCTTGGGGAGCATCTGTTTTTACCCACGTGGCTCCTTTCATGTTCTGAATCTGAGGCCTTTGGGAAGCTTGTTCTGATAAACACTGGATCATTTCTTTGCCTCCTTTGCAAAGGATTACATCCTTTCAAGATATAATCTTTCCATATTCCCCTTTGGATAGTGGCCAAAGTAATTGACGGATTTTCTTTAGTGCTTACCATGTACTTAGCATTGTGCCCTGTGTTTGTTTGCCTTGGAGGAGGGTGTAAGATTTGAAGAGTAAAGTTTACTCAAGACTGTCCCTTTTTGGTCTTGCCAGTAGTTTAATGTTCTCTAAGGATTACTTTTTTGTAAGCCTTCTATTCTTTAGCACCCCTTTGTGGTTCTTTTGTTTCGAGTTTGTTGTTACTTTCCTGTGGTTGGAATCTCTCAGTGAGTAGGAACGGGAATCATTCCTTCCTGCCCTGGCCCTCCTGAGGCTCCTGCCATTACCGTAGCAAAAAGGTTGCCTTTAGACAGAGTTCATCGGCCTTTTAAAACTTCATTTGTGTTCCATTTCTTGAACAGTACAGAGCTGCTTAAAAATCTAGGCCTAGAGAACTTAAATTATTTTTCTCATTCTTATTTTCAAGGTCAATGATTCCTCTAGTTATCAAGCAGAGTAAAACTCTCCTTTTTAATGGTGGAAACATTAGTTAAAGCAGCCCTTTGAAATATGAGGGCCAAGTCCCAGATACCTATTGGGACCAGCTATTAGGAAATATTAAAGTCAGATTCCTAGACGATTATCATTGTGATTACATCCAAGATAGAAAATTTGTATTTCTAAAAATTAGTCTTTTAATCAATTTATAATGTTTTAAATCTTAGAAAAGCTGCATGTTCAATACAGGCCCATATTATACTTTCTCAATCCTTTGATCCATAAACAAGTCAAGATAAAATCTCCTGTGCTTCATCACAGTGGTAAACACTTATTTCTTTTTATTGAATGTGATCTTAAACCCAGAGCTACTCTTTAGTAGTTCTGTTAACTAGATTAATGTGGTACAGAAAGAAAAATAGGGGTTGAGGCCAATTTTTCCAGAGTCACTTAATATACCAGTCATACAGCCTTCCGGAATACTTTAATTAGATAGTTGCACTGATGACTTCTAATGAACATTACCAGCTGTGAACCCTGAAGACTGATTCTTTTAAATGATGGTGGACCATAAACATCATTTTCTCTTCTGTTTTCTTCATGCCCTGGGAAAACTTCTAATCTTTATCTGCACTACTGTACCTTTCTCATCCCTCATTCTGTATATCATTCTCTATCTTTCATTATATGTGTTTTTGAAAAGGCCGTTTGTTAAAACAGTGTAGGCTTTTAAAAATGGCTTGTTAAGGAGAGTGAACTCAATTTCAGTTTTTTAATTATATTCATTTCCATTCCGTCATAATTTATTGAACATCTACCATGTGCTCAGGACCGTTGGTTAGTGAGTTTGCTTCCTCTGAGTCTTCAGAGTCATCAACTTAAAACATACAGAAATGGAAAAGAGTGCTTATCACAATTTGCAGATAAGGACACCAGAGTTAAGAAGCCCTAGTTAGGAAGCCTTGGTTTCCAAGCAGTCGCAGGCAGGGAGCTGTCCACCACCATGGTGCTGATTAAGGAGTTGGCGTGTTGCAGATCCATCATCTACTCTTTTCTTGAACTGTGTCACACCCACTGCACGAGCAATGCATTCTGAAAACTGATTCATTTCAAATGCCATCTGAAACAGACGAGATGCATATAGTGAAAAAATAAACACATCAATGTATTAAATATAGATAAACCGTATAGTCTTGTGCTTATATGTTCATGGAGTTTTAATAATATTTCTTTTCTCTTTCTATGTGAGGACTTCTTATCTGTGGTCAAATTAGCAGTGCCAACAGTTCTTCCTGTTGTAGTTGGTCTAAAGCTTATCATCGTCTATTCCCTCTCTATTCTGCACCTGCTTCGGGGTGGCCCTCTGTTCCTTTTGCTTGATGTCGAATGCAGGAAGAACAGTCTGAGAAGAGGGTGCCTCAGTTGTCTCAGATCTGGTCATGTGCACACTGGGCACCAAGAGAGCAAGTCCCTGGGTTCCCCAGTCCATGATTCCTTCCAGGCCCTGAGAGTGCAGCTCTGTATCCGTGTTACATGTTGCCTACAGCAACTTCTTTGTGACAGTAGGAAGAGCCCCAGGTCAGCCTACAGTCTCCTAGGTTCTGCCACATGAGCTCATTCTTTTTCTGCTGTATAAACCCCTTCCTGAGTGCACAGTCCTTTCCCCAAGATGAACTGGTCCAGACCACATGTTTTTAACCATATGTATTTTATTGTCAGGGCAACCTAGAGGGGAATGTGTTCAGGATCACACTGACCAAGACCTGTGTTCTTGGTTACTTTCATTCTCCTGGTTTAAAGAATACACACCTTTCAATAGCCCTGTGTGTTCTCTTTCTTTGTTTTCTCGTGTTCTGCACAGTGAGGTTCTGCCTGTCAGCTGGCACCCTGTAGAATTCCTTCTGGACTCACCAAGATACTTCCTTGATGTGCTTCCACTGCCTAGAGACTAGCTTCTTCACCTGAATCTTCCCACACAGTCTTTCCTGGCATTTTACTTGAGTCTTCCTAATTTTTTAAAAATCTACTTATAAATGAGACTTATTTGTGGCTCTTTTTTTCCTTTCTTTCTTCCAACAAACTATTTGTCATTACAGTAGTAATGAAAATTTCACCTCTAGTTCTCCAAACTAAGGATACAAAATATCTGACTTCCCACACCCTTTTTCCAAGATAGCTCCCTTCTTCCAAGGCCTCATAGTGGCATGCAGAGAACAGTTCTTCGACAAACATCTTTTTCCCATTGTTTGATTGTCCATGTGCTGCCAGGCCTCTCCTTTTGACTTCTGAGATCCTTTTACTTGCTCTGTCACCCTCTCAGTTAAAATTTCTTGACATTGGGTACCTCAAGGCTGACTTGCAGATTCCTGCATTTCTGATTATTTCTGTACTCAGCTGAGTGGTGCTGTTCTGAGCAGAACACTCAAAAAGGAGCTTCTCATGGCTGGGCATGGTGGCTCATGCCTGTAATCCCAGCACTTTGGGAGGCCAAGGCGGAAGGATCACTTGAGGACTTGAGGCCAGGAGTTCGAGACCAGTCTGGGCAACATAGTGAGACCCCACGTCTACAAAAAAAATAAGAATAATTAGCTGGGTGTGGTGGTTCACACCTGTCATTCCAGCTACTTAGTATGCTGAGGCTGGAGGATCACTTGTGCTGGGAGGTGGAGACTGTAGTGACCTATGATTATGACTCTGCACTTCAGCCTGGGTGACAGAGCAAGACCCTATCTCTGAAAAGACAAAAAAAAAAAAAAAACGGTGCTGCTGGTCTGGGAGGAGTAGAAACA
This sequence comes from Eulemur rufifrons, assembly GCF_041146395.1. NCBI lineage: Eukaryota > Metazoa > Chordata > Mammalia > Primates > Lemuridae > Eulemur > Eulemur rufifrons. The sequence continues at coordinate 67,206,668 of NC_091010.1, forward strand.
GTGCAGGGCGTTTGTGTTTACACCGTTTTACGGACTGGGAAACTAGCATTCAGGAAGGAAAAGTGACCTAGCAGTGTTAATTTGTTCTCCTGGTACTGCTAACTTTCATGACTTGTTAGATTAAAATGATTCTTGGAAAAATTGCTTTGCATTTGATATGTAAGTATGTCTGAATCATATACATGTTTACACACATGTGCACATGCATGGATCATTTACCCTGAGCAGCTCTAGCTTAGGACTCAGACATTTAATTCCGGCTCTGCTGGGGCTTAGCAGTGCAATCCCGAATATCCCTTAGCTCAGGCTCCCGGTTCCCACATCTGCAAAATGCGGACCTAAGTTATGGCTCCTTCGACCCCTTTGGGTGATGGCACCGTCTTCTGTATTTCTATGCTTGAGGACCTGAGTGGAGGGAGACGCCACTTGAAACGTTTTGAAACAAGTGGGTACAGGATTCTTAGCTGATCAAAAAATAAGATGATTATCTATAAAAGGTGAATAGCAAGCACCCCCTATTTATATGGCTCTTACTCTTTTATTCTTACTGAACGTGTTATTTTGGATCTTGGTTCTACGTAACATGCACAAGGTTATTAAATGCACTTTATGGATCATTTGTTTAATGTGATCAAACTAAAAATTAAGAAGCACATTACTCAGTGTTCATAAAAATGAATGTTTTAAATGGACAAATTCATTCTTGTATTTGCATCTTTCTTTAATGTAGAGCTGTAATGGGGTTATAGATGGATATTCTGCTTGGACATTTATAAGCTGATGATGCCTGTTGAATACCTTTTATAGAGATTAATATTTTTTGCTCTATGCCCATTACCAGAGCATTAATCATCCTGGCTTCGGCCCTCACAGCTAAGGATGAACAGATGTCGAATTATTGCTTTCTGTGATCATTGTGGATCATACTGGGGAAGGGGCGGTGAAAGGGTGGCCCGTATTATCCTCACAGCAGAATGACACGGAGCCCGGCCCACCTGGCTGCCTGGGCTGGGCTGCCTTTATTGCTCTGAACATGGCAGAGAAAACAGGACAACTGTGCCAGCTAATTCTAGCTTCATCATAGGTCACTGCTGTGCCTAGAGTCAGTACTGTCAGACACAGGGAAGACCTGGCGTCACATACATGTGGTGAGGTAACTGTTAGGCGAGAGCTGTGCTTGACTCTGCGTGCAATGATGACACCAGTTCAGGAAAGTGAGACATCGCACACTAGGTCTTTAACATCCGCTTTCTAGCATCCTCTTAGACTGTGCTGTCCAACAGAAATAGAATGCGAGCCGTGTACATCGTTTCCTAGTTGCCACATTATAAAATACAAAGCAATTAGTGAAATTAATTTTTATAATATATTTTATCTAAAATATCACTGCAATGTGAATTCACTGTAAAAATTACTAATACTTTACATTCTTTCTTTTTTTTTTTTTTTTACTTGAAGCCTCTGAAATTCAGTGTGTATTTTATGCCAACAGCACATCTCAGTTTGGATGCTAAATTTTCATCAGGTGCTTGATTTTTATTTTTATCATTTAATATAATTTACCATTGAAAAACTAGATCCACATACCCACGTTTTTTCAAACACTTGTTTCTAATAAGTAAATCAACTATTACTTATTACAGTTGACTTTATATTAATTAAAATTAGTTAACATTAAAAATTCCTCTCCTTAGTGGCACTAAATATTGGATAGCGCGGTTCTGAAACATTAGTTTTCTTTTGTGCACTTTTAGTTGGAAAGACTGACTTTGTATAGTACTGTTAACTATATTATTGTTAACAATTGCCGTTTTTTGTATGCTTACTATTTGCTAAATATACACATTATATCATTCGGTTCTCACAATAAATTCGAGAGATAACCAATAGCAACCATTTTGCAGAAAAGAAAAATTAAGACTTAAAGAGTTTAAATGACTTGTCCATGATCCAGAGCAGGAAGGAAGCAAGGTGGATTTTATTATTTCTTTGCATGTGTGGCAAACTGATTAAAAGGCTTTTTCGAAAACTCTTAGTGTGACCCTGGTTCTTGGACTTCTGGTCAAGTAGTTGCTCCAGAGTTTTCAAAAGGTCATGTGTGGACAGTTTATTTAAGATGTGTTTTCCTTTGAAAATATAAGGCTTTTGGGGGGGACGAGAGGGAGGATTCTTGGCCTCTCAGGCCATCTGTTTTTGACCTAATGGGATTGTTGGCGCAAATCACATAGAAATGACACCTGTCCACAGGGAGGGATATTCAGGACACTGAGTTGGGACATCCTTGGTGTTACAGGAGCTTCCTCGTCTTTGACTGCCAGAGACAGCTGCTTATGTTTTAAAATCTCTCATCTCAGGGGTGTGTCTGTCTGTCTGTCTATGTGGTGTACCTTCCTCAGTGCCCTTGGTTTGCTTTCTTGACTGAAGATAAAATTTGAAAGTTTCACTGTTATTAAAAACTTGTGCCTCACCACTTCTTGAAAAACCTTATAGTCTGTAGATGGAAATGCAGAGTAAGGGTAGCCCCTTAAAGATGAGGTTTTGAGAAATTGGCGTTAGTTTTTGCTGTTAGGGAGTGGCCAGGTTTTGAACGGCTGCAGTGTTGGACTGTGCAATCCTAAGGCATTAGTTTTCTTTGTGTACTTTTAGCTGAAAAGGCTGATTTTGTATAATGATATTATTTGTATTATTGTTAGGAATAGCTACTGTTTATTTATTGAGGCCTGTGAAGAGCATTGGGCAGCAGGTGCTTTAATTTGATACAATGTGCATGCCATTGCAAATTAAGCACACACACAATCCGGTCTTGGTTTATGTGTTGGGGGTACTCAGTTAAGGAGAACGAGAAGGCTTCCTCTCTCACAGATTGCATTCCTGTAAGGACAAACAAATAATTAAAGCCACCAGTGATTAAGGTGTTCTAAGAACTGGGCATTTGAGGCCTGCAGATCATGGGTCACCAACAGATGGACCTCTTGGCTTGTGCTACCTCCAGCGTTTGTCCCCTGGCCTCTCTGAATTCAGAACACTGAGGACTTGCCTGTCTTCCTTTTGGGCATCTGAGACAGATTTCTGTGGATCAGGTGGTGGGTAATGCTGTATGGTGCCGCTGCCTCTGCAGCCCTCTGCCTTTGAAGGCTTGTTTGAGATCCCTGGCGTGGGTAGAGTGGCCTGTGGCCTTTAAGGAGAACCTAGGTGTCTGGCTGGTCATCCTCAGTGATCCAGCCCCGTCCCGTGGTCAGGCTTGGAGTTCTGTCTGGCTGGAGTTTCCTGATGCCGGTGGCGCTGGAGGGGTGAAGTTCACAGTGGCGTGTTGGATGCTTCCTGCAAAGCCCTTCCTTAAGCACCGTCTCATTTCATCCTTACAGTTAGAGGACACTTCCTTCACTTCATCTCCAATAGCTGTGGACGGGTGGGCGATGGAGGGTGACACGCCGTGGACTCTCGTCCAGCAGAAAGATTGTAACAGATGGTTTTGTGTCCTCTCAGGGGGCTTAGTGAATAAATGTCTTTAAACGTGACAAAATGACAATGAAATTTCCAAAAGTTTTGCTGTTTCTTATGAAGACAGGCTGGATAGCAAACAAGCGAAGCTAACACAGACCTCCGGGCCGGGCCGGGCGGATGGTGGGCATTTCCGCCAGGGAGCCAAAGAGGGCTGATAGCATTTCCCTGCCAGAGATGAACAGGCAGACATCACTTCCTTCTCCCCGGAGTAATTCTGACAGATGAGACCAACACACTCAATTAGTGCTGAGAACAGCACGGTCCACAACTGCCTGCCCAGCGTGACGGATAAATGGTGCGGGGAGGGATGGATTTAGGCCAGGACATCTGGGTACTGGAGCCTGTGGGGCCAGCTCTGCCGTGTCTGTGTCCAGAACTGCGTCCCTCTGATTTTCTAGAGCTACTCACGAACACAGCCCTCCTCCGACCCGGACTGGCCAGTCCACTCGGCCTGCTGTCTCTTTTGGGTCCCTGCTGAGCTTGCTTTGGAACGTAGCCTTGCTAAACTGATGTAGTCTTTTTTTCCCTTAGTCACATTGTCAGGAGCTGTCACCACCTGCTCAGGTCTTGGTGGCTCTAACTTCTCCCTCTGAGATACCTTGGAAATTCTACGTGTTCTCCAGAATGGTGGCAGTGATAGAGATGACCAAGTGGCAGGGGTGGCCCAGGGCTTGCCGCATGTTGAGGGAGGGCATGACGGGCAAGGTGTTTCCAGCTAAAGGGAAAGAGGACTTGTGTTGGGGATGTCATGGCAAGGCGCCATGAGAGGGTGTGTGCAGGGCCGAGCAGGGATGAGGTTTGCCGGGGAACCTTGCCGGTTGGGTGAGGGTGTTTGCAGTGTAGCCCCTACGCTGGATGTTGCATTGTGGTTAAGGCCAGGGGATCCAGAGTTACTGAGGGTAGATGTAGTTTGTGTACATTGCGATTCTGTAGGGAAGATGTTGTTGTTATGGGATATTTGTGGAAATAGTACGTTTAGTGTGTGAGTGTTTCAGGCTGGATTCACTCCCATAAAATCATTTTCTTGTGCCATTTTCCTTGGGCTGGCTTTCTTGTTGGGCTGCTCTAACATGGGTACGGTTTCCTACATGGACAGCATGCGTGTCTTGGCTTTTTGGAGCACTTCACTCAAGTTCAAGGGGCTGCGGCATCCGTGAGGGCCTCAGTTCTTCCATCAGCATCACAGAAAGGGTTGGGCGAGAAGATAAGGGCATCGTTGGAGGCCTCCCTGACACTCAGGAGCACAGACCTGAAGGGACCGTCCTGGTCCCCATGGGACAGCCCTGTCTGGATGTGCTCTCCCTCCCTGGCCTCCTGCAGGGTCCCAGACTTCATGGCCAGTGGTCTGGTCTGGCCTGGCCTTTTCCCGGAAGGTGTGCAGCGTTAAGCATCCCATGCATTACTTCTGCCTAAATATTGATGAAGTAATTGTGAAGTCAGCAAGTAAATTCATATATTCCTATATTCACTGGCAAAACTCTTTCTGGAAAAATGAAGGTGCTATCAGTCCTTTCCCCGGGGAAATAAACCAAAATGAAATTGGAGAAAGCCTTGGCGTGAGCTGCCCACGTATGCTTTAATGGGAGCCAGTGGAGCAGAAGGGTTTGTGTTATTTCTGAGTCCTTGTTTCACCTGCCTGCACCCATCCTTTGTTGCAGTGTAGTCCTTGGGAAAGTTCTACATGTGTTTGTGGGTACTTAGAGGAACCATTCCAATATAGCATACTTATATTTTTCTTATATAAAAAAATAATGCAAAACATGCTTTTGTAGATCATTAATGTTGTGAGTCCTAAAATGTAAAATCCTGAAAACCAGCTGAGTCTATTTAATGTTTTAGAGCCCTGCTGTCTCCTTGTGCTCTGCCTTCAAAGGAAACAGTGATGGTCGGGCCAGTGTCAAACGCAGACCTGGCGTTGTAAATAGATAGTCCACGCTGGAGAGTGGATGGTGCTCGAGATAAGTTGGATTTCCCAATGGAAGAGACAATTAGGATTTTGCATTTCAATCTTATTTCCCGAACATCCTTTCTGTGCTCCTATCTCAAGGACAAAATGGAAGCCTGAACCTTTTTGCCCCTGAGCCTTAGACCCCAGCGTCCCGTCAGTTCTTTCACACTTCCCAGAGCCCTGTCTGGGTGCCGTTTCTCAGCCCTCTCCAGCCCAGGCCAGGAGGCCGCCTGGGGAAGGTCTGTGTGTGCCTCTCTTTGCCACATCCCAGGACTGGCCTGTTTTGCCCAGGAGAAGGAAACCATGCCTTGGTTCTCCTAGGAATAGATGCAAAAAGCTGCAATTCGAATAATTTTTGTTGTAAGAAGTATGTCTTTTAATGTTGCAAATCAGTAGATTTATAATTAGAGAAAATTAGTTAAAAACATAACTTGTGTTTGTGTCTGCATTTATGTGTACACTATGGGATATATGTATATGTGTGTTTCTATGGGCTATGTATTAATACATTCATGAATTATCACTGTATGTTTACGTGGGGATACACACAGATGCGTGCATGTGTGTTTGTGTGTGAATTATTAATATTTACATAGTAATAGAAATGATGTTCTCATAGTCAAGTAATCGGCCCTCTCCAGATGTCAGTGTCACATGCTGCAGAAAGTAAATGCAAAATGCCTCAAAGGGCAGACAAGCCTTGCGCCGTGTTGTGGTGGGTCCCCCACTGACTGGCCGCCCTGTGTCCCGTGTAGACTGCAGAGAGATCTTGCTTCCCATGATGACGGACCAGCTCAAGTACCACCTGGAGAGGCAGGAGGACCTGGAGGCCTGCTGCCAGCTGCTCAGCAACGTCCTGGAGGTGCTGTACAGGAAGGACGTGGTGAGTGACGCTCTGCGCCGGGCTGCCTTCCTCCCAGGGCTGTGCAGGAAGCATCGTCCTGCCACGTGCCTAAACCACAGGCTCACGGTCCAGTGTTATACTTTACTTGGTTAAAAAGGAAAGGCCTTAATTTTAGGGTTTCGCCTCCCTCTTTCTCTCTGTAGAGTTGTACCCTTAAATTAATTTTATTTGTGTGTATAGGGTGATTATTACAGTGTTTATCCTTCTGCATTGAAAATAGTTTTTTATTTCCTAGGTGTTCTTAGCAGAATTCCTCCCAAGACCTGGATTTCAGTCCTTAAGATCAGAAAAAAAGGCTTTGCTTTTAAAAGTTGGCTAATTACCTGCATTCTTTTTTTTTTTTCAATTCTCATTTTTATTAAAATAATACATGCACAAAGTTGTTTTTTAAAAAGCTCGTGGTACTCTTGAGTGTTATTAATATAATGAGCAGAGCAGCTTTCTGTCCCTCTCCCTACAGGTAAATTCTTTCGTGCTTTCTTCCTTCTTCTCCTGCCCTCACCCCCTCAGCCAACCAGGTGTCTCCTTTTGGAGATCTAAATTGTGTGCTTGATCCCGTGACTATTTTAAACATCAGAAGTGGGTGCAAGCACACATGGAAAATGCACCCTGTGCCTCCCACCCCTAATATACCATATACGTTGGTGCATCCTGTTTGCACACACCTGTGACCTCATTGAAGTTCCAGATCTGCCTGGATAGGTGAAAACGGAGCCTTATACACACCGTTGCTCCTCGCCCGGACAGAGTGGCCAGGATTTTCAAGTAGACAGGATTTGTCCTTAGCTCTCTCCCGCATGACCCTGGGTCACCTTCCTAGTCAGTGTACACACAGACCTGGTGGCCTCCCCAGCCAGCACTGGCTCATTCTCCCAGGTCCTGGTTAGTGCTTTTGAAGGAGATCAGATGAAATCTGTTCATGGTGACGGTGGCTCTTCCATCAGCTTTTCAGTCACGTCGCCTTTGGAAAGGTTTTAGAAGCCTTCCCCTGGAGGCCAGCCTCCTGTGGTCGCATTCCGGGCTCTTCCCTCTTTGGAGAAGGGCTTGGAGATAGAGAGGCTGTATGGCCGAGGCTCGTGGAGGAGGTGGTGACCTTAGGGAATGGCCTAGAGGGCACGTTTAATCAGGCTCAAAGTTCATGAAGAAGAATCAACACACTAAATAAAAGAAGAAATTTTTATTGATAGAAAATGCCAGGGCAGTGTGAATTTTAGGTAGTTTGCCAAGTGCTACTTAAACATTCCATTCTGTGTGACTGTTTAAGTTACTGGGACTTGACGTGCAGAGCCTGGGCTTGCTCTCTGCCTGCCTTGCATCCACAGATGGCCAAGTGTCTTTAGGAAGCTAATTGGTGGGCTAATCAGGGATCATAAACATTTTATTGTTTAAACAGATTTGCTTTTATTTTTAAGAGTTTGCTTAAATTAAATTACTGTGATTTTATATATATAACAAATTATCATTAATGGACTATAATTAATAAAATGCCCTGAGTTTTCTTTGCAAAGGCTTTTGCGTTTGACAAGGGCCATTTTTCATCTCGTTAAAGGTCGTAATTGATTTACTCTTTACAGGGTAAATGGATTCAGTGACAGCCGCTGGGGCTTGCATGTTAATGTTTGTCTTTGGTGTTGGCTCTCACTGGTGTGTCCTTCTCCAGGGGCCGACTCAGAGGCACATCCAGATAATCATGGAGAAACTTCTCCGGACAGTGAACCGAACCGTCATTTCCATGGGGCGGGATTCCGAACTCATCGTAAGTGTTCATGTGCTTGGATGCTGACCGGGAGAGCATCTTTCCCGGGAATGCCCCCCAACTCTATCTGTTCTTTTTCCAAATGCTGTTTGAAAATAAGCTTATCTTATTACAATAGAGTGAGTAGTCAAGACACAGTCTGGTATACATAACGTCTTCATTTTCCAAGTGTCAAAGTTGTAGGGTAAGCAAGCCAGTAGTACAGAGACAGAAACATTCGATTCCAGTTTTCTCATTACTTCTAGCAAAGGATATGCATTTTCTTCTAAGTCCTCATTGTTTCAGCAGTTTTTTTTGTCTACATGTATTTACATTTAAGGTGCCATTAATAAAATTTTATGAGGGACCTTGGAAAGTAATTGAGGTACTCCAGCTTAGCTATTTCTTATTGTCTAATATAGTTTAGGCGTTTCCCTTATATGGAGTAGTCAGGCATAGACAACTATTAGTTGTTTTCAAGAATGCTTTAATGATAATTTAGCCTTTCAAGTTTCATGTCCTGATGCCTTTTCCCAGCATTTTCTGCTCCCTACGCCACGCCCATTATTAAGTTTGTTTTCTTAGGCAAAAGATTCACAGTAGTTTCCGTTTAGTTTTCTAAATTTTTAGTGTGTGTTACTGTTTAACTAACCTTGGTGGATGGCCTTTCAAAAAACATAACTTCTCTAATCAAAGAATAAAGAGTCTGTTGGGCGTTTTTCCTGGTACTCAGACAAGGCACACTGGTCTTTCCTGACGTGTGACCTTCCTTCTTCCTGCATCTCTGTGGAGGAACGGGAAGGTGAAGCATGCCTCCTTTGACAGTGTAGCAAGAACGTTCTGTTTCTGTGGCTGGTGTCACAACAGAGGATGCAGTTTGGGGTGAATCACAGACAAGTAGCATAGAAGGAGAACTATCGCTGCCTTAGTATGTTTTTGTCCAGTGAAACAGTCTTGTTTATGTCTCAGAGTCCCAGCACATGCTGTGTTCACATGTTCCTTTTTCAAGTATAGCTCGTTTACGTTTGTACTATTACGTGTATGAATTAGAAAGTAAAATGTTTTCAGGTAAGTCGGATTTATTTGCAGTGGACTTCCCCATTATTATGTAAATGTAACTTCTTCATATTCTTCATCCTAACTATTCTTTTTCATAATCTAGAAACAAGTTTACATGCTTAATGTGGAGTGCACACTGAGCCCTATGGAGCGGGACTTGGGGTGACTCTAGAAGCATCCCTGAGGCCTGATGTTCCTGTCTCCCTGGGCTCATGCTACGGGTGCACTCACACACTGTCATGTGTAGAACCAGGAAAGGGTCTTAAGTTAGAACGAATGGTATGTGGCTTGAAGTTGAACCAAGTATTGTGTCCAACCAAGTATTCTGCTAAGACCCGTCTTGGAATGGGTTGGATTAGAGAGAGGCTGGGCATGACATGATGGCACTGAAGCCGTTATGGTGAGTGACTGACGGGCATTCTGGAAATGGTCTGCCTAGTGGGCAGATGAGAGAGACAGTCCCGTCTCTGGGTAGGGGGCATGGTCTTGTCTCTGGGCAGGGGTGCCTGGTCCTGTCTTTGGATAGGGGGGCATGGTCCAGGGGCATGGTCCTGTCTTGGATTAGGAGGGCACTGTGCTCTGTCTGGTTAGGGGGACATTGCGTTATGTGTGTTTAGGGGGGCATGGTCCTGTCTCTGGTTAGGTCTTTATACTAGGCGTGTGTTCTCTTCATTTAGAGCCCACTGGCCAGCAGTTAACTGGGGAGAGGAGGACAGAGAGGAAGCCCATAAAAGTCTGGGTGGACACCTTGGAATGTGGAGAAGTGGTAGGACATACTCACAGCTTGATCAAAGGGTAGAGGGGATCCTGCAGGGCATCTCCTCTCAGACCCTGTGGTCCAGAGTGTCTTTGGGGAATGTATCCTGTCTCAGGTGTAATGATGATAGTGCTGACGACAGTAGCAGCTCTCCATTGAGCACGTGTTTATATAGTAGGCGCTGCATAACTAATAGGGAGATTCTCATCATTCCTCACCTTCACCCTGCACATGCAACTGCAGAAAATGCCCCAAAGACAGATGAGAAATTGTTCAAGACCCCACAGCTAGTGTGGCAGCACTTGCTCGGAGCCCTGGTTGGTGCCCGAGCTTGTTCACGGTCTGTTCTGTAAGACTGAGGTACGTGATGCTCATGGCCGTGGCCTGTTGCAGGAGGCACTGAAGGGGACTTGGAGTTGCTCTTAGGTCTCCGTCCTAGTTCGGAAGGTAGCTTTGCAGGAAATAAGCACCTTTTTCTTTTCTACCTTTCAGTCATTGCCCTGGGGCCAAACTCCAGGATTTATTGGAGGTGGAAGGGCCAGGGAAGGGTTGGGTGCCCATTTCCTGAAGGGCTGGCATTGCCCTGGCTTGGAAGAAGCCATGTGTTCTAAAGAACCCTTAGGAGTTACTGTCTATTAAAAACGTCCAAAAATTCCTTTCAATTTCTTTTGTAAAGCTAAGCTATCATGGAAGAAATATAAAAGAAAATGTTTTAAATAAGCTACAATTTACTTAATGGGTGGTGACAACATCAAGATGTTTTCAAGAAGGGCATTCACCATGAAAATTTGAGTTGTACAGAGGCTTATTCTGTCCCAGACCAAACATGAGTCCTATCTCTGGCATCAACAGAGTAGCAAGAGGGAAATGCTACTCTGCTTGGGATGCCCAAGCTTGCTCTGCCAATTTGCATCAGATGTAGATTTATGCATTAACTTTTTAATGCCACTGTTGTTGATTTGTGAATTTAGATTAGAGAAAGATCGGGGCAAAAAATATCCCTGACAAGGTGGACAAAGAACTTAATCAGTGGACCTTCTGGAGTAGAAAAAGAACAGAAAATAGTTTAGAGATCTGTTTTGGGTAAGCTATACCATTCCATTAGACCTTAGAGATTTCAATCTTTCTGTGTTACTCAGTTTTGCATAAATATAGTAGAAATTACATAACTATGAATCAGCTTAAAAATTCTAAGTAATCACTGGAAATGGATTGAAAAAAATTGAAGTGATTAAAAGGAACTCTTGAATTGATACCCTTCACTTAATGATTTATGCCACAGTGTTATCTATCAACAGCAATATTAGAAATGTTACCTCTCTTTCCATCAGAATAAGATTTAATTGGGAAGCCTGTTAGGGCCTGACAATTTCCCCCTGTCTATTTATGTGTGGAACAGAGAACTGGGGAGCTTCACACATAATTGGATAAGTTGGGATATACAGTGTAAGGCTTTTATCTGTATCTGTGATATTTTGTACAAACTCTACTTTGCAGTGTGCATCATTTATTTTAGTTGATTATATTTGAAATGGGCAGTTGAGATGCAACTCATGCATAGGATGGTAATGTGCCGTGATCCTACGTATTGTACTTTCTACACAAAACAAAACAAAACAAAACAAACTGCATTTGGCAATTGTAGAATTTAGATCGTGTGGGTACCTACCACAGGCCCTGAAACAGCGCTTTGTAGTAACCTTGCCACAGAATTAAAAGGGCATTTTCTCTTTCCTCCAGTGTAGTCTGATGCTGTAGAAAAATGGAGTGAAATATTTGGTTTTATGTGGAGTCAGGTTTCAGATTTTATTTTTGTCTTCCTTTTTAAAAAGCTTACCGGGTCCTCAGCACTAAGCAGCACTCTTTTCATCATGGGTGGTTCTGAGCAGGTGGCCACCACTGGATTAGGTGGTCTTGTGTGCAGGTGGCCTGTCCAGGCCATTTGGTGACCTGGTTCCCCCACATATGCGTGTGTCTTTCCTGGAATAAGTACTTGTGTGCAAAGCTGGATGAGAGCTGATGAAATGAGTAGCACATAGTCATGTTCCTTCTCCTGTGATATTAGCTGCTGTTCCTTCTTTCAAATGATCAGATTTACTGTTCTGTTAATGGGTCCTTTAAAAATGTAATCAAGTGAGAAGGACTTTTAAAGATTTTTCTATGGCCTGGATACACACCAGAAGCCTGGAAATTACTCATTCACTAAAATGAAAATGTAAGCTTCTTCCAAGGAAAGGTTCCCTTGGAAAATTCAAAGAGGTGGGCTTAGGGAAGGGGAAAATTCTGCCTGAATTCTCCCTGTATTCTTGTGATCACTGGTGCATTTTGACTCATGAGACTCAAGTGATGGGAGTTATTTGGCTTCCCCTCTGAACACCAGCTGTGGCGGACATTGATGGGATGGGGATTGTGTTTCATAGTGACAACAGCATCATCTGTGGGGAATTTGCTGTTAGTGAAAACCCAGTGCTTTCTTTGAGCCTGGGTGATTTATAAGGACCTGACATGCTTCTTCATTTGGAAAATAGTGTAATAGAATTGGTTTCCCAGGGAATAGTGCCTTTTTTTTTTTTTCCAAGACTCATAACCAAATATTTTCACAAAAATGTTATAACCCCATGCATGAGCATTCATTTTGAGATGTTTATTCCAATGGAGTTTAAGGACGAATGTGCTTTTAGAAAACCACGATTTTTTCATCTTCATTTGCAAAAGAAAAAATGTTATAAATGTTTCAAATAGATGTTTAGCTTTTGTTTACAGCATCATAAAAAATGTCTCTAATTGTACTGTTTGCTAATAAATCTACTCGCTTTCTGAAAATCATCCTAACGTGTGTGTATGTGTGAGCAGTGGTAACTTTATAAGTTCACTTTTTATTTGGTGTTGCTACAGCAATTTTTCCTTCTTTTTTATATTCCTGTATTTTTTCAAGATTGGTCACTAACTGTGGGTTTACTGCAGAGGAAATAAAAACTCCGTGATCGAATGGGCAAAATATGCACCGCATTTCTGGCATACTCATACCAAACTGCAAAGGTGCCTAGAGTTAATTATCGAGCTACTTAAAAGGTAATATGCTGCTTTCACGTGACCTTGCCACTGGCCAAAACGTATGCTACACATTATAGCATGATCAGTTTACGCTCATTTATGAAATAGGATGTTACTTCTGATCTTGCATCAGATAGCTGTTCACTTCTGTTAAATAAATTGGCTGCACACTTAGCACATGGCACACGTGCTAGTGATAGAATTTTCGTAGCTCAAAGAAGATGTGACGATGTGGAAAGCAGCTGCTCTGATCTTTAGGTGGCACCGCACCAATGAAACTGCCTTGATTAGTAATCAAGTCAAGTTTTACTTGCTGATAAAAATGTTCCCAAAGAATTGATCCACCAGTGGTGGGCTTGGTGAACACGCCATGCTGTTGCAAACAGCACAACGTGGAAAAGTACATGGCCTCTTTCTTGTTTCCTGTTCTTCCTCTCTTCTAGGAAAGGCAAAAAGCAAAACATATTTATTTGATGGTGTGTTTTCTTAGTTTTAATTAAGGATTGTGTATCCTGGTTATGACATGCCCACGATGGGTCACCAAGGGAAATGCAGTGGCAAGGCATCCCTCTTGGTACTGTTTGAAGATTGGAGTCCTTCAGCCTCCTGTTGGGCCATGGACTATGACACTATTTAAACCTGATAGTATAGCCTCATCTCAGAGCTCCATGGCAATAGGTAACTCTTCTGCCTTGCAGGATGCACGGGAACGTCTGCCCCAAGCCCTTTCCAAGGTAGCAGCATTCTCCCACACCTCGAGTACCTCCCCACTCATACTCTTCTGGAGCTGGGGGAGGGTCTGAGTTGAAGGACCAGGTGCAAAGGCCCTGGGACCTCTGCTGCTTAGAGGTGAGTCACATACTTGTAGAGTGACCAGTGAGTGCCTGTGTGGCAGGAGGCCCTTCATGGTATCTCGGTGTCTATAGGACAGGACCTTTGAGGCAGCATTAGTAGGTAGCTTGGAAATGATTATAGAAGGAGACTTGGAGTCCTCCCTCCAACCTCTCCCGGGAGGAGGCTGCATCAGGCTTTCCATCCCTTTCTGCGTGGATCCCTTGCATTCAGCCCTTTCTTTTCCCTGAGGAACCTGTGAGGGTAGCAGGAGCCTCACTTCCAAGCCCACAGTGCCCCGACCCTGGCACGTGGACTCTGTTGTTGCAGAGACTGGGAGAGGGCGTGGTGGCCTCTCCTCTTACAAGCGAGGCAGCTGCTGGCCGCCTGTGGAGACGAGTCAGGGGAGGCAGGTACACAGCCCAGCTGGGGCGCCTGTCTCCCACCGGGGCGGAGGAGAGAAGAAGAAGGTGGCCAATGCCCTGGGGTGGCACCTGCTCAGTGGAAGGTCTGTGGAGAAGCTGCCTCCACTGGGCCATGGGGAGATTTGCTGTGGCAGCATTGGATAGGGCCAGTCATCTCTGACCTTCTTTCAAAATTAGACCTCAGTGAGACACATCCTGCTGTGAGCCTGTACGGTGCCCTGTGCACCCTAGAAAGTCACCCTGTATTCCTGGTGGCCAAAGCCTGTGGGTGGGGCACATGACTGGGCAAGCATTTCAGTCCCCTCCCCAGGCCAGGCCACACAGTGGTCTCATCTTCTACAGACCTGAGGAAATGCCTTTCAGCCCAAACATTCTTCCTTTATTATTATTCTTAGATTCCTTTTATTTTCCCAATTCATTGAGGCCATGAAATAAGTTTAATAGCTGCATAAATCATCTTTGATTTTTTATTTAAAAATTAATAAAGAACTTAATGACAAGTATAATAATTTAATCTCTATACGTAATGCCACGTGTACATCTACATGAGGGAACACAGTACGTTTTACCTTGGTTTTGTATCAAAGTTTTTACTTGAATCTTTCCAAGAATCACCATCTGTTAGTGACACATTGCAATTAAACTATGAAATGATTTTGAAAATATTTTTCTCTATTTTGAAGACACTTTTATTTCTAAGGAGGAATTAGTTTATCTTCAGAGGTTCATTTTTGACTCTGCAAATTAAAAAAAAAATTTTTTTGGTCTAGACTGGTTTGAAACAGTGACATTATTTTGTATACTAGGATGTCCTTTTGTTTAGACAGATTTATAGAACTAATTAGAACAGTGCTAACACCCTTATTTCAATTCACTGAGATAGTTGGGATTCTTAAAACATAAGGAGAGATAACATGTTGCAAACATTTTTATAACTTTAGTTAAAAACAGTATAAAAACATGAAACACATTTTTAAATTTTGAGTCTACATGAAACAATTGCACTTCCTTCATGGTGCAGGATCAACTTGCTCATTGTTCTTGCACAAAAATATTTCTCAGTTCTGTTCATTGATATTCAGGGATTTGAATCCTCATATAGTGTTTCCGCCAAAGTAGAGAGAGAGAGTGTGTGTGTGTGTTTTAAATTAAAGCATACATCTGTGGTATTGTTTGAGTCACCCCCAATAAGTATTTATACAATATACTCTTCATTTTTTGCAAGTCCAGATCTGATTACTGATCACTAGGTCCTTGTAGAATCAAAACACTTAGAACTAAAATAGATTTGCTGTTGAGTGAGGAGGAAAATGCATGGCAAGAAGTAGCTCCAATCTGGAAAAAGCAGGTTGAGATCCTTTTACCATGGTTAGCCACTTTGTGTTTGGCATTTATTCAGTGAGGGGTGCATGTCAGCACTTGATTTGGTAGGAAACTGTTGGACAGAAACTTGAAGACTAGGTTTTCTTGTATGTTCACAAACTTCAAAATTTAAGTTGTACAAAAAAAGGCAAAATAAGATCCCTACTTCCTATCATGAAAAGCAAAAAGTTGATAGACAAAGTCAATAATAGACTAGGGGATTTTGGTTTCTATAAAAAGATACTTGCAAAGGTGCAAAGAAATGAGTGAAAAAATAAAGGAACTAAGATTTACCTTGCAATGTGTAATCAAGAGAGAGCTCTAAATGTTACTATTGATTTAAAAAATACCTAAAAACATTTGATTCACAGCTTTCCCCTAAGTATGTCGTTGTTTAGTACAACTAGGTTAAATGTAGGTGACATTAAGTTTGTCCGATGGTAGCAGCTAAACTAAAACACTCTTTGAGATGGTCAGGTCTTCTGCCGTTGTTACGAAGCATAAGCAACTGTAGGAAACATCTGGCTGCCCTTACAGTGGCGAACACTGTCTCGGAGGATTGATCCACAAACACACTTTTGCCATGGCACAGGACGCCTGTGATTTACTGGTGACTGTATTATCCATGGTGTATCTCTGTGTGTGTTTTCAAATTCTTGCCAGAATTTATCATTTGGCCTTTGGGTACCAAAAGATTAAAAACGAGATCTAAGAAAGCTTAGTGTCCAATAGCTCTGACCCTGTCAACTTGCAGTAATTAAAGGCATATCCTGACTTTGGGGGACTCCTGGCCATTTGGAAGATGAGCAGTAAACATGTCCTAAGTCTGGAGATGAAGAGGATGCTAAATTTGAAGTGTCAATGTGACACTGAGATGTGGTCACTCGGCTTAGCGCTACAGCACATGAAGGCAAATATACATATAGTCACATTTTAGAGATTATTCATGGTCTCCGACCACTTGAAAAAATTGTGCTTTCTCCGGAATTTGATGTGCTGAAAATTGCACTCGCCCCCTGCTTATTTGCAAAATGAAACATAAAAATGAAGTCCTTTGCAAACATAAGGCTTGCTTTTTCTTCTCATTATTTAAAAAAAATAAAGGCTTGAAAATAACTATGAGTTTTAGCTGTGTACAGAGTGATACCTGCCGTTCCGCAGGTTGATAAACGTATTACTTGCAGATCAGGGAGCCGGGAGGGAATAGAATTTTTACTTATCATCTCTGACTACATAAGTTTCACTTCAGATTTTACATCCCTCATCAGGGAACTGCAAAGAACAGCTGGCAAGGAGTGACAGTGAATACCTTGCTTCTGTTAGTTATCTGTTGGTACAAAGGCCTTTTTGGTACGCAGAGCGGGAAGTGGGTGGGACCCAAATGGGCACTCTAGTTCCCTCCATCCTATTCATTTTGGAAAAGGATTGACTGAACTCCAGTGGGTTTTAAAGACGGCCTTGAGACTCCAAACACCATGAGTTTTAAAGGAACCAGAGTTTCCATCTTCCATGCTTTTTAGATTCAGTTTTGGATTTTTGCTTGGGAGTGGAGGAGCAAGTCTCCTGAGAGTAAGGCGAAGGTGCAACCTGAGTTTCCTCGACGGGATGGAGTTTTCTCAGAACTGGCTGGAGTTTGTCTTCTTGCTGCTTAAAATCCAGCTCCACACTAGAAAGAAAGGATAGCGAAGAATTTAGCATTTGATCTTCCCCATATAAAGACCCTACCTTAACGACAGCAAAATGCGGTGACCTCCTACCAGGGTCATGATCATTCGTGGGTCATTCATGCTTGTAATATAATTTTATGGTATAATAATAAAGCAATTGGCTTTTCTATGTTTTAGCTCTAGGTCTCTGTGAAATATTTCAAATAGGCTCATTTTCTTTGGAAAATAACTTATTTGCTTCCATGGGTGACCTTTTGAAGTTTTGTTAATGTACATAGTTGGTATCAAAGTATATAATGTATTTGTTGAAACGAAAAGTGTAAGATATGAATAACAACATTGTTTGTCCATAGACTTCTCACATGTGCTTCGTGGGATAAAATAGATCACCAAAAGCATGAGTGGGCTGAGGTCATCTTAATGCACACGTACCAGGTGCATGCCAGCTCTCCCCTGTGCACTGTGTCACACGGTCAGAGACATCTGTTTATCTCATGTGAAACAATCGCAGTAGGAAATGACCTTGGTTTATGTTCTCCTTGCAAAATCTCATCTGGTCAGAGCCGTAGTACCCGACGCTGGGGAAAACAGTGTGTTCACCAAGTCAACACCATTGACTGCTACTGAGTTGTCATCAAACACAGTTTCCCAGGGAGACACATGGATTGTGTTCAGTAAAAACAACACTAAATTGTAATTACTTCCATTACAATTAGAGCTGAAGCCATAGTGTGCAAACATGTAGCCACGTGGAAGGACGTTTGCCAGTAGTGATAATGTGTTAGAAAGATGGGATTACAAAGATGATTTTTTAAAATACAGTCTTTCATATGTTGATAAAATTTCTCTAAAGAAGGCCATCAACTTGCCTAGAGTCCTCCTTCCTCTCCATGCCTTTGAAAAGGAGCACTTTCCCTCACTCTTGTTCCTAACAGGTTCCCATGGCATTTGGGGTAGCAGTCCCCAGCCACGTGTTGTTTTTCATGGAAATCCTGGCATGCAGATGCTCACCCCTCTCCTGCTCGCCCCCAGCCCTGCTGGGTACCCTGTGGTCTGGGCCGGGGCGCTGCGTCCTGCCAGGCCCGGGAAGAATTCTGCTCTGTCCTCCTCCTGTGTCTGGTCTGGATGCCAGATTAAATGTCAGTAGATTTCAGGAAAGGCTCAGCGA
The DNA here is from genome assembly GCF_041146395.1 of Eulemur rufifrons. Taxonomy (NCBI): domain Eukaryota; kingdom Metazoa; phylum Chordata; class Mammalia; order Primates; family Lemuridae; genus Eulemur; species Eulemur rufifrons. Next base: position 67,225,082 of record NC_091010.1, read on the forward strand.
TGATGATAATGCATGAGTTCATAACATTTCATATCCACTGGCACCGTAAACCATTTATAAACATGAAATCCTATTGATTTAGGGAACCATTAATCCGAGCCAAATTTTGACATTTTAGAAAGACAAAACAGCAAAGCTGTATTATCTGGAGTTCTGAAACAAGTTCAAGACCTATCTAATGGACCATTTTATGTTTTAAATCCACTCTTGCATTTTTCTTATTTGTCAAAGATTATGCTATTACTCAAAAATTTAAAAAAATATTATCAGAGAAGTTTATGGCCAGTTACCCCTGCTCCTAAAATTAGAGTTATTCTTTCCCCCATTTCAAAGGGCCTCTTCAAGTTATGCTGAAATTTATAGGAAATAGAATAAAATTTTAGGAACTTAATTAAATCTTGCTAATCGAGAATATGTGGTAATGGAGGTACAGTCCCTCTTAAGACAGTCGCCAAAAGTACAATCTGAGCACGTGCTCCCTGTATGAAATTCAAGCCTGAGTCCTGTGCTGCGGTGCAGGAGTGAGAACATGGCATTTCCACCCCACACCTGATGCTGGGGTGGGGAGTGGGGTGTCACTAAGCCTCGGTCTCCTCCACTTCCAGGACAGATAGTAATTCCTGTCCTGGCCGTCTCACTAAGTTACAGTAATGGTCTGTCCTCTTACCCACCCCCCCAAAAAAATCCATGAAAGTATTTCCTAAATTATAAGTAAGATGCGATTGAAATATTATTAGTATCTGATAATATCCTTATCTGTTGATTACTAATTTTATAATGGAAATAAGAGCTAACTAGTAAACATATCTATTAGAGAATTCTTCAACTTGGACATTTAACAAGGAAAACAAGAGCATTTCAATCGAGTCTGTGAATATCCGGTATGTCAGGTGCAAAGATGCTCGGCTCATGCTGAAAGTGTGCTCTCCAGATCACAGCCACCTCAACAGTCCCAGATAGGCTTTGAGTTATTAGAAGGGAGGGCAGGTGCTGGGATTTCCTAGGCTAACAGTACAGTTCTGTACCTGTAATTATTGAATTCCCATTAAGCAACTACACTGAGAATCCTGTTATTAACCAATTTATCACACCAAAGAAGCATGTAATCACAAGGTAATCTAATCTGAGTTCTTGTTAACAGAACGACTCAACGTTATCTGTTGAGTTGATTCTTGTTTGCACGTCCCCGTTATGCTGCGCTGGGAAGCACAGACAGGAGCGGGTTCCTTGGTGGGGACGTGCGTAAGCCTGTGAAAGCCTGGCAGTGGGGCCAGTGAGGGGGCTGAGCTGCCACCCCACAGCCCCCCAGTCTGTAACATGCGAGTTACAGCACATCTGCTGTGGGTTGATGGATGTGTCCCAGCCAGGTCATGTGTGGAGGCGTGTGCACTAGCTAGTTGGTAGGAATAATGTACGTTGTTTGCACACTGCTTTCTGCTGGGTGACATTTCTTGTCTTGGATGGAGCACACCAGGTCCCTGGGCTGAGTCTGAAGCAGACAGTTGGCTGGAGAGGGCGGTATCAGAAGGTTACTAGTCTGGCCAACTCCGGCTGCTAGAGGACAAAAGTCCCTTTGGTCTACAGCCAAGTGGCCAGAAGAAAGCAACCACCTGCTATCCTGGATGCATTGGAGGACTCGGATGAAAGCTGCTGGTGACATTCTGGGACACTGTTACTCCCTTGCACACAGACCTCCCTCCATGTTTAAGACAGAGACTTAGGGCTGGGGGGCCTGCCTGCTGGACGGTGGTAGCTCTGGCTTTGAGCTTCATGGCTGCCCAGCAGACGTGTGGTGTGGGTGGTGGTCCCCACCCCCAGTGCCATGTCTTTCTCCCTCACTACCCTCTTCATGGTGATTACTTTCCCCCAACCTGAAACACCCTTCCTGGCTCGTGGCATGGCTGAGCACTCCTTGTCTCACTGTTCCCTGCGTACCACACCCTGCTCGTTGGCGGACCTCCTTCCAAAAGACCGCCTGTCATCCATCCATTCTTACTTCCTTCTCTGCGCTGACCATCGACAACTATTTTGTTTGTTTCCATATTACTTTGCCTCCACCTTCCCAAATGCAGGTGCCATGACGTCATCCTGTCTCTGTCCCCAATAAGTCTGTCAGGGCCTGAGTCACGATGGTTGTCTAAATAATATTGCCAGAATTAATGAATGAGAACAAAGCCTGGAAAGATAAATTCTGCCCCAGCTTAGTCCTGGCTACCCAGCACTGCTTGGCTTTGGCCTGTGTTACTGTTGTTGCTGCCCCTCCCTCCTCCCATGCCAAGGTCCCCTCCTTGCCACAGACGAAGTGCTGCTCCCAGCAGCAGCGCTGTTGGAACCACTCCAGGTGGAGTCTGTGGCTTGGTTCCATTCCATCAGAACTTAACCTAAGAGGATTCTGAAACGTATTCTGCCAAAAACACCCCCATGTCTTTTTGGAGTTCAGCTCCATGCCCCAACTCCCTCCTCCCCTTTTCCTAGGATTCTGCAGTGAGATCTTGGCTAGGATGGGCGTGGTCCCATCCTTGGACAAGCAGTGTGTGCATGTGAGTGACCAGCTGCTCCTGTTGCTGTGCCAGGGGGAACCTGGAGTGTTATTTTATTCCCTTTTCATTTTTCCTGTCAACCAGAGGAGGGCCCTGAGCTGAGGGCCTGGCCACTGTTTTCTGGGTGATGTTGCTTCTAAGTGCTGTCAAAGTCACATGCCTCCAACCATGTTGTCTGGACCTGCCTTCCCAGGGTGGTACCAGCACAGAAGCTTATCCTGCAGCCACACAGGCAGACAGGAAGTCTGGGCACCAGACCGCAGGGGTCGGCTGAGGCTTTGCACAGCTCCCTGCAATCCCCTGGGTCTCACTGCCCACTCCCTGCCTGCGGATCTGGCATTTGTAATACACTGTCAAGGGGATGTGTACATCATGGTGAATGCTTACGCAGCCTGGGAAAAGTCCTGACTCTTGAGATTCAAAGCATGAGTCTAAAGGGGCTTGGAGGCAGGCCAGCCTTACCTGTGTGAGGTGTGCTCTCCTCCTAAATGCCTCAGGCTGCAGACTGTGCTGGGTGAGATGGAAAGATGCCTGGACTGCTGGAGGTGTTTGGAAGATACAAAGCCTGGAGAACTGTTATCATTTCCCCGTGCAGCTCTCCTTTCCCTACCTACGTCTCCATTCTGCCTCCTGCCAAGGGAACCGTCCAACAGAACAGTTGTGCTAAGACCTCCATGTGCACTGAACCTGTCTTGCACTGAACCTCCCTGAGACTTATCGTGGTGCGTGTTTAAAGCAACTGAAGGTAGTTTTAATTTCTTAAGTTAGTCTTTTTCTCTTAAAAATGAGTTTTAAGTATGTGGACTTTCTTACAACATTACTATTTTGTACATTTCCAAAGACATAAATATGTGCCCCAAGTCTCCGGCTGCTCTGTCAGCCTGCACCCGAGCTTTATTTTCTTTCTGGAGTTGGTCCAGGCTCCGTAGTAACACCCCTCGCCACCGCTTCATGTGGTTTTGCACAGCCGCGTCCTTCTTGCTTCTCCAGTTTATACTGTTTGTCACATGCTCCTATAAATACTCAGGCCCTGCGACAGTTTTTTTAGCAAGCTGTCGCTGACTCCTCAAGTTAAAAAGGAATGCATTTTCCAAAGGCCCGTTCTTCTTTCTTCAGTCCCCTGAGAGTAGCAGTAAAGAGTTAAAAGCAGGTGAGTTTGGCTCCCAAGTGCTTGCTTGTGTTCTGGTGTGAAGAAAACCTGAAGCCTTTGATTCCTCCAGCCTCAACAGTGCTGCCTGGCTCGTTGGACAGCAGATCAGAGGCCTCTTCTTTTAATTCTCTGTGCATTAGATCTCAGGGCCCCCCAGTGGTAACTGTGGCTCTCACTGATACATGCTTTGCCACTGTGGCCAAATCAGCTCACCTTGGGGACCTGAGCTTCCATGGCTGTGAAATGGCAGCTGAGACGAGCTCCTACCCCATAGCAGGGTCCCTACCCAAACCACCCATGCCGTGAAGCACAGCACAAGCTCAGGAAGGCCAGCCCATCAGGGTGTGGGATGGCTCTCTCGTGGGGCTTTGGATGGGACAAGTCACTTCCCCAAAGCACTGAACTTCGGGGTTTCCCCAAAGCCAACAATGTCATGTGAAGTTGCCTGCACCTGGCCAGCTTTGCCTCAGTGCCGTGAGCAACACCAGCATCGCCCAGAGGAAGCTGAAAGTTAGGGTCCAGAGTCCAAGCCTGGCTCTCTCCCTTGCATGCCAGGCGAATTTAGGCAAGTCCCTTCTTCCTGAGCCTTGGTGACCTGGGCTACCTCTCTAGGCAGTGAAAGAACCAGGACCCCAAGTAGCCATCGTTCTCTTCTGAACACATTTCCAATGGACGTCTGAGGGGCACAGTGAATCTAGCATGACCACGACCAAGTCTTGCCCCCAGATTGCTCCTCTGTCCTTTCAGACACAGCCGGAGGCCACACTCATCCAGCTGGATGGGCTATAGACGCTGGCGTCAGGCTCAGTGTCCCCTGCTGCCTCTCCAGCGCTGGGTCGAGTGGATTTGCCTTCAACACAGTCCCGTGGGTGCTTCCTCCACCGCCCTTCCACCCTCCACCACCCTTGCCCAGAACCTCGGCATTTCTCTCTTTGGGCATTGAAACCGCCGAGTCTTTCATTCTTTCTTCCTTCTCTTCCACTCCCCAGTCACCAGAGTCACCCTAGGAAAACCGGCAAACTCCTTGTCCAACTTCGGCTTATCCTTCAGAACCTAGGTCACATGTCATCTCTTCTTTCTGTGGATTTGCCAGAACAACCAAGTCCACCCGCCCCTCCAGTCACACCCAACACATCTGCGATGAACTGCTCCCAGCCAGGGCTCTCTCCAGACTCTTACGAGAGCACGTCTCATCTTGGATTGTAGCTATTTTTTCTCAGATCTGTGACCTCTTTGAGGGACGGTCCATGTTTAATTCATCTTTTGTCTGCGGTGCATTTAGCACAGCCCCAGCTCTGAACATGCTCTCTTTGTTTGCTGAATTGAAATAAACTGATGAACAGAACCAAATCCCCTCACTTCTAATCTCAGCAAAATGCTGCTGCCCTATTTTCTCTTTTCATTCAAAATTTATTTATGTGATTCTATTTATCTATATAATTTGTTATATATTATAATGTGCATATATTATATACTTATATATATGGATTCCATTCCAATAGTTTAAAATATTAGTAATTTGTAATTACTAGCTTTTTAACCCTTTAAACACAGAATTGATTCACGATCGCTTTGGATCCACCACTCACCACTGTTTCACAAAGCAGGTACATAATCAGTGTCTACACAATCACTGTAAGGTTTAAAATACCAGAAAGATGGCTAATCAATAATATTAATACTTGAACTATAAGATCTATCTCCTTTTCCTGGCACACTATGACAAGGAAATTATAATTATAGCTTTTTAAAAAAAGCGTTAGCCAGATATCCTATCTGTACATTATGCTGTGCAGTGTCCAAAGTTACAGTCAGACAGTGCCTTTCTGAGTGCATCCTGGATATTCTTCCTGACTGCACCGGATATCTTGCTGGACTAAAGTTGCATCCTGGGTGTCCTTCTACCCACAACTCTCTGGAGTACACACACTGCTCTGGTGCCCAGGCCTCACCTAGGTGCCTGAGTCTGAGGGCAGGGCAGGTGCACAGGGATCAGGGAACCACATTATGGCATCCTGTAAAGTTGTGCCATGAGGAAGTGGAGGCTGAACTCAAGGCATTTTTATAACCTCTGCCCACCATAATTTCTCCAGTAGGAAAGAGACCAGATGACTAACAGGACTGTCATGTGTATTAAGCATATCCTATGTCATCCTCCTAGGAAGCCCCGAAGATCATACATTATAATTAGAAACAATCAATCATTTATTAAATGTACCAGTCAATACACCGTTGTCCCTGACGTCAAGGAAGAGTTCGCAGTTTTCTATCTTTGGGCAGAAAGCATGTTGTAACTACAGTGAAGAGGAGGAAATACGGGACTGTCTTCTTGTCCAAAACTGGTTGCAGGGAGCCCCTTGGGTGCTGGGTGGACCACAGGTCAGGGGCTGGCCATGATCTGGGCCCATACCTCGCCTGTGTCATTTTGAAGGTGGGCATGCTTCTGTCCAGAGAGGTCGGTGACTTCCTGGGCTCTCAGTGCTGGAGCCAAGGATGCAAAGCCGTGCTACATCCTTGGGCCACGAGCCCAGAACTCTGGTTTCTAGATGCAATGCAGTAAGGAGCTCCCCCTCCTTTCTGATGTCTGCTGAGAGAGTCACCCCCACTGATACGGAGCAATGACAGTTCTCATGCATGAAAGACCATTAGCTTCTTGTATGTCCTCTGATGTCACCAGAGATTGGTCTAAACCCCAGCTTTCCCATGGACCTCCACTATGTCATCTTCAGAGATGACAGGGTTCTTTCCCGAGGACTGTGCAGAAGAGCCTGCTGAAGGACTCAGCGGCTGCTGTCATCTGCAGGCACGGCATTCCCTGTGGAATTTCATGCAGCCTCACTCCGGGCCTCGTGGCAGGGGCTGAACCATGCATTTAGCCCCTGGAAGAATCTCCACATTCATCTAAAAATGAATTACATTTACCTTCCAACCAATCTAACAGCGTAACCCCCTCGTGCTGTTCTGAGCATCGGTACTTGCCTCCTTGCCTTTTACCTTTGGGCATGACCAAAGGTGAGGGCCATTGGTATAATCAGCCTTTCTCTGCCAGAGAAGTTTTATCTAACTGCTTTACAAATAATATGTGGAGGTGAGTAATCAGTTTTCAGTTTTACGGTTGTAATCAGTTTTACAGCATCTACACAAGAGAATTAGGTGCTTCTGAAGGTTACTAAAAATGACTAAAATCTAAATCCTTACATATTGGGGGAAAGAAATAATAATATTTGTAGAATTCTAATGGTATAGGAAAGAAACTTGGATTATTAGCTTTGGGAATTTTCAAGGAGAATTTTGAGATCTGTCAAAATCATTCTTTTTTTCTGACTTTTAATTTACTGTTTAAAAATATATTTCCTTGTACCAGAATAATGTTGTGTAAAGTATTATCCAGGGATTTCTTTCTGTAATCTTCTCCCCACCCTGTCACTCACAGTAAATACTAGGAACAAAGCGCTAAACATTAGACAAAAGGCTAATTTCCCCACCTCAGTTCATGTTGTTAAAGAACTTAACATGCACAAGTGGTGGTAATTGAAGCAGGACTCGAAAGGGCACTTCCAAGAAGAGATAATCACTGCACGACAAAGGCTGCAAAGACTCCACTCCAAGTGGGCTCGGGACAGGCTAGAATTGGCACCGTCTCTGCATACAAATGCAATTACCTCGCTTAACAATAGGACTTAATTAGTGAGAAGGCTTTAGGTTCTGCGGGCTGGTTTTGGACATGCACCAACCTAGCCAGCTCCCATTTTGTAGTATGCTGGGAATCGGGGGAGTCAGGGTGCGTGATTTTACCTGGAAGTCTTTGCAGTCTTCACTTTTGTGCTCTTATTGGTGATGTAATTACCAAGGATGATTTGAGAAAATGCAACCCATCCCTTTTATGAATTCCTCATTCAATTTTATAATATTAGGATATTTTCCTCATCTCTCCTGAAATTCTCCAGTCATTTGGGGAACAAACTTGCATAATTTAGGAGCTTCCTACTTGAGAAGCAGTCAAAGATTTCGATGTATTGGAGCATTCCCCAGCTGCTATAAAGACCAGTGCTCACGGGCAGCAGAGCATCCCCGTCCATTCTTGGGGATGCTCTGGCTGTTTCTCCCCCATTCCTGCCAGTTGTCCCTAACTGTCTAGCTTAGAGGGCTCTAGAGAACACATGTACATCTTCCCTAACTCCCTCCATGGCCATCCTGTTTCCTTGGAGTCTGCTCTGCCAGGTAAAACATCCCACTGCCTTTACCTCCTGGCCTTTCACGTCCTTGCACCTGTGGCACGCACCTTCTGTGCACAGGGCTCCCTTTTGTCACAGCTCTGTTGGTGCCCTCACTGTAGGGTGTTAGGGCAAGGGGTGTGCATGCAGTTGTCTTCAGTCAGAGTCACACTCCTGCCCACCTCCCGGTGCCTTGTGCAGAGCCTATCTCCTAGGAGTCCCTTGAAAAAATGCTTGTTCAATAAATCAATATAAGCTCCCAAAATGGAAAAGGCTCAGGCCGTTTTTCAAAATGGTGGTTTGGAACTCTGCATACGCTTGACCGTATCATATTAAGTGATGAGAGTGTGACACAGACAACAGGACATCCCACAAGCTCCTTCCCTCCATGGTGTCAGAAACAATGTGACAGGCAGACCCATGGCCTTCCGCCCTCTAGTCAGGTTCTGAGCCCACCGTTGACCTACAGTAGAATTATTAGTATCACTTGTTTGGTGGCCTTGGTGATACAGAAATGAAATAGGCAAGGACAATGTCCTGGAGGATGCATTGGCTCAGGTCTGATACCTAATGGTAGGAGTTCCAACACTGTGCAAGATTTCCGATTCTGGCGAAGATACTATTTAATGAATCTGAGTCAGCATTGCCATTATTTTTCAAATCTTGCCTCCATCCTCAAAAGCCTTTGAATTGAGGTTGGCACACATTATTTTCATACTAACTGTACAAATTAGAATTTAGACCATTCTGTTACAGTATTATTTTACAAATTAACCATTTCAGTAAAAGAGGGAAAGGATGGATTTGCCAATGGTATGTTTCATTGTTCCTTTCCAAAACAAAATCTGAACAAAAGGTGAATCATCAGTAGTGTGACTCATCAGACTAGTCTGACAAAAGAATTACTAAAATAGGATGGATACAAAAGATTTCAACTGCTTATGAGCAAAGATTATATTAGTAATTTATCCTTAAAACATTTTCTGAAATAATTACAGCATATTTTGACAAGAAATATGGAAGATAAGCTAGAAAAGTTTTACTAAAGAAAAATCAAACTTGAATCTCTTTCAGTCTTCTTTCATGGTGAGATGGGCTTTAATCAGAATATCATAATTGGTCCAGATCAAAATCGAAGGGCTGTCATTTTAGGGAAAAATGTAATTATGTCAACCATCTTAAAATTTTCAGTTATCAAAAATATCACTTTGTTACTTGGGGTTTCAGCAGACTAGGAGCAGGGCAATCAATTCTCTGCCCAAAGTGTTGTTCAAGTCCATGTAAATTGATTTGCCAATGAGGGCGTGGGTGTTTTTCTGTTGAGAAATGCCCGTGGCCGCCCATACTCTTACCACCGTGCACACTCTCAGTTGAAGGTCTCAGATCCATTTCTTTCATAATTGTAAAAAGTGGCCCTTGGGATTTCCGAGCTGGGAGGAACCTTCTTGGATCCCTTAATGCAATCCTGCAGGATTTAGAGATGGAGTGGACACCCCGCCCAAGAGCGGGTGGAAGCTCAGCCCTAACCTCCCTGACTGTCTGAGTGGCAGGCTCCGGTAGGCTGATGTTTCCAACCTTTTACTTGTGGAACTGGCAGCCTTTTTCCTGAAATTGCTTCAAGACCTTTTGTCCTTTTGATGTTTATTCAAGTCCTGCGTATATCCATGACAGAATTATTTTTTGCAGAGACATATGTCCCGCCACCCATGGCAAAGGTACACATTTATTACAGGACTATGTTGACAAAACCACAAGCAGCCAGGTCTTGAACACGGCACTCTTTTCATCTCCCTGGGCCAAATGTTACTGGAAACACCATGCATAGCCATGCTGCTCAGAGAGAGTAATTGGGTTTCGAGTGAAAAGCAGTGTTTAAATGCAAGACAGGCAGGGTCAAATTCATTGACCTCCAGGGCTCTCTGCCTTCTAGCAAGCGGGGTATGACAAATTGCAACACGTGGACACTGGCAGCTGTGATGGCCCCTTGTGTTCTCAAGCCTCTGGGACAACCACAGCCCTGTGGCATTTTAAGGTTTTGAAACTCCTTTAACCTACTCAATCCAAGGTGCTCCAGGCATCCCACAGGGATGATGGAGAAGAGGGGAGAGAAGTTGGTGCAGGGACTCACAGGAGAGTTCCTGGACTCTCGGAGCTTGTTCCCAAGAGGCTGGCTGCCACAGCCTGGCTTTGAACAGACCTCAAGGACTCTGACCTTGAGCTACAACTGTCTCCTTCTGCTGGGATTGTGTCTCTATAGAGTTGTATGCAGGAATTGAAGGAGGACTTGTTTGCAAGTTTCCATGGTCAGGACAAGAAATGGACTTAAATCAATAAAGTCTTTGAAATTTGGAAACTCCCTCTGGCTCACTTTGGGTCTATACTGCTGAGATGCTGTGGCCACCCACGTGTACTGCTACAGGGACACCTAACCAGGTGATTCCTCCTGCCCAGGACTTATTGGGTTTTCAATGCTTTTCTAGCAAAGAAAATATTCTTAAAGAAGCATTTGACATTTGGGGATTAAATCACGGAGCTTACTGCAAGCTGAGACATCATCTGGCTCCATGCCCCCTGGCTCCACACCTATGCTGTTTTTGGTGAACCGGGACCCTGAGGGAAGTTACCTGTCCTGGTTTATCAACAACTCTCAGCCACCAGGGCAGAATCATGTAGATAGAGTCTTCCAAGAGCCAGTGACATTTTCTATTCCTTCTAGTACATCAGTTATTGGTATTCAGCTAGGATTATAGAAGCCCCCATAACTGGCATACTAGATTAACCACACTGTCCTTTCTTCAGGACATGAGTGACGCCCCCACAAGGTTAGGGGCTCCTAACAGTCTTCTCTCTGGTGACCTGTGACCCTCTATGCTTCTCAAGCCTTGTGCTTACCACAAGGGTGCTGGCATTTGTTCCTGAACCTGTTTATGCCATTTGTACTCACTACTGAGATGATTTAAATATTGAATGTTGTGTAAACTAATGAGGCAAGAGAGAATTATTATTTTTATAAGTTAGATGCTTTGGAAGGAGTAGAGTACTGCAAAATAATGAATGTTATAAAGGCTGAGGCAAATGAAGTATGCACCCAAAGGATTCTGAAATTCGATTCCATCACAAGACTTTGCTCCACTTTAAAGACAGGAAAACTGGTATGGTTCACGGAATCTAACTCGGAACCGCAGCGGGGTGCCCACATTCAAAGAAAACATCTGGGCCTCGCCTCAAAAGACTGGCATAACTTTAAGTCATGTAAATGCAAGATTTCAATTTATGAGATTCAAATTAAAATAACAGGTTTAAGGTGGGTACGTGTCACTTTGTATGATTCTCTCGTTGACTGATTTTGTAAATGAATGGACGAGCCTTCACTCCCTGCGTTGCCTGTTTCTGCCGACCTCAGAAAACTGGTCCAGCATCAGTAACCACTTTTAAGAGTAACTTTTAAACTTTGACTATTTCCCTTATAAAGGGATAGGGAAGTTGGGAAGTGGATCTTGATGAGTTGCCTGTGTTCAACTTGGTAGTAAGAATGAGATCTTTATTTGGATACTACCTGGAAGACTTTGAAGTCTGCCCCTTGAGGGGCAGTGGGAGCCCAGCTGAAATGCCGCTCTACGGGATGTTCTAGGACCTGCCCACTAAGCCTTTCAGAGTAACTTCCGTCTGCAGAAGTTGTTCAGAGGTTGTGGGAATTTTTGTTGTTGTTATGACTCTGGAAGGAATGCTTTTAAAATACTTTCCTGCAAGGGAGATCTAAACCTCCACTTTTTCTCTAGTGCCACCTCTCTCGGGATGCTTGTCACATCTGTGCAGGGATGCGGGCAGGGCCTGTGGGTCTGCAGAGGGCCTCCTTTCAGTTCCTGCTGCCAAATCAACCGCCGGAACCATCCCCTCTGCAGTGAGGAGGTCTCTGCAAGGGGACGTGACATTGCCCAGCGCACACGAGATAACCAAAGTGGTCACAATGCCTCAATCTTTCTCTCTGAGTCTCACTAAATTTTGGCCAATTCCTGTGGTGCTCGGACACTCAACGGTCCTCTTGGAACTTGGCCAGTGGCTGACGTGTTGGGATTCATGCAGACTGTTGCTTAAGATAATTCAAAACAGTAACCACCTAAGACTAATTCCTGAAGACACAGATTCCTGTCCTTCACAGACTTGTTAAATCACTTTTTAAGTAAGTTAGTTCTGGATTTAGAGCCAAATTTAAATTATTTCAGTTATGTTGGACAGTGTTCTAATAAGTTCCTTTTTTAATCACCCACAAAATGTTAAATAGGCTTAGGCTGAACAAGCTTATTCTCTGAACCTTCTCTGGAAGTCCTTGCACACTTCTGCTTGTTGCATTAAAAGACTGCATGGGCCTCGTTCCCAAAGTAACAACAGCTGAATTCTGAGGATGCACTTGGGTGATCTACACCCTTCACTTCTTTTCCTAATGTACTGACGTTAGTGAAAGGTTATTCTATGTTAAGAGTTCCATCCCTTCACTGCTGATTCAAAATTCTCTTCCACAATATGAATGTAGTGAGAAGTTTCCCACTTATCTGATACAAACTCTTGCTATCTCTGAGGTCGTAATTTGAAGGCATTATTGAAGACAGACTTGCACGGGTGCTTGATCTTAACTTCTTCATTAGCAACAGCCAAGAACAATCAGTGGCTTAGCACATGGTGTGCCAGGGCTGCTAAGGGGGTCCCGGCCCACTGCTACCTGCCAAAAGGCCCTCCCAGTTTGTGTGTGCCTTTTGCAAGACCTTAAGGTGGGGATGGTTCCAGGAAGGTAGGCTTTTTCAGCGCTGTTGACATTTTGGACTAGATAAGTCTTGGTTGTTGGGGACGGTCCTGTGCAGCACAGGATGTTGGGAGTATTCCTGGCCTCCACCTACTAGGTGACAGCAGCGCCTCCCCAGTTGTGACAACTGAAAATGTCCCCACCCCCCAGACTTTACCAAACATCCCCTTGGTCGAGAACCTCTGCAGGATGGAATGTGCTCAGGTGGCATCCGTTGCTCAGCTCTACCTTGTGGTTGCTGCTGCCTGCTCCCAGACAAGGTCCCCAAGTGGCCCAACTCTGCTTTTAAAGAACCTGGGCCCTGTCTGGGATACTCCGCCTGGAGTGGGGACGTGTGCGGCCGAATCCATGTTTTCCCCTGGGAAAGAAACCTGATGCATCTAAGATTGTGTAGCCCCGAGCTTTCCTGCTCGCTTGTCTGCTTGACGCAGAGGATTGTAACTTGGAAGAGCTTTTTAGAGGGTGGCTTGGGGGGAGGTGGGGTTCCTTTACACATTTTTAGATACAGAGCTATTCGGTTATAATTGTTTTCTGATAATTTGGCACATCATTAAAATTATTCTTCAGTTTTGATTTTAAAAAATGAATTAAATCATTACATCCCTCACCACCCTTGTATTTTGTTTGTGAAAATTACATTTAAAAAAAAAAAAAACCAGTAACTATTCTGAAGATTTTGACCATATCTTTAATCCTAAATTACTGGTAAAAGCCAAACGTAGATTTTGCCTTTTGGAAGTTTCTGCTGTATTCTTATTGACGTCAGTAACACAAACAAACTTCAAATTAAAAAACACAAGGAAGCTTTGTAGGGGCTCCAGAGAGGGGGTTCTGCCCACAGGTGCAGCAAGTGCCACAATCTTCATGAGTTCGCAGGAAATAAAATCGCACGTTTACTGGAGCCGCCCGGTCATTCCATGGCATTCGTAGCACATATGGTGTGGTTTCAAGCCTTTGATCTGTACCCTCTGAAGGGCTTCTGTTTTACAGCCTTTCCAGAGCACAGTGCAGTGCTCATGGCTATCGATTCCAAGGGAGCAAGCCATCAAACTTATACCGATTCTTAAAACCACTAAGATGCATTTGCAAGATAAATGGGTGCAAGCTCTCTCTCATCCCATGATGATATACCTGGGGTGAAGTCTTTAGAGGGAGCTTAGAATTATGGTCAAGTAAGCTCCTTTACTTTTTATCTGATAGAATCACCCCAATATGGCCCCAGATGGTTCTTGCATTCGTGGGTAAACACCATTTGTCACTCACAATAAAAAAAAAAAAAAAAAAGGTGGGAAGAGGAGAACGTTAACATACCTATAGATAATACATGCACTGTTCCTGCATGTGTCACAATTAGCTGTGTCTTGCCCCGTCCGATATGAAAGCCTACAAGATAAGAACAGGAGAGCATTACAAGTGGTGGCTGGGGGGTCACTGGCTTTATAGAGCAGACACGCCTCAAATCAGATGCTTTCCCGATGCCACGCTTGTCATGGTCATGGAAATTGATTACTGTGCTTCCCATGTTGCTCCTATCTCTGCCTTTATTGTACAAAACCAATGCAACACCTACAGCTAAGATGGTATTTAAATTAAATTTAGAATGGGAACATAAGCTACTGGATGAAGTAAATAATCCGATTTTGTTATAAGCACAGGGAACTTGGATGTTTCAGGGCAGCTTTAGATTTATGGTGTTTTAAGGAAACTTTGAGGACAAACCAACCATGGACAGATATACTGACTCGATGGCCTGTTTTTGCTCTGCCCCCTCCTGTCCTGCTAGAATAGGGGTCAGGAAACTACTGCCCGTGGGCCGAATCCTGCCAATGCCTGGTTTTGTCCAGCAACCTAAGAATGGATTTACATTTTGCAAGGCTTGAAAAAAAATGGAAAGAATAATATTTGTGCTACTTGGAAATTATCTGAAATTCACATTTCAGTGTCTATAAAGTTTTAAATTTGGTTATAAAAATTGTGACAAATTTTATAGAAATACCATGTCCTTGTTGTTGCCTCTTGATCTGCAAATCCCAGAATATTGACTCTCTGGTTCTGACCCCTGTGGTAGATTAGCTTCCTGCCATCATCATGACTAGTGACTGACTGTGTCTTCTCTGTGAGTCCCGTCAGCCCTCTGAGGCCAGGCAGATTTTTGCTTTTGCAGGGGAGGTTGCTCACTCTCTCTAAGTAATAAAAAAAATAAAAGTTGCAGGTTGTATAAACGGAAAGGTTTGATGATGAGGATTTTCTGATCAGGCCAGAGTTGCCTCAACTATCTCTTGGCCCAGTCACCCAAGAAACCAGCAAGTGGATGCTTTGTGCTTTCACGGTTTCTCCTGACTACTGCGGCTGGCCTTCCCTCTCTGATATTTTTAACATGCAGGTGTGTTTCTTCTGAATATTATTTCATACCCAGGCACAAACATGATAACCAGAATCTGTTAAATTTGTGGCAGGAGAAAAGTTTCCATCTGAATTGGTTTATAAACACTTTGGGGGCAAATTTACATGTGTGGAGTCACTCGACATAGTAATAGTGTGCACAGAAGGTTTTCTGTCAACATTACTAGTCAGTATTTTTATCACTTTCGCTATGTAAACTGCTCTTGTATGCACCGTGGATTTTAAATGGGAAATAACTTTTGTTTTCCTCATTATATTTTGCATTGCATAAACATTTGACAAAAGGATTGTCTGCTCAATGACGAGATTGTCTCAGTGGGCTTGGTAAACTCGGACATGACCTTGGAGTTCCGTGCAGTTTATTTGTTGATCAAGTAACCATATTCTGCCCCAGAGCACTGCCAAGCATTTCATGAGGTTTGTTACATTTGAACCAGAATTGGAATCATAGCATGGCTACGTTTGTGTTGTCATTTTTCCATTTTCACAGCCATATGGGGTGCCTTTGGGTACCCAAGTTTGGCCTTTCCATTCTCTCTTTGGCTTTGCAGGAGGGAGGAGGATGGGTAGCCTCTGCCTTACTCCTCCCTCCCCTTCTTCTTCACCAGTTGTGGTGAGTTTCCATTCTTAGCCTGTTCCCCCTGACGACAGTCCCCGAGAATGCATTCCTCCTGCACCTTCCCACCTGGCTCCAGACTTGTCCACCCCATTCCTGTCATGGCATCAGCCTTTTTCATCTCCCACGCCTCACACACACATACTGCCTCTCTCCACCAGCTTATTCTACTGGACTTTGGCTCTAAGCTCATTTCTGACCAAGGTTTTTGTGCACAGTGAACTAAGCGCAGTCCTTGAGCCCACATCCTAGCAGTGACATGATCTGTGCCGAATGTGGTGCTGAACTGTTGGCTTGGGTTGCAGATGACGTGCTGCTCTGCTGTTGTGTTGTACTAGTGGGTACAAGCCAGCAGTCGGCAGAGAGAGTACACACCAATTGTCTATGTGTGCTACTCATATCCAAATTTTAGCTTCTTAGAGCACGCAAAACCAGGGGTATTTCTTAATTGGGGGACACTCTTTCTGGTCTCAGAGAGAAGTATGACTCTTGAGCTTGTGGAAGACTTCCTGCCTCAGATTTCAGGACAAATCTCTACGAAGCTTCATCAACATCAACACCGCTTCTTTGCCCAGTATCTTAGAGTTCCTTAGTGCTTTCCTTGCAGTAGGGCTTTAGTCTTCAATGAATTTCACCTGCCTTGCTTTACAGAGGAGAACATAGTCACATTTCAGGTCCAGGATCTCATTATTCTTAGACTCCAGGCTTCTGGTGCTCCCTGTCACCTTGCCTGTATCTTGGGACTGGTGTTCTGCATTATGTGCAATTGGCAGCCTAGGATAGTCAATGAACCTGGCAAGGACAAGACAAAGGCTTCAGGCACCTGAAATGCACAAGAGTACTCTCTTCCAGGACCCTGAAGTTCTTCAGCAAGAAATTGCTTTTTTAAAGTGCTTCCTGAAAAGACTATATTCTAATCACTTTGTAGAAGGCACACATCTTCCCCCTGTTATAGTCAGTTAGCAGATAGCTATTAAGTGCCTACTAAGTGCCTGGCATTTTTCTGGCTACGGAGGAAACATTTGTGCATAAGATAGAGAATTTACAGTAGGATGGGAGAGGCAGATGAGCAACACATAAGTGCATGCATGAATGAATGAACGCATGAATGGTTAGATCATTTTTGATATTGCTGAGTGTTAAGGAAGTGTTGTGAAGGGGTGGCTTTGGCTTGAACTCTAAGGAGGTGACAGTTGAAATGAGTCCTGAATGATCTGATGATCCAGGGTTGAGTGTTGCAAACAGAAGGACCATCGTGTGTTAACATCCTGCAGTAGGAATTATGTTCACATATTTGCAGGAAAGAAAAAAAAGGCTGGTGTTCCTAGAATAGATGCAGCAAGTCAGAGTCAGGAGAGATGAGGGAAGATCATGTACAATGGAAAGCTCTTTGGACACTATAGATTTATATATATATATATATATAAATTAATTTGATTGATTGCTTGATTGATAGAGTCTTGCTCTGTTGCCCCAGGTAGAAGTCCTGGGCTCAAGTGATCTTCCTGCCTCAGCCTCCTGAGTAGCTGGGACTATGGGCCACGACACCCAGCTAATTTTTCTATTTTTAGTAGAGACAGTGTTTCGTCTTGCTCAGGCTGGTCTTGAACTCCTGAGCTCAAGCTATCCTCTTGCCTCAGACTCCCAGAGTGTTAGGATGGCAGGCATGAGGCACCACACCTGGCCTGGACATTATTTTTAATTGAACAGGAATCCACTATAGAGTTTTTTCTATAGGTGATTGAAAGAATGACATGGAAACACTTCCTTCTGACTTTTACTCTCAATTCTCTCCTTCAGTAATATCACTTCCATTCAATTTCCTTTATCTTGCTTCTGTTATTTACAACCCAATCCAATTCACCTATTCCTGAGGAAATGGCATGGCTTGGCTGACGTCTGCTGGTAAGAAGCAAAGGAGTCATTCTGTCTTCTTTGTATGGAGACACACCTGTGGTTACTCTTCCCCCTGGCCCCTGATGATTATAAGGAAAAATTGGTGGTCAGTTGTATTTCTACCATGTCTGAGAAGTATTTTCAGGACTTCATTACTATGAACCTTTCTCAGAGAGACCCTTTAGTATCTAAGGTTTTGTTTAGGATCTCTCTTTTATTTAAAGGAATAAAATGTTTGGAGTCCATGGAAGTCAGCAAGAGATTAATTTGTGGATGAAATTTAAAGTGTTGACCTGTGTCACGTGGTTAATTCACAGGCAGCTGCCAGCGGCTAATGTCAGTCGGGGTATGCCTGCTAAAATTTTATTAAGCATGAGGGTGTTCTCAATAGAGGGCTTAAAACTATGTAATCCATTGTGCTTATTGCTTTGATAATCCATCTAATTGTCCTTGAAGCTTCCAAGCTGTAGGGTTTGGCTTCACTGATAATTTTATGGTCACATTAATAATTGGGTTGCAGCATCTGAATGAATACGTTCTCCAAATAGAGATGAAACGGATTAGTTCTTTCTGTGGGACAGGGAACACAAAGTACTGTTATGGAATTTCCCTATTTTTTTTTCCCTTCTCAACTTGGAAACACGTCATAAAACCAATACTTGGAATGATTATCTTCCTGTATTGCCACTGCTATGGAGAAGAGCAATCTAAAAACTTCAAACTGCTGGAGCAGGTACTTCTCCAATGAGAGTAGCGCTGGAGGTCTTTTGTGAATTAGAGGTTTAGAGAGGAGAGAGCTTAGGTTATTGATGTATAGGCTTCAGAGGAAGAACATTTTGATCAAAAATTATAAATTTTCTGTCTTCCAAATTAATTGCTACCTTTGTAAAGCTCTCTTTTGTTTTGAGGAGTCTGTATCTTATATAGGTTTGTTAATTCCATGACTAATATAATACCTAGTACCTTCTGGGTGTTCAGTGAATATTAATTTAGCAAAATCATACATCCCCTCTTTGTGTTCTCATACCAAAGTCCAGCATAAGACACTAATCAAAGATTTCCAACCGAGTGCAAAAAAACAAGAATGAAAAGTATCAATTGTGGAAAGTTCTGGTCCCCATTTTGGATCCTGGTGGTAAGGACATTCATTGTGGATATGGATTTTGCAGCACTATTTATCGTCTCATAGCAGTGGTTAGTGTTCTCTCCTTAACAATGCATATTACTTGAAAAATATAACATTCAGCACCAAGGACAGTGCCAGAAGTCCAAAGCAGTATCTTTTTGGTGCTTTTTGTTTTCTGTTCTATTGACCCTCTGGCTTCCCATCCCTCCAAAACACACTTCCAACCCAGAGGTGGATTTGGGGACCCTGAACTTCCCCTGCTTGATGCCCTTTGAACACTCCTTGGTCACAGTGGGCGTTCTTGCAAGCTAAAGAAGACTGGATGTGAGTTATTAAATTAATAGGGACTCTAAGAACATGGACTCTGAAAGTGCATGCAGGAGGAGTTGATGCTCTGTTAAAAACAGAAGAGATTTGGACAAGTTAATTTTACGAGGTTGTTTTGGTGGAGTCCGGTTTTTGAGTCATTTCCACTTCTACTTCAGAGTGAACCAGATTCCTTCACAAGTCTTTGCTCTGCTTTGAAGAGAGTAAAATGAGTTTGGTTTACAGAACACAGCATGCAACTTCAGTCAGGGCATCCTCATTCAAAGAAAACCTCAGGGCTGCCTCTCTGTAGTGGTGGCCTGGACTTCTCAAGCTTAACTCAGCACACAGTGCCCAGCCTCTCCAGCTACCTCATGCCTTTGCAGTCATCTGCTACAGTAATTCTTCAGTTGTCATTCTGAACTATTCCCGAATATACAAATACATATAGTTGTATATTCATGTTACATACTTGTAAATATCATGTTCTGTATATTTATAAGCATATATCAAATGTGAATGTGTGCATATATATACTTTCGTATATTTATTTAAGAAATGGGTGATAATTTGGGGTATGGAAGCCTTCAGTTATTCCCTTTACAGAACATTAGCAAAAGAGGGAATCAGGAGTGGCAATTAAAGAAACAAAAACAAAGAAGGGCAGGTGCACGGCAGAGCTGGTGCCGCAGTTTTTATGACACAGCCATAGGAATGATAAAAGGAGGAGGGTGGCTGCCAACCTCAGCCTGAGAGCCGCACCACAGCCACTTCCTGGGAGGCAGGGATCTCAAGGAGGGACAGACAGCCTCTGCTCTTTCCAGAAGGCATCACGGGGAGATCTAAGTCAGCAGAGCTCTAGGTGGTAGGAAAGGGTGTTGAGAAATGTCAGAGAAAGGTCACTGAGAGCTTTCTTCCTGGCCACATACCCAACCTGTCCCTGAGACCTTGGAATTGGGGCCTGAGAGGCAGGACTAAGAACTCTGATTCAAACAAAACAAAACATTGTTTTGTTAAAAGGTCAGGAAAGGGGAGGGAAACACAAACGACTTTCCCTGTGTTTTTATCAGATTCAAAGCCTGACAAAGTTATAAGCATCTCAGAGAAGAATGGATGGCTACTGGGAATTAATTTTATGGTATCTAATGGTAGTCACAGCAGTAGTACTGGATTATTAGATTGACTTTAATGTGCTGTTTCTACTATCACGGTTCCACAAGACTATTTCCCGTATACAGTCTTAAATCTCAACGGAAAATTGTCTTCTCACATTTCTGGGTGACTGTGGATGGGGCATTTGGATACATCTAGTCTGGCTGCAGAATTCAGGAAAGCATCTTCCTCTCGGCATCACAAGCGTGTTAACCTGCTACATGCTGTGGGCCCCTCCCCGGAAGCTCTGCTTCAGCGCACCGTGCAGGGGAGAGCAAGTGACCCAGTTGCTAATTTGCTCTTTTAAATGGCTTGTTAATTGTCAGCAAGTTCCAAGTTTCTAGCATGTAAGCAAACACCATTTTGGATGCTGCTAAAATCAGGGCATGACCCTCTAAGCATGGTCTTCAAACACTCGTTATGTGAGGTATTGGAATTGTCACATTAAATTAACTGAAAGGCTGTGTCCTAGGCCATCGTGTATGGACCTCAGTGAGAGATGGTGGTTGCTGCAGGAATTAAAAAGGCATAGTTTCTGCTCTCAATGGTAATTTTTTTTTTTTGCCATTAATTTATTCTCTTAATTTCAATTTCTCTTGTTCTTTCGGTTTTCTCCCTGGGTACCTAAAACATTCTTTTCTTCTGCATTCTTTCCCAGTTTTGAGCTCCAGCTGTCCCTTCTTGATAACTAAGCCATCATTTATGTCAGCATCTTAAAGGGCCTTTTCTTTTAATAGTCTCAAAGTGACATTAATTAGAGGCATAAAATGATACCACTACTATTGTTGGGAGAAAGTAAATTTCAAAAAGTATTCAAAGTCAGCTGTTTTCCATGATTCCCTCCTATGTTTTAGAGCCAGGCCCAGCAGTAGTTTTGGCTTGTTCCTGAGTCTAAGTCCTCACTAGGAATTTGCCAGATTATGCCCTGGAAGTGTCCTTATTTCAGATATCAGCTGTTCAGTAGCTAAAGTGAATTTAGACTTTCCCCATATATCCGCAGAAACTCAAATACATCTGTTTTAAGCATTTGAGCTATTAAATGCCAACATTTGGGGAACATCAAATTTAGGGCTGTTAAAAGAATATTAAGTCAATTTTCCTAGCCAACTCTAAGATCACCCGTTGGTCACTTAAAGGCAATACTTTCACTGGTGGTGGTTTGACCAGTTCCCTGTTTCTCAGTAAACAGGTGGGAGCTGTCTGTTGGCAGCGCCTGACTTGCCATGTTAGGCTAAGCAGCTCTGTGCTCCTTACTGGCCCAAGATCTCCAAGCAGACAAAACTGTTAGTGGTCAAAACTGAGGCTATGTTTTGAAGAACATAAAGTCACGGTAATCCTCGGCAAAGCTGTTTGAGGCACCCCCGTTCTCCCCTGCCTTGGGGATGTCTCAGTGGGTTGAATGTTGCTACTGACACAACCACCTGGCTGGTGCCTTCGGAGTGCTCTGCAGGAACAGCTCACTCAGCTGCTCTCCCAGCACCCTCTGGCCGGCTCTCAACTACCTTCCTCTGCCGCATCTCCTCTGCCAGAACACCCCTCATTCAGTATTGCACGGCATGCTTCATGTCTTTCTTTGTGTGCCCCCAAAATGCCTCATGCCAGTCACTGAAGAGTTGGCAGTAAAGGTCTATGGATGAATAGAATGATGAATGAACGGGCAAATGAAAAATAAAATTAATTGAGAAGGTAACTTTGTCTTAGCAGATCTATGAGTGTTGGTTTTAGCTCTGTTCCAGTGAAATTCAGCAGGTCTCACCTGACTGTTAAGTAAAACTCTAAAAAACTCACTCCCATCTTTTCTGCTCAGTACCTTGTAGATGATATAGCAGCATCTGTGTCACTTTAATGTGATCACTGAATCACATTTGTTTTGAGAATATTAATGCAATTACTCCATATTCCATGATTCTGGTTTCTCTATTGTCTTGCTCTTTTGCCTGTAGACGTAAGGTCAGGCAGTAAGGCAGAGCCCCTCGTCTAGGACATCTTTTGGGGGAAAGGCTCTCATTGAGATCAAATACTCCTTTTTTACAGTCAGTCATGTAATCCCCCTGTATATGAATGTGTGTGTTCCAGATGTTTCTATTACACTAAGAGATCTATTTTTGGAGTCCTTTGTTAGAACTCAGAAGTAATATCCCTCCAAGAACATGATGGCATTAGGTTTTATAGCACTCTATGTCTGAATCTCCATGTACCTTAAAGGGTTTTGAGGGCCAGCTTGGGAACCTCAACATCAATTACTTAGAAATGGTGTTTTGGAGCACAATCCATTTGTAAGTTGAGGTAAGTCTTTCTTTGTCCCATTTGTCCCTTAATTTTTTTCCACTATAGGAGGAAGTTCTCAAAATCACACACATCCCATTCCCCCAGAGCCAGGAATTGAGATGTTCACCCTTGAAGAACTAACCCTACATGCAAACCCCAGGTAGACTTATTTATCATATTAGGGTAATTTTCAATAATTCAATAATTCCAGTTATTTCTACTGAGTGTTCTAACCATAGACCTTAAAGAAATTTGCTACAAATTAGCCAAAATAATGCACAGCTTTTCCCATGCTTGCCTGCTTCAGCTCTGTGCACAGCCTGTGCAGACCAATTGCTTGGATGAAGTAACACAGGCCTTGCCCTCAAGACCCTTAAAACCAGGAGCCCCAGTTGTGAGAGGAAGGAATTACGTGTGAGTTAAGGAAGTAGTGTGGCATAACTTTCGAAAGCAGCACCTTTTCTGTGGGACCGTTTCTAATGCTCCTGCAAACCAATGTCCTTGGTCCTGTCCCAGCTTCTCTGTTCCCCTCCTAGGCAGCCCAGCATGTCCTCCAGCAAATCCCAGCACCCTGTCTGCGGCTCTTACAGACTATTCCACGGTGGATCTTGTGATCTGATGAGGTTCCTTTCTCCTGCAGGACTGAGCTTTTTGCTGGCTGGGAACATGTCTTTGGTCATCTCCCTAATCCTAGCACGTGGTTTGGCGCCTTCCAGCAATCCAGGCCTGAGCTATGCTGCTTTAGCGCCTGGATCTTCCATGCCTGGTGGAAAGTTAGGGCCCTCCCCACCCCTACCTCCTTCTCTGTTTTAAACTTGTCCACACCATTCATCACTGTGGAACACACCATAAACTGTAGCGATTTTGCTTTTTTCCCTGTCTCCCTCCACTAGAATGTAAACACTGTGAGGGCAGAGGTTTTGTCTGTTTGTTCCCTGATGAACTTCAGTGTCCACATGGGGGCTTGGGATGTGGAGGATGTCCGAGAAATAGGTTTTGAATAATAACTGAGTGAATGAATGAAAGAACAAATGAATCTGCAGGATGATCCCTGTGGGTGAACTTGACAACATACCGTTTTGCTTCTGAAAAGGAAAATAGGACTGACAGTTTTGTGATGTTCCCAGCTGGATAAGGAACATCTGTCTAAATAGTATTCACATTATCCCATTTTAAATTTCCCCAAACAAGTGGAAAAAAGGTCAGTCATCTTCTGCTTCCCACACCCAGGTATGAAAATAAATGGCTTCGCCTTGCACCAGAGCAGCCCCACTTCCGTGCCGCATAAAGGGCACTCACTCCTCTTGCCCAGGAGCGATCCTGGTAACTGCTCCAAGGAGAAACACCCTTAATGAACTGGGTTGCTTTCTTTAGACACTGTTGACAAATTAACTTTTATTTGCCTCCCAGCTCCCCAGATGTGGTGACACTATCATTCTGGGGAGGCTCTGGCTATTAGGGAAGCTTTTAATGCTTGTTTTCATTACAACGAATGAAAGTGAAACAATAATGGCGGGCAGTCAAAGAGCATCGCAGGCTGCACAGAGACCCTGGGAGGTATCTCCTCTCCCAGGGTGGAAGCAGGAGTCAGCTGGTCTCCCTCACTTTCTTCCTACACCCTCTGTCTCCCCTCCTGTTTTGCTTCCTTATTTTCTTTGTCCCTCCCCATGGCCCTGTCCCATCCCCTTGCTTCCTTCCTTTTACACAGAGCCATGCACGATGAAGAAAATGGAATGTATTATGATATAGACATTATTATTACTGTCAGAAATACATGCAGATTTGGATAGAGAAAAATACAGAGGTGAATGCTATTGAGGCAGGACTTTGTTCTTCTTTAGTGTCTTATGATGTTTTCATAATATAAAATCATAATGTATAAAAATCGGGAAGGATAGTAATTATTTTGTGCATGGACTGCGTGATTATAGTACAAACAGGGCAAAGTTTGCATTTCCCTTCTTATGTTCATGCAGTCAGGGAGATACCAAGTTGCAAAATGACGACAATAGTGATACAAACAAGTCACTTGCCCCAGAAGGCACCAGGAGTAGCTAATAATAAGGAAAACAACTTTTTATAGCTGAGGCTGAGTTGATTAACAAGAGATAAAGCTTAAGCTACAATTTATTGAAAATTAATGAAAATGAATTTTGGTGGCACTAGCCACTAAACCAGAACGAAAACAATGTGAGTATACTGCATTAAAACAAATTTTCCTTCTGGGATGCCATTATTTCTCTAGGTCTTATACTATCACATAGTATAACTTAGAGGTTTAAATTTGAAAACATTAATGTTGTGTATTTGTCAGTGGTTCTTATGGTAAACATCCACAGAGGCTTTTGTCTTTTATTTAGAATGTCTTTTGATGTTTTTTTTTTTTTTTTAGATCAGCTTAGTTAACAATTTTAAATGAGAAGTTATTCTTCTTGAAGATTTTGTGCTTTGTTTCAAAAGCCTAACCTTGCATTTGTGTTTTAAACAAATGGCTTAAAGCTTCATGTTGCTGAAGATTAAAATCTTTAAATTTTGGTGTGTTTATAAAATTCTTTATGTATCATTATGAGACTTATCTGGGGAGATACCCTAGTGCTGTAACCAGTGAGGTATTGATAGAGAAAAGTTTTACTCCATTTTTGTTCACAATATGCCCATTTTTAGATCAGTTTTTCCCAGGATCTCAATTCTCAAGAATTTTCTTTCAAATCTGTCCTTAAGGTTTATTTTTATATTGCACTGAAAACTTTAATTTGTTGTTCAGGTGAATTTGGACATCCATTTGAGGATGGAAGAGCCAGGTGGGCCCGTGGTGGTCCTGCAACGGGCTGCTCTTGTTACAAACACCTTGATGAACTGGTTTCCCAGGCAGGCTCCTCATGCGTACGTGTTGTGCCCTGGCACCCAGGTTCCTGGACTTAAAGATCAATGGCCTTGCTTTTTCTGAAATTACCTCATAGAGGGGATTCCTGTTAATGATTGTAAATCCTTAAAAATATACTTGATTCCTGGGATTCCTTCCAATAGTGGTCTCTGTTGTCTCTAGCATCGGAAGATTGCTTTCTCCAGAAGATGAATTAGCATGAAACCCACCAGGTCTAGGGGCAGGGGCTTCTGTAGCCCCCTCAGGTAAAAGGAAGAACCCAGACTTGTGGTAGCAAGAAAAATGCCTGCATTTTCTTTATGTGGGACATACCAGGCTCCCCACTTTCAGATGAGGTAGGGGATGAGTGGCCAGGTAGGCCTAGACGTGGATTCTGGCATTAACATGTCTCATTAGCCTTTTGACCTTGGGGAAAGTACTGAGTATACCTAAGCTATAGTTTCCTCATGGAGGTCATCCCTACCTTACATTGTTATTTTAAGGATTAAATAAGAAAATACCCAATGGCTGGCATATTCTGAGTGCTCAAAGTAGGTGAGCTCTGTTTGCTTGGGGATACTCGTTTCATTGGAACTGTCTCTCAGATCTAGTGGGGAATAGAGCTCAAACCATTTTTGCATAGCTTAGCAGAAATTCCATGGGATTTTAAAAAAGTATTTGCAAACTAGAAGTTGCATTTCATCTTTTTTTTTTTTAATCCGAATTCTGGGACACAAATCCATAAATTCCATAAACGTTCATGCTATGACTTGAATTGCTCATTTTATCTGCAAATGGGCTGTCTGAATTGCCTAGTGGCTTGGTGGTGATGCTTTTATTCACCTACCAACTTAAAAGGTTGGGGAGGTATTTGAAATCTATTTTGGCATTCTGCACAGGGAGATTATTTAAATTACATTTTCAAGTGTGTGTGATACCTACATGAAGCCCAAAGCAAGAATTTGAAATGTGTTTTATATTCTTACAAATATATTTTGCTTTATTTTTCATATTAGAGATGGAAAGGCTTATTATTTTTTAAGAACTTAAAAATAGTGTTTACAAAGTTATATAAATATAAGCTATAGAAAAGTCTCACCATGACCTTGTGAATTAAATGAAAGAAAAAAAGTCTAGAAAGAATATGTGCTTCCATTTCAGAATCGAAAAAAATGATAACTTACACTTGGAATCTAAGACTTGAATATTCTGTTGCAAATATATGAAAGCCATTAGCTGCAACAGAAAAAAGAAAGAAAACGTTTTGCTGGAAAACTATTCAAAAGATTGCAACCTTGAAGGACAAAGGCCAACTCCAGCATTTGTAGCAGTGTGAGAGATAAGGAATTGATGAATTGTCAAGAGGCAAAAAGAAGACAGAAAAGTAGGATCATAGTATGCTTTTATTGATGGAGATCTGCAAAGAGGGTTTTTTTCCTCTAAATTTTTGTGAGTATTATAAGGCAATGGCTGGAACTGTGATGTTCTCAGACATCTCTGCAGAATACATTCCTAGAGAAGGAAGGAGGCTTTGGGGTCTCTCCTCTCATTTGAACCCCCTTTCTTTCACATTGGAAAATTTAGCTCATAGAGGCCAGGCTAGGCGGGAGCCAGAACTAAATCCAGGTCTCCTGACTCCACGTCAGCTCCCTTGCCCATGACACTAAATAAGCTGGTCCTATACTTTTCTCTGAAAGCAAAGCATGTCTCCATTCTGTAATCCTCAACTCCTCCTCACTCTCTGAAGTAAACCAACTTGTTTAATAAAGCAAGAAAATCTCTCTTAATGTGTTCAAGCTCTCACCCTTGCTTCACCTCCCTGAGTTTAAAGGTTTAGCACTTGCAGGTTGCATCTCAGTAACAAAGTATCTTTGAAGGGAGTAACTTTGACTGAGTGCAAACACAGCCTTCCATACTTTCAGTAATCTCCAAGAGAAGCCCAGCAGGTAGGTGTTCTCAGCTCTCTGTTACAGAGGAAGCAGCTGAGGTCCAGAGAGGTTAATAACCCTGCCCAAGCAAGTCAGAGGAGGGAGGGTGGGCACAGAGTCCCCAGCTCAGGACTGGCAGAGTGCAGAGCCCCGGTCATTCCACTCTGCCCCCTCCTGACTCTCACTCCCAGAAAATGGAAAAATGAAACGCACAGGAGGCTGACCTCAGCCGGCTGGCTGGAATGGTTTAAAACGTTTTGGGTTACAATAAATGTGGAGAGAGACACCAAAACTGATTTATCAAGAACATTAGAAAATGAAGTGCTGACATTTCCATGCCATTCAAATAGGGAGTGCTCAGGGACAGGAGAGCATTTGGCAGAAACAACCTTTTTGCTTCTGATCTCACCCGAGTGCTGCTTTCTCTCTGCTGCTCACAATGCCCTGCTTTTCTCCGCACGTTGTGCCAGAGCCGGGGAGGCAGCGCTCCACAGTCCAGAGAGGTCCACAAGGATCGTTTTCAGGACTGCAGAGGCTGGTGAAAGACCATGCAATGCCACCTACCTCCTCTCCTCAAAATTTGGCCACTCTCAGCTAACCAGGTGGAAGACTTTGATCTCAATTAAGTGGGTAGGTTTTGGCAAGAGCAACCCAATCATCCTTTTAGAGTGTGCATGGCCAAATTGGGATGGGACCACGTAACTGTGCCCAGCTTTCCCCCTTGGCTCTTGGAGGGGGGAATCTGGGAAGTTAATAAGTCAGAATCTAATGCCTAGACCTTCTTGATTCCTCAGTGTTTATGTCACGGCTGCTGCAGCAGTGCACAATTTTCCATGCTGGTTCTTTCTGCTCTGTGACTTAAATTAAATTGTCCCCTTATGCTTCCTCCATAATTGTGATACAGTATTTATTCTGTTTGGGCATGGGTAATTAGAGCAAATTCAGAGAGATTTCTCATCCTCTGACAGGTCCTTCTGAAGAATGCCTGATTTTGAGCGATCTGTCAATTTAAGCATGTAAGACAGTGAGAGTGTAGCTTTTCTACCCATCTAGCCTCAATTATCTAGGCTAAGGCAAGCACATCACACAAACATGTCCTGTGTTGGCCTTTTATCCCTGCTGGTAGAGGAGTGAGGTCTTTTTCAAGTTTTCAAGAGATGCTGTGATATAAATTATAAATTATGTGTATGTATGTCGTATACACAGAGTTCCACAGCAGGACCCCGAAGGTCGTATGGGCTGATGAACAATTAAACCTATATTTGAACAAAGTGGATGTCGGTGAAATGCAAACCCCTCAAAGTCTGGCCTGAATTCATTTGACTCTTGAATCTCCTCATTGCCTGGCACAGTGTCCAACAGTTAGAGGACGCTTGGTAGCAGCCTTTTGAATTTTGCATATTCTGGCCTGGATATTTTCAGCTGAATGAATATGGTCACTACATTTACAAATCACATAATAGGAGTCCACAAACTGTAGCCCATTATTCAAATCTGGCTATTGCCTGTGTTTGTAAATAAAGTTTTATTGGAACACAACGATGCCCGTTCATATTACAGATTGTGCTTTCAGGATGCAATGGAAGAGTCAAATCACTGTGATACAGACTGACCCCCAAAACCTATTAATTATCCAGCCCTTTGCAAAGTTTTCTGACCTCTGCCGTATAGGAACTGACCCTGAGAACCTCCAATAAATGCAGATCCCTGTGAACTTATGTCCTTGCCTCTTAAATGTGTATATCAGCACATGACCTTTCATCACCTGCTGGCTTCCCCCTTTTTAAGCGATCACAAGGAGCAATGAAGTCAAGCAGACACTGACACAGGGCACCGCACTGCGTCTGTGCTCACTTCTTGCAGTCCCTCCGATCTTCATTCCTCTCTCCTTCGTCTTGAGCACCATGTGGAATGACACCTCATAGAACCCATGAACTCAGGGGGATTCCTCTGACTTTTTTCTTTTTTCACCACAGTTTGCCCTTGACTTGAGAGACCTGGGCCTCATGCCACCAAGAAACTGAGCTTTCTCTGAGAAGGAACAGGACCCGGCTGATGGGGAGCTGCCCCATGTTGGGGTAGCAGGGATACTGGGAGGCCGTGAATCACTGGATTTATACCCCTTCCTGAAAGCTACTAGACTCCTTAGCTTGGCTGCTGTTTAGGATGTTCTTTAAAGTCATGCTGTCAATGTGCTCTGACTCAGTGTAGCCCCACAGCCTCATGATTTCATCACTGCCTGCTGGGCATGTTTCAGGCCTGGGCTCAACTGCCCTGAGTCTGCAGCTAACATCCTGCAGACACTGGGAGAGACCTGCCAGTAGAAGAACCCCCTTCACTCTGGGCAATGACAGATCCTGACCACCTGCTTGGGATCTTGAGTAAAGCTTCTCACATTGGTTTCAGGTCTTCTCTGAATAGCAGAGCATCATTAAGCTGTCACTAACCAAACAGCACATCAAGACACTCAGTGTTTGGGGTGAGTAATCTTAGAAGCAAACAGCTGTCTCTACCCCGAGGTGCCATCCGGGTTGCCACACCACAGTTGCCTGTGAGTTTGCACAACGAGCAGTCAATACCTGCAGCCGCTTGGTCTGAGGCCCTCCTGCCCAGGAATCCCATAGCTGCTATGGGGAATTACCACTGTTCCAATAGTTGGTTGGCTTTTTAAATTCAGTGCCCTATTTGCCTGGTTTTCACTGACTACATCAGTGGCTTATTTAGGTAGTCTGTGTGACCCTGAACTTCCCAGGAAGAGACAAGCATTAATACTTGAGAGCTCTGAAATAAGCAGGATAATTCTTGGCATTCATGTAAGCCCGGTGATCAAATGCTGCCTGCACTGCATAAGCAGAACGATTTTAGTGAATTGCCCCGATGTTTTACAAGGGACTAAAAGGCATGATTTTGAATACTTTTTGCACATCTGCCTACCCACAGAATTCATCCTACTAACATGCTCGTAACAGGACACGTCCTTTATTCAGTGCCAACTGTGTGCTGGTCATAAGAGCTTTGTAGATACCATATTTAATCTTCTCCCAGCCCTCTTTAAGACAAAACTGAAGCTCACTGAGGTTAAGTAGCTTGTCTCTGCTCAAAACTTTCTCTGCTGAAGCCTTTTGGAAATCTACGTAAGCAAATGAGACTAATGAAAAATAATTTGGAAGCTACTAAAAGTGGCTATGGCTAGAGATACAAATTCCACACAGTGCAAACTATGGGAAGAGCTTGCCTGGCAAACTCAATAGTGAAAAGCCCCATCGAAGAGATTATACATGAAATATGTTATGTTCCAAGAACCTAAGTTGCCCAGGGCCGTTGGCCAGATTGAGAGACTACCAGCTTCCCTAGCTCTGTCCTAACATCATGCACCCACGCAGGCCTATGGCCCTCTTGGGTCCAGGTCAAGCCTGGAGTACAACGTGGAAATATGGGGGCAAAAATTTTGCCACTTGCATTGGAAGTCATGGGCTCCACGTTGTGTATCTTCTTCATCAGGACCCTTAATGCAGGTAAAATTCTGTACAAGGCCCTCCACGCGTTACTGGGGGTGGCAGGTGGGGAGAGGAACTGTCTTTACCCAGCTCCTGAGTGTTCTTCACAGTTAATAACTTCTAGACTTCAGAATATTTTCCAAGGAAAATTCCACTGATATTTTAACTTGGCCATTGAAATTTTTGTCATGTCACATAATGACTATATAATAGTGTAAAAAGAGCCCATTTTCCTGTTTTTTTGCCATGAGATGCAACAGAAACATCTATTTCCCAGCTCAGATTCCATACATAAAGTAAGCCTTGTGAACTCCTTTTTCTACAGCTCTGGAGCATATCGTTCAAGGGAGGGGTTGCGTGCAAAAGGGAGTAGAGTGTTAAAGTTTCAGGATTTTGTGAGTTGATTGAAATTGGCCACTGTGGCCGTGTTTACAGCATGGAAATCAGCAGATGCTATACCCCTCCCCCAGAGCCAGTTGTTCCAGATGTTCCAGCACAGCACTGGCTGCTGCTGCCCAGGGGTCCCCTTCCTGGTGACTCTCTGCTGGGCCCAGAGGCCTGGAAAGTGGAGAGAGAGCAAACTTGCTCCTTATCTGCCTGCCTCTGAGGCTACTGCCCTCTCCTATGTTCCGACATGGAGAAGAGTGGTGGAAAATTTGAATTTCAGCCAAATTAATGACCCTGGGCGTTGAGCAAGAGGGGGCACCTTAAAGGTGGCCTTGGAGTTTGGAGCCACTTGATTCATTGTTACATGAGTCCAGAGGGCCCAGAGAGGGAGGTGAAAGTGACGGTTCTCAGCAGTACAACTCGAACCTGCCCTTCTGCTTTCTACTGTGAGCTTGTTCTTTGCAGGCAGCAACTGAACTAGGGATTGATTTTAAAGTAAAACTATCCTTTGTCTTGATTTAAGGTGCCCAAGTGCTCAAATGGTTAGCAACCAGGCACTGTGCCATGTTTTGGGGATAATGGAGTGAAGAAATTTTCGTGATGATGGAAATGTTCTATATCTGTGCTGTTCTATGTATGTGCCCTATAAATGTGGCCATTGAGTACTTAAAATGTGGCCAGTGTGACTGAGGAACTGAATTTTCAATTCTAATTAATTGTAATTGAATTTGAATTTCAATAGCCACATGTGGCTCATGGCCACTGTGTTGGACAGAGCGGCTCCCAGGCTTCAATGACAGAGTTGGGTGACACAGTCTTTGTGCCACATCTGTGGGGCTTGCATTCATCATGCTGGACTCCCACAGGGCCACTAAATGTGGCCCAGATCCTTGCCTCCAACATCACTGACCAGCAAGACCAACACTCATGCCACTAGCAGACATCCACCCATTCGACCCACCTGCCACTAGACTGAGTACAGTAGAAGGTCACCCTGTGTAATCCTCACCCCCCACCTGCAGGGTGGGCAATGATCTCCAACTTACAGGTGAAGAAACAAGGCACAGAGAGGTATAGCCCTTGCCCAAGCCCTCAGAGCCAGAATTCCCACCCAGACACATATTAGTAAACTCGAAACCACTTTGCTAGACAGATAGAGTCTCAGAGAACCCAGAGGGCCTTATTTAAAGCAATTTTCCATACTTGTTCTAATAGCATAGAAGGAGCCTATGTAGTTTTCTCTTCATGGGGTGTTCGTGGGTGTTCAGCCATCTGAGGTTCTTATTTGGGCAGATACCCCTGTGAATATGCACATTAGCATACATGTTTGGTTTTACACCATTTGGTGAATTTTATTTCCCAACTGGTGATGTCAGTATCATTCTGTTTTGCTGTCTGGTTTAAGTCACTACCAGCCATATCAAAGTAAGTGACTGAATCCCTCTTTGCGCTTTTAATTTTTCCATGGTAATGTGGTCTACTGATCAACAAATCCCTGACATATCTCCCCTCCTACTCTGTGTGTTGCTTTTGGTTATGCACTGATTGAAATGGAATGAAAACGGAGATGTAAACCCAAGATTGAACAGGCCTTTTGAAAATATTCCATGATGTTAAATTACCTACTAATCTACTATTAGATTACTTTACATTTGGCTACCAAGTCTTTTCGCCTATTAGCATCAAGTGCGGACACTACCATGCGAATTGGAGGTGGAGAGTGATAGGTATTGAGAATTAACTCCTCTGTGGATAGGCCACCTGCACAAAGCCAGAGCAGCCAGGGGAAAGGGCAGGACCTGCACTGGGCACTTTGCCACTGAAGCCAGAGCTTGCACCTTACCTCCTGCCTTAGAACCTGAGGTTTCTTCCCCATTGTGTGCAAGGAGTAAACCTGTCTGACTCAACCACAGCAAGGTTGAGTTGCAACAGAAACATCTATTTCCCAGCTCAGATTCCATACATAAAGTAAGCCCTGTGAACTCCTTTTTCTACAGCTCTGGAGCATATCATTCAAGGGAGGGGTTGCGTGCAAAAGGGAGCAGAGTGTTAAAGTTTCAGGATTTTGTGAGTTGATTGAAATTGGCCACTGTAGCCGTGTTTACAGCATGGAAATCAGCAGATGCTATACCCCTCCCCCAGAGCCAGTTGTTCCAGATGTTCCAGCACAGCACTGGCTGCTGCTGCCCAGGGGTCCCCTTCCAGGTGACTCTCCTGACTCTCAAGAGGAGGAAACTCTTTGTGCCCAGTGAGTCTGCTGCCCTGATAATGCATTTCTTGGCTTCTTGCAAGCTGGCTTCCAGGTTACTTAACCCAGGGCTCAGGGCCCACAGAGTGAAGGGTGCCAGTTACGTGAGGCAACAGGGCACTGCCTCAGATCCAATGTCCAGAACAGAGAGTAGCAGAAATCTAGACTGTTTCAAGGGGAAATAGGAAAGAGAAGTCTTGGCAGTCCAGACAGAGGCTGGTAAGCCATGGGCACTGTTTCTAGACGCTTAGAACCAGAGCAGTGCTGGCTACTTCATATCAACTTAACATGCTGCCTGGAGTCTTCCTAGCCAGGGAGCTCAAGGTTTTATCTTTAGGTCACGTGTTTTTAAAGTTGCTGCTGCACAATTTCAACTTCAAAAGATTCTGAAGTTCAACAAGCTCTTATCAAAGCTAGACAGTATTGGCTGTGAACCTGGCATCATTCTCTCTGCAGCCCAAGTGGACACTTAGGACAGCCCCCAGGAAAAGGCACATCTAAACATACACAGCTGGGGCTTCTCTAAGGGTGGGCATTGCTGCAGTTCCAGGTAAAGAATGAAAACCACGTTGCCTATCATATGAAACCTTATATTCTTGAATACCCACATTATTTCAGTGATTTATTAAAAGTCAGCATTTCCTTTTCAAAATGCCATCTGAAATTTCTTTTATCTTACATACTATGATTCCTAAGAGGCAGACAGCTTATATAGATTAGATATTTTGGACTGGCATATATATTATACATTATTACTATCATAAACCTTTAGTCCTAGTAGATTAAAAGATCCATCAATTCATTCAAAATATAGGTACGGTGTGAACTCAAGGCCAGAGAGGTGAATGCTGACCGGCAAGTGTATGGTGAAGGTGGGGATGCCGTGAAGTCTGGCATCAAAGTAATCTGTGACCCCTTGGGGCTTGCTACGTCCTCAGACCATAGCCTGTTTACAGACATGCTGGCTTAAGTCTCCTTATGGATTTGGGCGTTAGGGGGCTACCAATGGACCTTCAGTGTGATGGGCCTGCAGAGCTTGCTAAGATTAGGGTAAACATACATACCCTTCCCGGTGGGCCTCTCCTTTTTCCAACTCCTGAATGACCCCCAAGAGCACTTTGATCGTTTCTTGACTCGAACTGATCAAGTTCTCCATCATCTGAAGCTGTGCTTTGAGGTCGACCACTTCCGTATGAGGCACGATTTGTTGGCATTCTTCCCCTGCAGACGCGGCTGTTGGACTGGGCTGGCCCCCCGGCCCCGGCAGGGCTTCAGTCTGCACGGGCTGCTCGCTGTACTCGGGGGACACGCACTGCCTGCGGGGCGAGCAGGCCGGAGCGGGGCCCGCGGGGGCCTGGAGCCCATTGACGTGTGCGGCTCTCCGTGGCTCCTCGTCCACTGGGCACAGCGACCACTGGCTCAGGGTGGCAGAGTTTGACAAGCCAGGCTCCGCGGCCCTGGCACTGGGAGTGGGTGCGTAGACGGTGGCGACCTCTGTTTTAAACACCCTCCCGAGGGCGGGCGGAGCGGGCTCCTCAGAGTCCGGTGTCCCCGGGTCCTGCTTTACCGTCCCCTGCAGCTGGTGGTCAGGCGCCTCGCGGGGAGGCCGGGTGGCGCTGGGGAGAGGAGCTTCTCCATAGCCCAGCAGGTCCGGGCTGTGACACGGCTCTGCACAGTTGACGCCCGACGGCTGCTCCAGCGCGTTCATGTGTTCGTTAGAGTGGAAGACCAAGGCCGTGGTCTTGTGCACGCGCCCCGCGCCGCACGGCCCGGCCTCCTCCAGGTGTCCGCCCGAGCTCTTCTCTTTAGTGTCCGCTAGGAACCCATTGTTTTGGCTTTTAAAGGGATCCGCGCCTGGGAGGCTTTTGAGGGTCCCCTTTTTGCGGTCCAGCGGGAACGTCTGGTAGCACTTCTTAAGGTCGGGAGAGGTCTGCACGCCTGTGCTCTTGGTGACGTTGGGAATGGACCTGCGCGCAGGCACCGTCATGTACTTGCGGTAGGCTGCTCTGCAGGACCCGGGCTTGGTCTCCCGCTTGTCCCCCTGCTGTCCCGAGGAGAGCTGCGAGTCCCTCTGCTCGTTCTGCGCCTCGCAGATATCCTTAAACCGCACCTGCAGGGCTTTGTTGCGTTTTTTAATCTGCCGGTTGGGATCCAGGGCGTATTTCATCTCCAGGGCCAGGCAGGCGGCAGGTTCCACTTCGCTCTCGGATGCTGCGAGTATGCATTTGCCACTGTCCTTAGTGACCATGGTTCCTGCATCAGAAACAGCAACAGAGGGGTCAGCGGGGCCAAAACACACGCGCAGGCACGGCGCGCAAACTTCTAGCCCGCGTTCTGCCAGCCTGCCTGCCTCCTAATTATTTGTAAACAGGAGAGGTCGGCCTTTACCTTAAGGAAAATCACGCAGGCGGAGCGTTGCCGGCAGGCACAGCTTGAAATGCTTCTCAGATATTAAAGTCTGCTTGCTTTTCCAGGTGGGATACACTGGTTTTTTTTCTTTTGATAGTAATGCATGTTTCCCCATTAGACAAACCTGTTTTACTACATTCATCAGGAAACCCAATGATGCTGCCTCTTCTGTTTTGCAAATTATCTTTTCACACTGTCTCCACTTCACAGGCAGATGGTTTACCAAATGCAACTTATTTGGTTTGGGTTTTTACTATTTTTTTGAGGATGACGTGATTAATCTATTATTGGAAGCTAGGAAAACTGCTGTTTTAAAGATTTACTGACAATTCTAGGTCCCGAGCAGATAAGTGTGGAGAGCGCTACGATGAGGAACTGAAATAAATATATTTACGTTTGTCATCATAGATTCTGCGGGAGAGCCTGCCACGCTCCCCTGTGGGAGCACCACAGGATAAACTATGGAGGGAGCCTCGCTGCTAAGGGGTTAACACAGCCACAGGAAGAACCTGGGTTTCCCTGCATCTACAGAGGAAGCCTTAGCAACTCTTTTCTTTGATTCCATGGAGAGCAGTACTAGAAAATAATTTTTTAAAAAAATAAAAGAAATTATTCATTCTAGAATCAAGTTTTGTGTTTTGATCACAACCTCTGAAAATGAAAACAATGGTGGTTGTTGCAGTACTTAAATCCTGAAAGAAAATAAAATCATGAGGCTTTATGTTAATCATGCAAATTCATCCTAGGCTGAATTATTAAATGCAGCTAAAAAGATGCAGGTGGCCAATGATTCCTCTTGGGGAATACCAGTGGGGTAAAATGCCTTCACTTTATTAGGCAGATTCACAGCTGTTTACCGCACATGGAAGAACTTTCGTGGTGGGTGCACTTAAAGCAAGAAAATGCCGTTAAGTATGTTGTTTGTGAGCTGTCCTTTACTGTTTTCCCTTGCCTTTGAGAAGGAAACAGTCAGATGGGAGAAACCAAGGGTGTGCAGGGCCTCAATGGCTGCAGCCAAGTGCCCAGAGAGGCAAAGTGAAGGACACGAGCTGGCAAGAGCTGCACACGGATGGCCTGGGGGAGCCTTAGAACCCAGCCCAGGGATCTGCAGCCGCAGTTCTTGGGAAAAGCCATAAGAACTGTGACACTCATGGTGTAGCCACCATTTACGGGGCCAGGTGCTCTGCTAGTAGATATATATATATAACACCTTGCTTACAGAGGGCTCTGAAGGTCAGCGCTACACTTCCCATTTCAAGGAGAAACTGGGGTTCAGAAAGGTTATGCCACTTGTTCAAAGGCATGCAGCATGAAGCACAGGCAGGAGCAGGACCTTTGAATCCACCCTGTTTCTAGTAGAGCCTGGTGTCCAATTGTGGCTCAGTAAAGGTGAAAAACTTCACAGCCCCCTCCTGAGAGTGAGTTACAGGACTAGCCCTCGCTGCAGTCTGGGGACTTTGTTCAACTGACCTCTGCATCTCAGGCCTGCATGGGCCTGCCACCTTGCAGGCCTCCTCCAGTGTTTACTGAATGAGAGGCTGAAAGATCAAGTTCTTCATACATTATGCTATGAACAACTAATTGGTAATCATATTTGAGAACAACAAACAATAATCTCTGCAGCATTTGATTTAGATTAGACCAGGGTTTCTCAACCACAGCACTACCGGTATTTTAGGATGGATCCTTCGTTGTCAGGCTCTCCTGTGCAGTACAGAGTGGTCTGCAGCATCCCTGGCTTCAGCCCACTAGACAGAAGTAGCACTGCCCCCTCCCAGGGTGACTAGAAATGCCAAACAAGCCTGCTGGGCAGAGTTGCCCCTGGCTGAGAACCGCTGTAGTACCCTTTGAACCCCAGATGCCTAAGGCTCCTGTTCCATTGTCCCAGAGTGTCTCCTGAAAGGGGAGGCTTGTGTGGAAAGCAGAGGAAGTCTCTGGTGGTTCACTAGGTGCTGGGGATATCTGGACACCCCTGCAATTTGAAACTCAAAAAACTGGGCAGTTTTAGAGAGGCGGGAAAAGGACAGAAACAGGCTGGAGACATATCACTATCCCGGCTCCGCTTTAGGGAGGGCTGGATTGTGGGTGGGAGGTGGGCAGGGCAGGCCTGCTCTAGAGAGACCATAGGTAACTTGTAGAGATACTTGTCCCAGCAAGTTAAACAGACACACACAGAGAACCTAGTGTCGGGGGTCAGTATGGGTGACAGTGGGGGTATAATAAGAAAATTAAATCTTAACCTTCACTCTTATCTCCTATTCATTCTTTAACTGCTTTTGTTGTCCAGGTATGTCAGAATGTATTGTGCCGTCATTTTGTAGAAGACCTTCATACCAGGGAAAATTTGAAAGAGAGAGCATTTTTACAAAAAGCAATTTACTAGTAATTTTTCAGCCTTTTCCCTGCCACTACTGAAAAATGTGTGTCTGAATAAGTTTGTCCTACCACGCTATTCATCATCACGATTTGCCAGGAACTGCACTGAAATAATTTTCTTACATCAGTCTGCTGGTGTAAGAGATATTCTGAGTCTGGGACCCACCCATCAAACTAATAAAACAAATCAGAAGAATTAATTGCCAGTGATAAAAATAATAAAAAATTCTAAGCTCTTCTGTTTTATAGAGTTGCTAAATATATAAAAATCATTTCCTTGTTAGTAAAAATGATGGTGATACCTAAGATTTTTAATCAGTTTAGATTATTGTTGCTGACTTTTTTTTTTTAAGTAGTAGTAACTGAGTTGTTCTGATTCCTTGATAGGGAAAACACCAACGAATTTTTGCAGTTGATTTATTTTGGCCAAAGATGAGGTTATGAGTTGCTTCCGATGGCTGGATGACATTTTCTAAAGCTTTCAAGTGGAATTTTCCTGGACATTAAGAATAACTAAGGTGGACACATCTTTCCAGGGTATTCATTTACTATTTATTGGGGAAAGGGGTCAAGCTTATAGTGATTTTATGATTTTATCATGAAAGTAAGCGGGGCATTCTACAGAAGACTGTCCATGAGACAAGCGGAAGCTTCCTGTGCACTGCTTCATTCATCATTCTTTCTTGCATTTCTTCAGCAAATGAATGCACATGTTACAGTGTTACATTAACATTCAGCACATAGTTTTGTACTTATCTGTCCTAACCAAATGTCAGCGTTCCCTTATGCACTCCACTTGCATTTTCTCATTTAACCTTCAATATAGCCTTATAGGGGAGGCACTATTGATAGCCTCATACTGTAGATGGAGAAACTGAGGCACATGGTTTTTTTTTTGTTTTTTGTTTTTGGTAACTTCGTCCATCACACAGATAGTAAGCTGTACCTGTTGAAACGGCTAGATCTGTTTGAAACCCATGCACTAAACCACTACCCCTACTGAGGAAAATCTGTAACTTGAAATGACCCATAGTGAACTTCAAAATGCATCAGACAACTGAAGCTCATCTGAACAATTTCCTTGGGCTGTTCCCACAACGTGTCAGGGTGCAGGTTATGCATGGACCCCTAGGTAGGTCCCAGGAGCACACCTGGCCCTGGAGCATAGACCAGGTGAGGGTTGCTTTACATTCTGGACAGAGCATGAAACCAAAATGGCATTTTTAACAGCTTGCCTTGGCTGGGTCACCCCAGAGAACCGTGGACTCCAGTCCTTGGGCTTAATCTCTTGGCTCTGAAGCAGCAGGAATTCATGAAGTTTATTTTTCTTAAAAAAAACCGTGTTTTAGAATTCACTAGACTATGCTGTCTTGAGGTGAAAATGGCTAGTCATGGTTGTGCTTGTCTGGTGCACGGAGAGCTAGATGTCAAGGAGCTGTTTGGAATATAAATGTCTTAATTACCTTCTAATTAAATTTCACAATCAAATGTGAGTTGTAAATATATAAACCCAGTATTTTTAGATTAGTGATGTAGAATCATCTCTGCATGCTGCTTTAAATTAATAGTTTATATAAAAATGGTCATTTCAACTAAAGGAGTAAAAATGGAACCAACTAAATGCCCAATGATAGGTAAACAGTTACGTAAATGATGGTGCACATTCGCTTAGTGTGGCCATTAAAGTGATAATTATAAAGATTATTTAATATCATAGAAAAACACTTATGAAATAGTGTTAAATGAAACAAAGCAGCCTACAAATTATACTGGAAAAAATGAGCAAAAATGGTCATTGTTGTGATATTAGGGTAGCACATTTTTGGAGATTTATTTTTCCCTATGTTTTCCAATTTTGGAGAAGTGAAGGGAGATGCAATGTTACATTTTGCTAAATAAAAAAGCACAGGGTAAAGCCAGTCCACACCTTAAGCAGGCCTCTGGAATGT
Organism: Eulemur rufifrons; assembly: GCF_041146395.1. Taxonomy (NCBI): domain Eukaryota; kingdom Metazoa; phylum Chordata; class Mammalia; order Primates; family Lemuridae; genus Eulemur; species Eulemur rufifrons. The sequence continues at coordinate 67,265,208 of NC_091010.1, forward strand.
ATAAACACTTGTATTGGAATAAGAAAACCCAGAAATGATTAGATTTGGGTATAAGCAGTGTGCCAAAGGTCATCTTTTATTGTGTTGAGGAAGTCCTGAATAAAGAAGGAAAATAAATTTCAAAATAATGACTAGGTATTTACATATACATGCATACATGTGTATGTAGATTTGTATACATTAATATATATATCTAGAGAGAGTGCTTAGCAGAAGATATGCCAATATTTGAGAAGACTTACTAGTAGGAAGTGGTCATCGGTTTTAATTAGAAAATGGATTTGACTGATAGTCTGCGTTTATAGTCTGAAGGAAACTTTGTGGGGTGTCATCCACTGTCAAGAGAGACTCTCCATTGGATTCTGTCCATCGTTAAATGTCTGTGCTGATTTGCAGGTTTCTGATTGGCCCTGTGCTATGACCAGTACGGTACGATGCATTCGGCTGGCAGTGGGGCTGGTGGGTTGGACAGCCTGGCCGAGACACCTCCCAGGATCCAGCAGTCCCTGCACATAGCAGAAAAAGCTGGGCAAGCAGTCCGATGAGAATGGCAAGGCAGTGCATGAAATTACTGGTTTTAATAGTGGCTTTCCCACTGGTGAGACACCTTGGAGTCAAAGATGCTGGCTGGAATTCAGGATTAATTGGGTCAGCATTTTATTCCATATGCTGAGGGAATGCCTGAGCGTGAGGCCACTCTGAGTGGGCGGTGGTGCACACGGACATGCCGTTCCCTATCGTGCAGCTTCCCGGTCAAGGGAAAGGAGAGTAAACAGAACCTCCCTCACTGATGAATTCATTTATGCTGTGGAATAGAGACCTCTTTTATAGGCACCAATTAATTCTTCAAAAATGGAAGTCCCTCTTTCCTCGGGGCAAAGCTAACTGCTATAGATTTTGGACGGTGTCTTAGTTAGATTCATTATCCGGTTTAATTTCCTTTATACGCTGAAATGTTATTTTTCTAGACACTTGTTCTCTTCTTCAGAAGTCATTGATTAAAAGGACCAGAGGGGGTAACTAGATGAGTTCAGACGCCTTGCTGCGATGGAGCAGTGAGGGAGGAACGGCTCCCGTTGCAGAGCTGTGGCACCTCGCAGGAGACACACGCAGTCACGCCCTGTTCCTTTGATTTGGGGAATGTTGTAGCAAAACCTCTGCCATTAAGAACTGATGACCGCCCAGTCTCGTGTCGGGGAGAGGGGCCCTCATTCAGCTTCAATGCAGGTTTCGAGGCAGAAGAAGAACCGTCTTAGGAGTGGCCCCATCTCATTCAGAGCTGTGATTTTTAGGAAAAAAAAATTCAACCAACAAAATCCTACGGTCAGTTACTTCAGCTACATAATGTAAACCACTGTTGCCACAGAGGCTCCCAGCCGCCTGCTTCTGAGGAGTGGGGACAGGGGGCGAACCTCCATGTCATGCTTTGGTTTGGTGTTGAGGTTTAGAAGAACCAGAAAATGCCCCTCCTAAATGACCCAGACTTTCCTCTTCATTTCTGCTTCACTGTTTACTCAGCGCTTTGATTTTCAGCTTCTACTGATGTTAACCTTTGCTCATCCTCTGTCCAAATGGAATCTAAATTAGTAGAAATGAATGACCAAAATTTTATGATGTTGGCAAAAATCAACTGGAAAAAACGCCTCCTCCCAGTGAGACATTACGTCAATGTAAAACATTAACTTTATTTGTAGCAGTTAGCTTTGCTAACTAATAATGGCCAAAAAGAGTTCAGTAAAATTGGTTCTAACAACTCAACAGCAAAATCATCTAGCGTTTCCTTGGTTTGGCCAAACCCTAAACTTTGCATGGTCTTGGATTCACTGCAGAGGTAGTGAAGCCAAGAAAAAAGGGAGAATGAGCCTTTCTTGTAATTAGCTTCTATTTATAAGCTGACAGCAAAACATAGAGAAAGTATCCTGCCCAAGGAGCCCACGTACACAAGTCCTAACAAGAGCCTGCAGAGAGAGAGAGTGAGGGTGACCTTCCCAGCGCTCGTACTAGACCAGCCGTCCAGGGTCCAGTGTCCAAAGACTGTTTTTGAATTTTTGAGCCTTTCTTCTGATTCATGGGCTAAAAATGATACAGTGATGGTTTCATCTGGAGTGAAACAAAAGGACATGAATTCAGACCCACAGCATGAAGTGGAGGTGCCTTTTCTCTCCTTCCATGTCAGCTGAGGGCAAGGAGGGGAACCTCAGGAGTAGTTCGTCACCCCAAAGAGAGGTGTTGTCAGACAAGACAAAAGTCACAGTCCTCAGAAGGAATGTGTACAGTTAAGTGCTTGGGATGGGGAAACTGAGGGACTGGTTTGAGCAGAATGACTGACACTCATTGCGGGTGTGCCCAGGACGAAGTTTCAGCATTCAGAATTCAAAATGGCGTCGTTGGGGGGGAGAAGAGAAAACAAACAATAGTATTTTTCTATACTTTATACTGTGACACCCAAATAGCTGTCACATTTTATTCCTTAAAATAAATTCTACCTCTCCTCAATCCTGGTGTTATTTTCTATTCTGCCAGGTTAGTTGGTCCTTTAATTCTTCCCTTGACCAACAGCTCTTATGAACTTCTGTCTAAAACATGAAGCCACATCCTTCCCTCATAAAGCTCCATTCTGATGTCTTCAAAGGTTTCTCTCTTTGGGCATGAAAAGCTTAGCAGCATCTCTGGCAGCCTGGAGGAGGACTTGGTGGTCCTCCTGGCAGGTGGCCTGACACAGGGTACTGGCCTGAGCTCCAAGCGTTGTCTAGACTCAATTCAGAATCACAGCTATGGTGCTTGCCTCAGCTGAGCTTGGAGCAAAAGGCACCCAGCAAAAGGCAGAACTGGACTTGGCTTCCAGTGGGGTCAAGAGACCCATCCTTAACTAAGCACCATGGAATCTTCCAGAACTTCTGTTCTGAGGGTGCCCCAACAGGTGCTGTCAGCTGTGCTTGCTTCATTTGCTAGTTTAATGCCCCATATTCAGTCATCACCAGGCCCTGGGGATTTTTGTCTTTCCCTCCTGTTGCTTCTCCTGTTGACTTCTTCCCTTTTGTTCACCCGTTCCTGCCCCAATCTTGGCCTTCTTAACTCTCCTTCTCCACCCTGCAGGCCCTGCTAGTTCTCTCTTCAAGTATAAGTATTCTGTGAACTAGGCTCCTCGAAGCAACTCCTCTCTCCTGTGGTCTGGTAGGTGTCAGCACTTGCTTATTGGTTTAAGAATATTATGATACACATCACTATCTTTGCAGCTTACCCATGATAAGGCTTCGCCCGTGACATGTCAAGAAGGCTTAGGATGAGTGTACAGTATTAGTGGCTTTCAAGCATTCTTCCTACCTTATCTGGAGCCTCAGATTAGGCAGAATGTGGCTATATTCTAAAACATGGGTAGGAATTAGAGGAGAGGGAAGAAGAATGGGTAGAGTTTAAGCATATCCAGAGATTTTTATCTCCTGAATGCTGGCATAACTATCTTGAGTTAGGCTGTTGTACACATTTTTTTCTGTGCTGATGGAAAAGAAGGAGATGGCACACACACTCACAAAAATGAGTAGATGGTACAGAAAATGGTGCACATTTTATATTTCATCATGAAATACATCAAGGCTCTTACTACATATCTGATGTAGAAAATGTGACTTGCCAGGAATTATCAGTAGGTTGGTTGTTATGTTATCCAACTTTCTTCTTGGGAGAAAGATGTGGTAGTCGGAAAATAAATTAAGAACCTAATTCAAAAATCTCAATAGCTGGAATAACATAAAAATTTAGAGCATGGCCTCTTTCCTAACCTCTGTTCTAATCTGCTGTAGAGGAGAAAAAAGCTGTAGAGGAGAAAAAAGCTGTGGAGGGCCTGGGGCCCACCAGAGGGTCTGCCTACTTCAGAGGGGCACAGAAGTTTGAATGAAATGACTTTATTCAAGCCATTGAATAAATGCAAACACCCGCGCATGCACACACGTGACACACAGAGGAGAGAGAGGGGCGATGCTCAGGAATGTCAGTCCAGGCTGACGGTATGACATCCTGCTGGCTGTTCACTTGAGTCTCGAGGCACATGCAGTTTTGATGGCCTTAAGCCACTGCTGTCAACCTTTTGGGTGCTCTTTAAGGGCCACCTGCAGCAACCCCCTCTCCCAACCAGAATGGAGCATGACATTGCATCCAGGGACAAAGGTGCAATCAAGGCAAGTGTGGGACATCGCACAGCTCCATGCTCTATGAAGCTCCCAATACATAACAAGCTTAAGTGTTCAACTGAAAGGTTATATTTCTGCAGTTGCCTCTATTTTTTAATCTCCCCAGCACCTCCTTGGCACAGATTTCCTGTTACTTCCCAAGGACTGTGGAAAAGGGAAAGGGACAACAGTGGGATAAGACGGTGCAGTTCACGAGTAGAAGTTAACATCGTAGTGAGTAAGCAATACTGATGATCTATGAAATGATTCTCTGCAGACTTCAGTATCCTAAAAAGATGTTGACTAAAGGGCTGGTATAAAGAGTCTTGAACTTGATGGAACTTATGTTGAGAAAGAATGCTTGTATTTTTGATTTTTATCTTTAATTCATTTTTCTATGAACTTTTTGAAGTTCCCTTGTAAATATGCACCCTGTCTAAAGGGGAAAAATTCTTGTGACTACTTATGTTGACTTTTGTTGATCTTCTGTTTCTTAAATTTATACAAACATAAAAGTTGATACAAGCTTTGTTTGTAGGCCTTAATGAAAAGATTTATGAAATAAATGCATTCAAAAACAAAAAAAAAAAGGAAAATACAAATCTTTCCAAAAACCTCAAATGACCCCTCTGTGCTTTGGCTTTCCTGAAGCTTTGGAGGACAGCACAGATGTTGATGAAGTGGAACCTTTTGCAAGTTTTTGTTGTTGTTTTTGTGCGTGTGTTTTTAAAGAAAGTGTTTCCTGCCATGTAGGAGAAGAGGATCCAGAGGATGGCTGTCCTCCCACAGGCAGGAAGAAAACATGCATTTTCCTTTAGGGCTCCATCCTTCTGCCTGCCTCTGAGAACACCGCACTTGTAGGCCAGGAAGTTAGTCCATTAAAAAAGAAGAAAGTGAATCAGAATTTCTGGGGGATGGAGACTGTGTGGCAGATTTAAAAAAAAAAAAAAAAAATCCTTAGATAATTTTAATAATGCATCCAGGATACAGAAACATTGGCCTACATATTTTGTTTCATTTATTTATCTTCTTCACTCCCTGTTCTCTTCTATATTTCCTGCTGTATCCACAAAGCTTAGAGCAGCATGTGGAACATGAGAGGTACCCAAAATAATTACTAAATGAAGGGATGGATGAATGAATGGCTCAGAGGAGCAGGGAGCACTGGCCCCTTCCATTTTTTGTAGAATGAAGCTGGAACTCAGCCAGCTGTTGGGACAGTCACCAACAGAGCCGAGTGTGTGCTCCGTGGCCTGGCTTGGTCTTCCTTGTGCGTCAGCAGTCAAGGTGGATTCATATTCCACAGACAAGAAAAACTAGTGACCAGTCATTGTCACGATTTAAAATATAGGACTTTGACAACATCAGTTGATTATGGGATGGCAAATTAGAAGTAAATTGTCAGTGGGGAGGCCCATAGCAGCAATAGGGCATAAAGCTTTGTGTTTTGTTTTTTTGTTTTTGATGTTTCTGGTTGGAGATGGAAAACATCTAGAATTCCGTCCCTTTCTACGGATTCCACAGCTAGGGGCAGCTCTTTTCAACCATGGCTCTGGGCATGAGACTGGTCACTAGTACACTGCCAGTCTTTTCAGTGAGGGACTCGGTGTTGGATTTCATAAACCAGTGGGGTCCGGTGCTGAAGGTCACCCGCTGAGCACTCCCACACTCTGCAGTGTTTTCTTGACAGGGAACTCCTGGCTACGGTCCTTAAGAACGGGGGTTCGGAGACCAGCTCCTTGGTTTTGAGTTCTGGCCCTTCCACTCATTGGCCCAGAATCCCCAGCAAGTGATATAACCTGGGAGAGTGAAGATAACAATAAGAGGCCATACTTATTTAGCGCACACCATGGGTCCGGTACCACTTGGCACCTTATATATATCGAACATTTTGTTCTCCAAACAGCCTCTGAAGGAGAGATGACCATTTTTAATAAAGATGGGGAAACTGAGGCACGAGTAGTGGAGTCCAGTGCCCATGGGCATACAGACAGTTACTGGCAGAGCTGGGAGTGTACACAAGGACAGTCTGGCTCTCACTGCCACTCTGGGCTCCTCTGTGGGCCAGGATCATGGATTAGGTGGCCGGCTCCCAGGAAGCTCTCGGTATATGGCCCTGGTACTGAAGTGGAAGCGGACAAGGACAGCACTCTTAGGAACGTGGTGTGCATGTGGATGACACCGGCTGTGTTACTTGAGAGATGCAATCTTGAGAACCACCACCAGAAGATTCCACCTTGAATGGCTGATTAAAAATTGAACGATTGTGCTAGATTTTTACTCTAAAGTTGCATGTGCCAGTGGCCACTCTCATTGAGTCTTTGGATAACAGAGTTAGAATGGATGCTTCCATGTAGAATTTCAGTGATGACTAGGAACGGGCCGAGTCCAGATTCGTATCTGCCATTCACTCAGCAGTGGATCCTGCCCCGTGGAGTGTGGGTGCCAATGCTGCTAAGTGCTATGGAGGTGCTGTTTTGGGGCTCCCGTGTTCCAACCATATGCTACATCCATCATTCCGCCTAACCCTGGGTATATTTGCCACTCACATGGACACAGTAAATAAATAAGAGATGGACACAGAGGAGAGTTAATATTACATAGAGAGACAAATATAAATAGAACAAAACAAACTGAGGATGTAAACTACTTTAGTGAAGCCTTTGGACTAACGACTGCCATTAAAACAAAAACAAAGAATACATAATTGAGGGCCGGGCGCGGTGGCTCACGCCTGTAATCCTAGCACTCTGGGAGGCCGAGGCGGGTGGATCGCTCAAGGTCAGGAGTTCGAGATCAGCCTGAGCAAGAGTGAGACCCCGTCTCTACTAAAAATAGAAAGAAATTATATGGACAACTAAAATATATATATACAAAAAATTAGCCGGGCATGGTGGCGCATGCCTGTAGTCCCAGCTACTCGGGAGGCTGAGGCAGGAGGATCGCTTAAGCCCAGGAGTTTGAGGTTGCTGTGAGCTAGACTGACGCCACGGCACTCACTCTAGCCCGGGCAACAGAGTGAGACTCTGTCTCAAAAAAAAAAAAAAAAAAAAAAAAAAAAAAAAAAAGAATACATAATTGAGAAAAGCAGTTATCACTGGGCTCTTAAAGGGCCAGAGAAGTCAAAGGAAAAATATGGTTTGAAAGTGAGAAACTTATCATTTTCAGCATTTCTTCAATTTCGCACTCTACGTGTACATGTGGAGCATACCAGGAACTGTCCCGGGACTGAGACCTGGCCACATTGTCCAAGCTCTGGGAGCCCCAAGTGCACAAGTAAGTGGACACTAGTTTGTGCCACGTGATTTCAACAAGGAAAAAAAATTTTTTAAAAACGTTATGCACCACAATGGTGTCTATTAAAAAATGATAAATTGGCAGGTCTGGCACAGAGATCAATTAAGTTGATGTCATGGTGTCCGATTGCGAGGTGGGATCAAGGCTGAGAGACGTCTGGTTGTCTCCGGCCAGCCCAGTGCACTCCCTAGTTTTCTGGTGAAGGTCTAGTGAATATTCCTTTTAACCCCAAATGTCAGCATTGGAGGTATAAAACATTAATCTTTGTGATTGCAGCAAGATACATTTTCTTATTTCTCATTTTTTTTTTTTTTTTACTCTAATACTAGGTCACTAAATTCAAAGACATTCTTTCTTTAAAAACCCTACTTCTAACCAGGTGAATTTTCACCTGAGGAAATGACTGAGGTTGAGTTTGTTGGTAGAAGAACACAACCTTTGGTCCTTTTTTCTTTTCTAAACACTGTGTGGGCATCTCTGGAAGTATGCCTCCTCTTTTCCAGCTTCTTATGATGTTTCCTTTAATTCCTACTGCAACAAAAATATAACTTGACATGGCAAAGAACATTTATTTCCCAATCAGGGTTCCCTGGATTTCTAGCAAGATGACTGACTAGGTTTATTGTTAATTGCCTCATTAAATATTTATTAAGCACCTGTTACAAGATAGAACTGTGCTTAGTCCTTTAAGGATTTCTTTATGTTGTCAACCCCTTGGTCCCTTTTTCTCCTATTTGAAAGTATTTCTCATGGAAGTTCTAAGGAGTGAGAGATGATGAAAAACTTATTTTTTAAAATATTTCCAGTTGAAAACTCATACTTAAATTTCTAAAAGTAATCGTATCTTCCCCCCTGCTCTTGCCCAGACTCCCAGACTTCTGTTTCCATTAAAATCACCACCACCTTATTGGCCTTGGGCAGCATCGTTAACCCCTTCTTCACCAGTTGCCAGCTGGAGTGCTTCTCTCATAGCTGCTCCCCTATGTAAATTCCCAGTGTCACCAGTCACATTGGGTACTAGTTCATTCCCACCTGCCTAACTATTCTCAAATTCCTCTTCTCTGGTTTATCTTCTTTAGATATCAAGACTTAATCTTCTGAAAATATATGTTCTTCTTCTTGTTCAAAACACTGAATGAACAGAAGCCCCTCCTGCTCTACTGGTTCTCCTCAAACTGATTTCAAGCTGTGTCACCCTCTCTGATCCCAGCACCTGAACCTTTGCCAAATGTCCCTTCTCACTCTTCCCATACAAGTCTCTAGCTCTGAGCGCCTTACCACCTGGCTCTGGCCCCAGGACTTCTGTGTACTGGACCCAGGGGTCCTGTCTCAACCTTCACCCTCAGAGTTGGCCAGGGCATCACTCTCTCCTTCTATCTTCCTACCCCAATTCTACCTCTTGTGAGTCTTGAGGGGCTTGCTACTTGCACCTCCTCCCCTTCTCCTCAACTAGAGCTTCTTGGGGACCTCTCACCTGGTCTTGTAACACCTTACACATCGCCTTGGCCACTGCAGCTACTGCTTAGTACATTCCCATGAATCAAACGTCCTTTCTGAACAAAGCCATCTGCATATCAATCTACCTTCCCTATGCCTGCCCCATTTTAGGAGCCCAGATTTCATATTTTCATTACATTTTTAAGGATGCTAAAATCACTTACTACAAAAATAAGCAGACTTTACTATGCAAAAATGCAGACAATGTGAGGTGTCTAGGATCTAACTGCTAAGTATACATATAGAAAAGACAAAAAAAAAAAAAAACAGGGCAATTGACAAATAAATACCTCTCAGAGAAGAACGAGAGTGGAGGGACCCACATCCCCAGTGGAATGACCTAGAAGCACGAAGATTGCTCAATTTCATTAAGGTTGGCAGTGTGTATGGTGTACCCCCATGGTGGTTCATCAACTGAGCAGCTGGAAAGAGACCCCCATACCATCAGCCTGCACTTTTTCCTCTTGCTTTCTGGAGCACTGAAGTGGAGAGAGAGCAACTTTTATTTGCAAGGCTGCTTGTAATATTTTCAGCATCCCATAGCCCCCTTCTCATGTCTTTCATATGCTGTCGTTTACTGCATTTCATTTTATACCCAAAGCTAGATTATTAAGGTTGGAATTGGAATTTTCCACAGTAACTACAATATAAACCTCAACAAACATTTTGACATGCTGTTATGATTTTTTAAAAAGTTTCTTCACCACTGCATTGGCTAGAATAATGTAACTTCTGTGAATGTCACTGTGCAAAGATGAATCTTTCTTGTCTGTTCTTGCTCAAACTTCCTAACAAGAGGATGATGTGGTAAAGAGAAGATGTCTTTGGACGTGCAATACTTTGAATAAGCAGTTCAATCTTCTATAAAAGCATATTCATAAATAATGCCTTTGGAGAGAGTTCTTTCCAAATCCCTTTGAAATATGGTGTTAGCCAAAAGGTTTATAGAGTAATTTAGAAACATATTTCCTTCTTGTCCCTAATATCTGCTTTTCTATATTCAAGTTAATTTTCTCTGAGTCACAGTTTTAGCTGGGAATATGTACTCAGCAGAAAGACACAGAGTAGTCAGGTTAGAATGTTTTGTTTTTATTTAGACAATGGCTAGTCACATGATAGTATCTTTGTACACCTCAAGGTCCCTCAACTCATTCATTATGATCTGATTAATGTCTGAAGTATATATGACTCAAATTCACACTGAACAACCTATGACTTCCAGTGGAGGGGTCTCTGAAAGGACTTGAATTTGGAACCAGGAAATGTTTCTGCAGTTACGGTTTTTCTTAATCTGTGAGGGAAGATTCTTGGTTGTCTGGGAATACCTAGAATCTGAAATAGACACATTGTCATGGTCCAGAGGTTCAAACCTGTGCTTTGTAAGGCATAGTGCTTAACGTAAGACATTGTCCAAACAACTTGGTTATAGGAATTCTGTCAGGATCCTTGCAGCACGGTCCCTGCAATTCTGTATTCTATCCTTAATACATAAGAAAAAATACTTTTAAAATAAACTGATTCAAAGTCATGAAGTTTTACTACATGCACATCACAGGTTAGTACAAGATAAAGACTTCTCTAAATGTTTGTATGGGAATTTCATGGTAATGAAAGTATTGTCATGTAATATCAATCATATTAAATTTTGGTTTAAAATATTGAAATCACTCCATAAATGTTATGAAATATTAAAATCAAATATGTGAGGAGACTAAAAAGAATCTGCTTTATAAATTACGTCAGCTCATTTCAGGTTGGAGAATGTAGGTCTCAGTAGAATTACGGTGGGTAGGGGATGTTGTTCTTGACACATATGAAGGAACTATTTAAAATAATAACACTAGTTTTATCTGGGGAGTCTTTGGAACCTCACATTCCCAGAACAACTGGTCTGCCTCGGGTGTGCAGAATCTGCCTGCTTACCCAAGCTTCATGGGTGCCACTGATCCCGTTCAGCAGTATCCTTGATACGCATCTGCCCAGGTATCTGGTGGGTTGGTCCAGAGCCTCAGAATAAAACCCCCTGGTGAACCTGTCACCTCTCTCTTCTATGAATGCCTGTCCATAGCACTGCTACTTTGTGATGCAGCTGTGGTCATTTCCGTATCATCGTTCTCTGAGAAGCATCCTGGCCCCAACATAAGTAAGCTGTTTATACACAAGAGTTCAGTAGTTGTCTCTAAATGAGACAGTCATGAGTTGGAGCAAACAAGAGAATACAAATGTCTAGCTACATGAATGAGTCTGTCCAGCCACTCTGTTGTGATCAACTGTTATTTCAGAGAATCAGTTATCATTTTTATTTTTGGATTGCTTATTTCAATGTGTAGGAGTCTTCCTTGTAGGCAGACGTCTTTCATGTACAAGTCTTTTATTTATTTATTTAAAAATTTTTCCCTATAGAGGGAGAAGCAAAAGACAAAAATTCCTTATCCTGCCATGGGGGAAAACAATTGTAGCAAAACAGAAAAGCCCCGAAAGGCAATCGAGTAATAGAGTATCCAGGTTTCTATAGAGCTTTGTGCAAACATGGAGCTTTCTAGCCTTTGCCTTATTAGCCTATTTCTTAACCAGTAGTTACGTTTCTCAATAGGATAATGGGCCTGATTTACATGAAAGCTCAAAGTCTTAATCACAGTGATAAAATATAAAGTCCTGGCAACTGTAATAAGTTTAAAGGCATATTTTCCTTTTCAAGGGCATCTTGACTTTAAGTAAAGGTCTTTCATTTAGCTAAAGAAATCTACCCAAATCATTCTGTCTTTTTGGAAATGATGAATTTAGTGAAGTGAAGACAACAAAACTGTAGCTAACATAATTTATGCAAAATCATGCAATTAGTGATAGCTATGCTAGACTTTTTTTTTTCCAAATGCGCCTCTAATAAAACCGTGGTGAGGAGCAGCGCCATCCAATGTAAGTAGTAAACATGTATAGTAAATTATCAATATCTGGTGAGGCATGAAGATGGCAGGACTTCCATTTTTTCCTGTGAGCTTGTTTGCCAATCATTCTTGCAAAAAATTGCAAAGATAAAATATGAACTTTGAAAAGTAGCATTCAACAGGATATGAATGTAATAAATAGCACAATGTGTAGTAAAAACCAGCACTTCCCACCTCTGCATAGTGACATGACGGTTACTTTCTGCTCAATCTGTAGCATAAGCTTAATAAGGGTTGTATCATTTTCATATATGTACTACTCATCGGGAATGGCCTGGGTCTTGTGATTTGGGTGGTATTTTAAATCAAGTGCCCAGCACTGTAACCTTGACACTTCTCCCCACTGGGATATGGACAGGTAACTCCCCCAGCAAGTCCTTGTTCAGGGGAAAACCTTCCAAGTGCATGAACCCGGGATCCTGAATCTAGACTCTCTGCTAGCCTGAGCTGTAGTCTTCTGAAATGATCGCTTGGATTCCTAGCCAAGGCACGGCTCACCCAAAGTTCCTTCCTACTCTTGCAGTTTCACCTCGGGATGCTTCCGCAGAATTTAAGCGCCAAAGCAGACAAGGTCAAATTAAACTGCTTCACTGCTGCTTCTCCCTTGAGGGCCCAGGAGGGTGTCCAACACCCCCCCGGCACAGACTGGCAGCAAGAAAGGGGTCAGGGCAGGAGCCCTGCTTTGTAGATGAGCAAAACGCACCCATTTTCTCCCCTGTTTACTCCAGAAGCTGCTCTCCTCCCCCACTCCTGGCATCCCTTTATCGCTGGCTCCATCTCCCTGTGGCATATTTTTGGGTAGTAGAATGCTGAGGTCAAAGGGAGAGGCTCTTTATCCAAGCAGTGGAGAGGCCAGCCTGGAACCCTGGGCATGAACCAGCAAGACGCAGACTCTCGCTCTTGACTTTGGACTCAAGGCACTGCCCGGCCCCTGGCTAGCCCGCGGAGGCTCCCTCTTCCCTCCTGCCCTCTGCCAGCTCGCCCACTCACTAGGTCTGCAGCATCGCTAGGTTTCCCACGCCTGTCCCGGGCTGACGCGGGATGCCAGGCACCCCGAAGCCCCGCGGGCGCCGACCCCAGCCCGCAGCCCCGTGAAGGTGCCAACCCGGGGGAGCGAGCGGAGACGACGGGCATTTCACGTGGGCATCTGCCTTCGCTGCTGCTCGCGCCTGTCCTTAGTAGCCGGCGTCAGGGCCCCTCTGCTCTGGCTTACCCCCACCCGAAGTTAATGAGCCCTACTTTCCAGTTCGCTTTAGTTTGGAAAATACTTAAAAGCCTCAAAACGTTCCGGGGAGACGACCGCCCCCAGACCCCCCAGATCTGCCTGGCTAAGGCTGTCGGGTGCTCGCGAAGCTGTGGCGTTTGTCTAGAACCGACATCGCAGACACGCAGCCCCGCTCCTCATGGCCGTCGCCAAAGTTGCCAGACGCCCCTTGGCGACCTGGCCGCTCCAGATGCGGTTGCATAACCTCGACCCCCGCCCCCGCCCGTACCCGCCGCCGCGTCTGCTCCCGGCTGCACCGGTGTGTACTGGCCCCGGGCGCCACCGAGTCCCAGTGAAGCCGGTTTGGGGTTGAGTGCGTGCGCCGGAGCCGGGGTCGGCGCCCGTCCGGGCGGTGCTCTGCCCGCGGCCAAGTGCAGCGGGCGCCAGGGCGCAGGAGGAGGGCACGAGGGCTCCGCTTACCTTCCGCTGCTTATAGATAAGTCGAGGTCGGTGCAGCACCTGGCTCGGGCATGTCTCGCCGCGGACCCTGGCAAGCCTGGCGCGGCACGGAGCACTCCGGGAGGAGCATCCGCGGCAAGACTCGCGGGGCTCACGCGGAGGAAGGGTCGGCTCCGGGGACTTGGCCGGCTGCGCGCCCGCCGCCCGCCCCCTCCACCGCCGCCGGCCCGGCCCGCCCGGCCCGGCCGGCCCCCGCGCCGGAGCTCGCGTCCCTCCGGCCCGGCTCAGCGACGCGCGCGGGGAGGCAGCGGCTCGGCCGGCTCCGGGGACGCCCGCGCGCTCGCTCGCTCGCGGCGCGGCGGAGCCAGCCACAGCCACCCGGCTTCGTGCTCCTCCGATGTCCTCATTTACTGCAATTGTCTTCGGCGAGATCTCCGCGCCGGGGCCGCGAGGCGGGGGCGGGGCGGGGGAGGGAGCAGGAGGGAAGTCCTTGCAGCCGCTCCTTGGTCCCAGCTACTCCGCCAAGCCGGGCGGCCAGAGGAGAGGGCGCCCCGAGCCGCGCGCCTGCCGCCTGTGAGCCCGGCCGGCACAGAGGCGGGCGGAGCCCCGGGCCCCACGGGGAGGGGGCGGGGGCGGTGCGGGGCCGGGCCTGGCCGGGCCGCGTGCGTGGGGTGGGGGATCTGGAGGGAGTGGAGGAGCCCCCTCCCGCCGACGCCGGAGCCGGAGCCCGAGGAGGAGGAGGAGGAGGTGGAAGGAGCTGCCGCTGGCTGCCGGCTGCCGCCTGCGCGCGGGGCTCCACCGTGGCGCGTCCTCGGGGTTTCTGGGCTGCAGGCGGCGCTGCGCTGCCCGGGAACTTGTTGAGTCTACCCTGGTGCCGCCTCCGGAGGAGCTGGCAGGCGGGGGACCCCGTTGTTTTCTCCCGGGAGGGGGGTCGCCGGGGACCCCACTCGATGGCTGCCTGCCATGCCAGCCGGCCCAGCCCTGCGAGGCTTTGAAAACCAGGTGCTCAGGGTGGAGGTACCACCTAGGCGCCTGCCCCTCACCTGCGGGTTGCTGGTTTGTAGAGGCCAGGGATCAGGGGCTCCTTTCAGTGCTGGGTCCAAACTGGAGTGGGCCCCTCCAAATGGGGACAGGAAGGCAGAGCAGCTGTGAGTGGCCTGAGGACAGAAGTGGGAGGGCCTGCCTGGTCTGTTGCATGCTAACATTTAGGGACACTCCAGAGCAGGCGCCACTGTCACTCCTAGTTAGGACCCCTCCCCCCATGCTCACACATACGCACACACACCCCCCCACACACCCACCACCCACCTGCAGATGCCACAGGGTATATGCTGAGTTTGGGGCCAAGCTAAGTTCACTTGGGAAGGATAAGATCTAGGATGCTCAAGGAGCTATCCTCTCCCAGCCCCAACACCCGTATCCACCAAAGTGTTTTAGGTCTTCTGAGCTGAAATTCAGCAGCAGGCCCAGGGCCCTTGCTGATGCCTGGCAGGCCCTGGGCCCTGGGCCTGGGACTAAGCAGCCAGATGGCCACATGTGTCCTGCCCCCTTGAATTTTCTCCTAGAACATACTTGTTGGTAGCCACATTTATTAGTTTATTTCTCAGGAAAGGACAGAGAAATGGTGGACCCGAGGATGGTGGCAGGCTTTGGAGAATGAATTAGGAGAACAAGTGGAAGTCCAGTCACCCACCCTCCCACCTCAGCAGACACATCAGTGGACGCACACCTCTGCCTGTACATCCCTGAGTCCCTGCACCTAGTACCAACCCTGAGCCTGGGGCCAAGACATTGCTTTGTCCTTGTTCATTGAGCTGAACTGAGCCTAGCACTGCACTTTACATAGTGTTTGTTCTTTGTAAATGGCTCTATAAGAAATGCTTTATTTATATGTGGATGCTTGGGGCAAAGAGTCCAGACATTCCAGAAGAAAAACATTCTAAAATGTCCTCTATTTCCCTCTAACCTCTCAGGGTCCTTTGGAATATGACTTCACCATCACTAGGGATGCAGATATGCCCAGGAAGGGAGTCCTGAGCCTGTGGGTCCAAATTCTGCCCACCCCACCCTTCTTATTGTCCTTTGTAGCTCAGATCCTCCAAGCCTGATTTTCAGCCCATTTCCTTGTTCCCCCCGGAGAATGTACTGTTGTGACTGTGGGCTCTAGTAATTCTCCTAGTGATCTGCAGAACTTTCTGTAAACCTTGCCTTATTGCACATCCATAAAATTGGAATCTACCTTCCATCTTTTAAACATATCACTGTAAACAAAGCTGCCGGGAAACATGGAAATTGTGCTGGTGAAAACGGAAAGCCAAAGTTTGAGGGGCCATGAGTGAAACACACAAGCATAAATAAATGCATGCACAGCAAGGCAGAGCTCAGCCACAGGTGGCACTGTGAGCTGGCAAGAAAATAGCTCTAAGGACATTGTTATTTGAGATCCACATGATGTATAACTCTAAGAAGAAAATGAAAAGCTGTAATTGGCAGGTTAGAAAATCCACTTATATGAAGAGGAGAGTTTAATTGGACTTCGTAGCATCATCAGGACTGCTTTGAGTTGTTCATTTGTCTAGTAGATGTACAGTGTTTTACTAAGTCTATTAAAATCATTGGTGTTCTTCTTCTTTTTGAAGTAAGAAACCATTTACCTACTGTATTAGTTAAGTTCAAGTCTTCAGCATCACAAATCAAAATATTGATGAAAACTTGTCTCACCACACCTTTGGCTACACACATATTCTACATGGGTGAGGCTGGTATGTTATGATGCTACAATCGTTAAAGCAAGCATCATGCTAGGGGCTGGGGGCGAAAGGAGATTCAGCCATCTTCCTGCCCACAGATCCCCGTTGCATTTCTTTCTTTCTTTTTTTTTTTTTTTTATATATGGGGCATATGCATATTTTTAAAATCTAGAATCAGTCATTGTGTTCAGCTTCCTCAGGAAAAAAGTGAAACTTGATAGAGAGTAGATTCATTTTAGGAATCACTGAGGTATAAATTGTTTTTTTATATATGTATTTTGCTTCAGATTTGCTGAGAAAGATGGACTTGCAAAAGGGAAAATCGTTACTTTTCAAATGGGATTTCCTAAAAGCAGAGGCACCTAAGGAACGAAAATATTAGAAAGTATGAGGCAGCTCTCTAAGAAAGCTATCTAAGTCTCTCTTCTTTTGCCCTCTTTTTGGAAGTGTGCAGGTGTTATACGGAGAAGTGCTGTAATTCCAACTGTCTAATATAGTAAGTTTGAGATCTCAATGTCGACGTTAATAAAACCCAAGGATATACAAGTCAAAGATGTTCAAGAATATTCATAAAGAGATAGTCTATATCGGTTCCAAACTGGAAATAACCCAGATACCTATCAGCAGTAGAATGGATAAGAATTTCTTGGGTTTTTTCATATAGTGAATTACTATACAGCAGCAAAAAAAGCACTAACTACTGATGCGCACAGAAGCATGGGTTTTCACAATTATGCAGAGCACAGGAAGGCAGACACAAGAGTATATATCATGGGATTCCATTTAAACGGAGTCCAAGAATTTGACAGCTTTATGTTGGTGGTAAATGTCAGAATGGGGCTTACCTCTGGGCCATACTAATTGCACAGAGGCACAGCACCGTCATTGGCACTGGATTGTCCTGTCTCTTATAGTATGTGATTACCCAGTTCTGTGAACATATAAAAATTCATTGAGATTTTCTCTGTCTTAGGCTGACTCCATTCTGTCCAAACATCATGTCATGGCAGCATCTACACACATGTTCCCCAATAATCCATCCTTTTAAATGAACCAGTCAGTGAGATTAAGTCGTATGTGCTGAAGCCATTTCCTCTCCAAAACCCAAGGTAAGAGAAAAGAGAGGAGAGATGTCTTCAGACTAGCTGCTGCCATAGATGAGAATTCTGGTTCAGCTACACATCAGAACTTCCTTTTTTGGGAGGATGCTGACCAACAACTGCCCTCCTGATGCTCAGATGCAACCATGACAGAGTTCACTTTGGAAATGATTTTCCTACCTCCTATTTTAATGTCCTAAAGTGACTCCGAGGGGAGCCTAAGTCTGGGATGAGCAGGTTCCGTCCTCCCATTCAAAAGCTGTAGTAATAGATCTGCCCATGCTCAACTCCTACAAAAGAGAGATGACACGCATGTTGACTTATACCTGGAGGGTGGAGACCAGTAACATTAGCCTTCTCTTTCAAGGACAAGATGGCAGACTGCTCAAAGGGCACTCTGGTGAGGCCTCATCTTTTGCCCAGACAACTTGTCCGAAGCCCTTGTGAGTCATTCCCTTCGTCATACCCAGTTCAAGCATTTACTCTACCCTTTCTTTCTTTTTCTTTCTCTCTCTCTCTCTCTCTCTCTTCCTCTACTCCTTCTTCCCTCCCTTCCCTCCCTCCTTCCCTCCCTCCCTTCTTTCCTTCCTTCCTTCCCCTCCTTCTTTCTTTCTTTTCTTTCCTTTTTCTACAGGGCCTACCTAACTCTGTCACCCAGGCTGGAGCAGAGCGGTATCATCATAGCTCACTGCAGCCTCAAACTCCTGGGCTCAAGCTATCCTCCTGCCTCAGCCTCCCAAGTAGCTGAGACTACAGGTGCACACCACCACGCCTGGCTAATTTTCCTATTTTTTGTAGAGAAGAGGTCTCGCTCTTGCTCAGGCTGGTCTTGAACTCCTGGCCTCAAGCAATCCTCCTGCCTTGGCCTTCCAGAATGCTAGGATTACAGGCGTGAGCCACAACACCCAGGCTTATTTGTGACTTAGATATAAGGCTCTCCCTTTGTGTAATGGCCCCTGTCTGTGGCTCTTCCATTGTCCTGACACCTGTTCAGAAGTGTTGGTCCATGCTCCTGGATACTCCACACCCCTAGTTGTCTTTTCCTTATATGATGAGAGACTAGAGATGGTTTATTGGCTTGGAATAAAATTTGTTTTGGAAAAACCGAACATCCCGAAGACTACTAGAAATCCCTGGTTTTCTATATAATGCATCATTGTGAATCTAATTTGTCTATAGGAAATGGAGTGTTTTCATTTTTAAAGAGAACAAAAGTAGCTGTAGGTTTTCTTTCACACATCATACAACAGAGGCAGTGCTACACGGGGAGTGAGGAAGCGAAGACACAGGTTTCTGGCTCTCTCCCCCCTCACCCTCAGAAATCCTCATTTTCAGGGTTCTGATCAAACCCCAAGGCTTTCCCCCCGGAATTCAGTTGCCCCTCCTTTCCTTAGGTGGACTAGCTGAGAAATGACGCACACATACTGGTTTTGCTGACCCTTATTTGGTCAGTCTTGGGTGATGGTGTCTATAGGGTTTTCTTATTATCCAACTCCCATCACTGGCTAATGGGCTTTTCTTAATCCCTGCTGGCAATACCACTGGTCTCTTTGAGCCTGCTGAAGCTAACTTCTCATAGAGCAGCTCCCATCCCAGGCCAAAGAGTGATACCTTTGACCAGAACTAGGTCAAGAAGGGATAAGAATTGATTTCAGATTTCAGTGTCTGGCCTGCTAATCCACTTGGCTGGTGCTAAGACTGTTGTTGAAGGCTCTTCCCTAGGCCATCTGCCTGGTGTGCAGGGGCCTTCCTCAGCTTGGCGCTCACTGCAGGGAGGCCGGAGGTCTCCCCACAACCGGGTGGGCAGCCTGCACTTGCCCTGGGGGAGCTGGGAGAGGAATTTCCCTCTTCCCACCTCAGGTTCCACAGGCATGGAGGAGGCGTGGAGGATCCCTAGAGGAAAGAACGAACTGGAAGCCGCCTTATTCTACTTTTTTCCTTCCCCAGACACCATTGAATATGAGACTTTGGTAATAATGATGCACCAATTTTGCTGTGCACCTGGTCCATTGTGCATTATTTACTTTAGTCCTTATAAGACAACCATGAGGTAGATACTTTTAAACTCTTCTCACAGAAATAGATCAGGAGAGTTAAGTAATTGCTCCAAGATCACACAGCTAGAGAGTGATGGAACCTAGATTCAAATCAAATTCTGCTCGATGCTATGCTGGGACAGATTCTGATCAGAATTATTAAGTGCTCCTGCCAAGCTCTCAGAAAGCAGGTGATAGGTCCAGGTGGACTAAAGAGTGTCTGTGACGAAGTCTCCTTCCATCGTTACTAGCTCATCTTCTCACTGTATCAGTTACACTTGGAAGTAAAAGCAGGCACTGCAATAGCAATATGCCATAATCATTTTGCATTTGGGCAGCACTCTAAGCTTCCCCAGAATAATTTCAGTGATATTATTACATGTTTTCTTCATTGAATAATAGCTATTAAAATGACCCACCGCAATATATATATTCTTCCTATACCACCAAAGACCACTTTGGACACTTCTGGTACCAGGTATGATGGCACCATACTATTATACCTTGGCCTTTAATTATGCCAAACAACCTTTTGGGACTCTCATCACTGAGATTCGGTCACAGTGAACAGGATATGTGCTTTATTTATTTATTTTTTAAAGATGATTAACACGCCATGCATATAATTCTAATTATCTACTCTTGACATTTTTATGCTTTCGGTGCAATAAATTATTTTGCTAATTTAGGTCTAAGCATTGATTACCTGCCTTTAGATGTTGTATTTACTTAGTTGTGTGGATCATGGATGATGTGGTAGCAGCTATCGAACGTTGGAAAGCAAGTGTTTTGTTCTTAAATACCACATTCCAAATAGGCAAAGTATAGAATTAAAAAAAAAAAATCTCTCGTTATGTTTGATAAGCTCTAAGGTCACAGGCAGACTGTCAGCTCCATGTTTTTCATAAACATTTCTCTTTTTCATATCATTGAATCCTTGGAGAATTAAATAGGTCGTTACTTTAATTCCACCGCACTGTTGGGCTGCAGGTCTATCCATTTCCAATTTGTCTAATTTGTGTTTTGGCACATTCTGGAGCTATGTTGTACTCTAAATGTGTGTTCAGCCTTAGAAGCTCACTTCTGAGTTTTCATCTATCAGTCCTTGGGTAGCGTTAACTAATGTTAATGTAAAAATCAAAAATATATTTGTAAAACATTTCTTACATAATTTTAATTTCTTTCAGTATTCAAAGAAAAACAAAGATTTTGTTTTTAAATATTGCTTAGTATTTTTTCTTCTTTTTCAAAAAATCCAGTATCTATAGTTTAAAGTCAAAATGCTCAGAATGTCGTCTGAATGGTCATGGTTTAATGTGAATCCCTGTGTCTCAGCAATTACAGCTCCCTGGCAGGTTCTCTCTCCCTTCTGTGGAAGGAGGCCTCTGAGTGGTCCTCTGGGCCTTTGTAGCTTGGGAGGGAAAATGGGAGGGGGGTCTTGAGATTCCAGAACATTCATCTCATTCAAGTCAGGGAGGCAAATTATATAGCACCGTTTCTCATTTGTGTTCCTTGGTTGATTATTTTAGTGGATTAAAGGAAGAAACTTGAAAATCAGTGGTTTTTTTTTTTGTGTTTTTTTTTTTTTTTATAAATTCCAGGAAGGAATTTTGGAATTGAGTCACCAGAAAGATGAAATAGCATTGTCAGAGATGTCTGTATAAAGTTTAATGGGAACCTTTATTCATTTTATAGTTTTTCAATGTGTACCCAAAGCATTCATTTCAGAATTTGTGAAATATTGAAAATCATCACCTAGGGTTGATCAGTTAAGAAATAAATGAGAGTTTGAAAGATTGGGATAGATGGTGCCCTAGAACCTGCCAACATTACAGGATCTGTCATCCTGTGGCCCATCTTGAATTCAGATTTCTCTGCCTATTTGATGTGGTTACCTTGTTCCATCCCATCAGCACGACCCCTGTATTAGGATGTCTCAGGCCATCTGAGCATTATGCCCTGAAGTTTTAGTAGAAGGTAAAATTTATTGAGGATGTATTTTGTTTGCTGGTGCAAAATGAAGAAATTCATTTTAATGGTCTTTTTTTTCCCCCACTCCCAGTGGAGTAAATATTGTCACATGAAATTGAAGATGATCCTTCCAAGTCCCTTAAAATAAAACTTGTGATTCATTCACACCATGAAAATAGTAAAGAGCCAACATCTTCACCTGCAGGTTATTGGCTCTTTCCTTTTTGGTCCCTGGGTGTTAATGAACTTTTTCGCTTCTGGAGCTTTCTCTGCTTCTGACTCCAGTATGGGCGAAGGAATGCAGCTTCTATCCCCCTAGTTCATGCCCTGGGTCTCAGCCCTGGGAACTCCATCTCTGTTGCTGTGGGCAAATCGCAAGCGTTCAATTTGATACTTTAGACAACCTCTAATAAAATATTAGGGTAAACAGATTAAAAGTGAACTTCCCTCGCAGAGCCTCGTGTTTGGTAACTACCGCCTCCCCGTGGTGCAAGCTGATGGAGGGAGATGCCTGTGGCATAAATTACCATGTGGTTTTCCGAAGAAACGTTTCCCTTTCCTGCATTAGACGTGCCTACAGTTCCTTGTTGAATTTTTTTCTTTTTCAATGGAAATATTTATTTTGCTAGTACTTGGAGGACATTTTAAAACATTGCTGAAGTGGAATCAGCTTAAGTTGCGATGCACATGACAAGTGTTGAAACGTGGGTGATGTTTGGCATGAAATTTAAATAAGTTCTATTAAAGCAGAAATGTCTATATACCATGTAAAATGCAAAGTCTACCATAGAATTCCCTATTCTTTATTTCTTGACAAGCGTGCATAATTTCTATGCTTGAATGCAGAGCAGGATCAGGTATTTCCGAGTTATCATCTAGGGATATAACCCACTTGAAACAAACTCCTTACCTGTGATTTGCCAACAAGTCAACTGACAGGTTTCACTTCACCAAATGTTCATTTTTATTAACGCCACCTTCAAATAACCACTGTTCCTCATGAACTTGGAGAGAAGAACATCTATTATACTAAGCGTTCTCTACCATATTTTCTTATACATACTCGTGTATGAATTTACATATATACTATCAATTTACAAGATTATTTTTCATGGATTTCTGTACATGTTCCATGAGTAAGATAGTCTTGACATGGTTTGGGCTATCAGAGCAGAACATGGGTGCTCTAAGTTCACTGAAGTCCCCCTCAACCTCCTTGGTGGCATTTATTCAGAAGAAAACAGAGATAAATAAGTAAAGAAGTTGATGTATTTCCCCAAGAGGCAGACACGATCCTTGGTGCTTTACACATTCTCTTATTTTCATCCTTTTGGTAACATTATGAACTATGACATATTAACAGTCTATGAAAACTGGAGGGCTGATTGTATAGCGGTTAGGATTGTACATCTTTGCCTGCACCACTTTTCAAAACATCGCTACATCAGAACTTGTTAAGGTGCTGTTTTTTAGTACATCTAAGTACTTAATAATAGGTCTTGTCCAATTTGAATGAGTTTATTCCTGTTTTTACCATACAACAATCTGCTTCATCTAATATGAATAGACGTATTGGCTTATTAAATATTTCTCTTCTAATGCATTTCAATCTCTTCTGGGTAAATGAGAAGTCTTGGCATTTCAGGTCCTATTGTCAGTGATGTGTGGGCAGATTTGGGGTGTGTTACCTTCTCCACTAACTGTTACTACAGGCTGTGCCTTTGTGGGGAAAAAGAAAAACACGACCTTCCCTCTTTCTCTAGTCTTAATTGAACTAACTCAGTTCATACTAACCAGTTCTTCTTGCTGCTCATGGTGTAGACCTCTATGAGAATTAGCGCCTTAATCCTCCTGCATCTCTGTGAAACTAGGTACTGTTGTCAGCACCATTTGTCAGGTGAGGAAAGCAGCACACAGAGGTCAACACGCGTGACTGAGTCAGTCAGGAATCTTACACAGAAAGTTCTACCAAGAAGTTGTAGGTGATTAGGAATTGTTTCCAGAAATAAGATAAACAGTTCAGCTCTTACTGAGGCAAAACATAGATGGATTTTGGCCTTAACTTGTACCTGGATGTGGCAGTAACACTTCTGGAAGACTTGGAACACTGTTCCTTTTTTCCTAGGAAAACAGAACAGCATTCGTTCTTGTGCATGTTGAGAACATGGATGAGTCTCCCATTTGGGGATTGCCTTAATAGGCAACTGACTTTGTTCCCTATGTATTGACTAAAAAAACAGTTTATAGCAGGTGTTGCAAACTTTTTCTTCAAGAATTACATTATAAATGTTTTAGATTCTGCAGAGCATAACATTGTAACATTCTAGAAGTCATGAACACCCACCTTTGCTGCTGAAGCAGGAAGCAGCTATAGACAATATACAGACAGATGACCCATTGCTGAGTTCCAATAGAACTTTCTAAACCAGGAGGAGGGCAGATTTGGTCCATAGGCTATCGTTTCCCGACTCCTATTTTATAGCATTAGTTGTGTGGCAGACTTTGATAACATATGCAGAACCAAATTTTAAGAATGAATTAAAGCGTTCGGTTCATCACAAGTGAATGCAGTGTTTTTCCCTTCCACTTCTCACGGACACTGGATTCTAGGCTAACTCTGCTTCATCTGGGATTTGGGCAGAGTCAGAGCATATATTCTATCAAAGATTACTTCTTATAAGGAGTACGGTGAAGGAGCGATTCATCTGTTAGTATTTGAGTAACAAACAGTAATTCCATGCCTAAAGATTCACATTCTTGGAAAACAATAACAATCACAAACAACTGGAAATAGCAACATCTTTGTCACTGTGAACCTGAAGAATTTTGCTTTCCCAGTTATAGGAATATTCTAGGTATTGGAACCAAAATGCAGTAATTGCTTCGAAGGGACAGTTGTATACGTTCAGTTCCTTTCCCCTTCCATGATCCCCCTGAGAGAACCCTGGACAAGACAGTACTGGACAGTCAATATTGGATTTTCATCTCCGGCTGATTTATGCAACCAAATGGAATATCTTTGCTGTAGGCTTTTAATACTGGAACTGTTATGATGACTGATAAGATTTTTTTTTTTGATGATTTCCAAACAATCGAGATAATTAAGTTCCTGTAATTGTTCTTTGTAAACCATGTGAAAAATGATTAAGTATTGGCTTAATATGAATTTTTTCACTGAAATAAGAATCAATAATCAGATATCCTTATTAATGTTATTTTAAATGCCTCAGATTTGAATATTATCAAGGAGCCTATTAAAAGCCGGTGTCGGCCGGGCGCGGTGGCTCACGCCTGTAATCCTAGCACTCTGGGAGGCCGAGGTGGGCGGATCGTTTGAGCTCAGGAGTTCGAGACCAGCCTGAGCAAGAGTGAGACCCCACCTCTACCAAAAATAGAAAGAAATTATATGGACAGCTAAAAATATATATAGAAAAAATTAGCCGGGCATGGTGGCGCATGCCTGTAGTCCCAGCTACTCGGGAGGCTGAGACAGGAGGATCGCTTAAGCCCAGGAGTTTGAGGTTGCTGTGAGCTAGGCTGACGCCACGGCACTCACTCTAGCCTGGGCAACAGAGTGAGACTCTGTCTCAAAAAAAAAAAAAAAAAAAAGCCGGTGTCATTTTTTTAAAAACATGCCAAAAAGGTGACATAGTGATCATTGAATTCATCAAACCTCATTGTGTGTTTTCACACTGCTTTAAAATTTGTCAGTACTTTATCACCTGTGAATATTTCATGGTATTCCCTAAAGACACGAGATAAACTTTTAATTTAATTTTATGCAGCAATATCTTTGTGTTGTCTATCATTAAGACTATGGAGCTCCTTTATTGCTTAAAATTAGTTCACTGTACATAGTGCTATAACTTACCCATTGGTAGTTAACACAGACTCTCTTCGGTGGTGGCTTTTTGTTTACCTAACAATGAGAAGCTTAACCTACATTGCATTTTTCTCAAGTGTGTTTAACTGAAGGAAGCATATTTGAATTTCTCTTCTCACTGAATAACCCTTGGAAGCACTGAAATTCCTTTGACTATCCAGAGGCAATTCTTTGACTTTTTACTTTACTTCAACCCACAACGGGTGGCAGCTTTGAGAACCAGTTTCATATTCTTTATACTGAGATTTCCCTTGATGAGTCTGAATGTTTAACTCAAAGAAGTTAGGAGAAGATTGAGCTTGCCTTTGGGGTTTAAGAGAGAAAATGCAAGTGTGTGTGTGCGTGTTTTAGGGCCTACTTTGGATTCTCCTAGGAGAAAGCAGAATTTGAGGTTTTCCTGTGTGGGAAAATATCATTCAAGATTGGAGATTGAAAAAAGGAGCCAGAACCAAATGAAGGTGCGTGGAGAGCAGAGGCGGGGGGCCTGCGTGTCCTGGGACCCCGGGGTGGATTGCAGGACGTGCATAGACATGGGGGTGAGGGTTGATCTCAACCCACTGTCAGAACTAAAAATACAATGCGTCGTGTCCCTTGACGTGGATGCCCACAGGTAGCCATCAACCCATCCTTTCTGCTCTCCTTGGATAGAGCAGCCTTTCATTCTAAAATGATGAATTTAAAAAATAGACAAGTAGTAAAAGTGCAAGAAAATGATTCATACCAGTAGGTGCTCCATCAAATGTGATGTAAAAAGAAACATGTCCCACAATTAGGTGTTACACACAGAATTTATGGGAAGAACTTCAGAGTGTCCCAAGGATTGCAAAGACAATTAATTGTCAGCGTACGTGCTCACTTCTGCCTGTCGGCACCCACTCCCAGGTATGCGGAACCTCTGAGCAGAGAAATTCCACCGAGAGCCTGCTCAATAAATCTCGTTTTAATTTTAGTTCGTCTTAGTAGGGCTGCAAGGGTTTGCAGCTCTGTTCTGTACAGCTTCCCAATGACATGGAGTCTTGGGTTAAGGAAATGCAAAGGTTGGCTTTTGCGCCGCTGTGTAAATCATCAGCCTGTCTGTCACTAGGATACCTTACGATGCTGTGGCAGACTTTTGTGGTTTTGTTCCCACCCCCCGCATCAGGGAAAAAGAAAAGATTTCTCCCAGTTTCTTGGTTCCCTCACAGTGAGAATGAAATTTTTTTATGAAGTCTTAAATTTGGTGGTTATTGCCCCATTACCTATGGAAACCACAGTAAAGACCTCATTCTGCCGCCGTCAACGCGAGCCGCGGGCGTCCCGGGTGCTCATCCCAGGGACAACAGCCCCTGCTTGTCTCTGCCAACGACTCCCGCTGAAGCCGTGGAGAGCCAAGGAGGTGGCATGTGGCATTAGAAGGGCTGTAAAGGGACCAGCGCCTGAGAATGCTCGTGAAGGATATAGGACTGTGTGCATCTGAACAACAGTACAGGCAGAAGGGGCTTTCTGTGATGTCAGGGAAATAACTGTCAGGCTGAGCCCAGGAAACCGGGCTTGCTGTGTATCTACCAGGAGCAAGTCAGGGCTGTTTCTTTGTCCCACCTTAGTTCTCCTGCCTGTCTCTAAGTCCTGCCGCCTGGGTGGGCAGCCCAGCGACTCTGTGGGGGGCGGGGGGAGGGGCGGCAGAGCTCTTTGCTGTCCCCCTGCTGGCTGGTGGAGTTTGGAGCACAATGGCCTCTGCTCTCTCTCCCCCCATACCTCTTTTTGGTTTCCTTCCCCAAGGATTCCTCAGTCTCATGAGGTTTAAGGCCCAATGCAAATTCTCTCCCTCTGCTGTGTTGTTCTAGGTGTTACTAAATTTCTTTAAAGGAGCAAAGTAGAAGCTCAGAATATTCCTGTGGCTGATTTCTGAATGTGACATGTGGCTTAATGACTTAAGTGTATTACAGTTAGCTGCTCTTGTGGTAGGATCTATTTTATTGCATTTTATTTTACTTTATTATTTTAGTTACTTTACTTAGAACACTTCACATGAGATCCAGCCTTTTAACAGAGTTTTAAATGTACGTCCATTACAGTATTGTTAACTCTAGGCATGATGACGGACAGCAGATCTCTAGAATTTACACATCTTGCATAAGTGAAACCTCATACCTGCGTAGAGGGTTCTTTCTGCAGCTGTAGCGGGGCTGCTGAGCCCGGCACACTAACTGCAGGAAAGGCATCTAAGGAAAGCCAAGTGCAACTTGGTAGACAAATGGGGTTTCTGTGTCTCATCTGTCAGGCGGACGTTTCTCTCAGTGTACTCAGCAGGCGAACGGTCTTGGGTTCCAGGTTGATGCTATCGGACATCATACGAGGAGCGACACTTCTTTAACGATGCTCCTAATACTCCTCTGAGGATGTTCCTGAGACTTATGTACTGACCTGAGCAAAGCCGCCACCTGTGTCTCCCATTTTTTGTGTTTACAGATATTGCCACCCCCTATTTGTGAATTTGGGGTTTTGAGATATGATCTGAGAAAGGCCTGGTGCTTCTCAGAGGAAATCTACCTGTCTGTGTGCTTTTTGTTATTGTCATATTTGCTGCTGACATTTCATAGCTTTTATTATTGAATTGTGAAGACGTTGATTTTTTTCATCGTAGAAATTATCTTTTAGATAATTGGTCAAATAAGAAAAATTCAGACACCATAATTTTTCTAAACATACTTAAAGTAATGTATGTACTGGGTGAAAAGTAAAGACGTCATAGCAGGAGATCCAGCTGTGCTGTCCAGGCCACCCTGGATGGGAGCCCCGAATCCTCCCGAATGTGTGCTGAGATGCAAGCAGGTGCCTGTATACACCTGCCCTTTCCTGGCTGCTGCCCTTGGACTTCTTTATGTCTAAGGGAATCTTGCAGATCACTTGCTGCATGCACTAAAGCACTGCAGAATGGGCCAATATCCCAGAGTTTCAAAGTAATGTCATTCAAAAAGATTTAAACCTGCAAATAAATTTACTTTTGAGAATACAATTTGTTTTTCTCTTTGAAGGATTTGATGTTTTAGGGAATAAACATATGCCACAAAATTATTCAATCATCCATCAAAAGTGGGTGTCTAGTTTTGGTGATGTGTCTTCTCTCAATGACTCTAAAGATGACATCCTAAAGGAAGTAGAGGTGTTTACCCCCCTCTCGCTGATTTCTCAGAGTTGTCTATGAAGTGAGCTTTAATTACGTGCCTGCTTGGGTAAGGTATAAAATTATTTCAAGAATCATTTTGGTCTTTGTTCTCATGTAAAAAAAAAATGTGTTTTGAAGCAAACTTAAATTACTTAGGCCACCATGTGACAACACTGGCTGCATTTCAAGAAAAGTGAGACTTTATTTTTACACGTTATTTTGTACTTACATATGCTTGAAGGAATATGCGAGCGTGTGATACAGTCCACACAGCATCTGAAAATGTGTTTCCATTACACGGTAAAGAGCCTCTAATATCTTGAGCCTCCGCTGCAGCAGGCAGGTGCCAGCTGTGAAGGCTGGCACTTCTCACTTCCAGACACCTCGCTTCCTTTTCCCTCGCTCCCTTTTATGCGTCCCAGTCACTTGCCCGAGTTCAGCCTCTCCCTGTCAGGATTCCTCAATGCCCAGTAATTCAGAAGCTCTCATTTCATTTAGGAGTGTTTTGCATATATGTGCAGACTTTTTTTTCTCTCAACGAAGGATGAATTTGCCAAATCCATAATTACGCCCTCCCATGATGGAGGCTTCTCTGTTAAGGTCTTGCAAAGTACTTTCTTAGTTAGTTGATTTGTTTTGTCAACACTTTTTCATTGCCAACCTCCACACCCCCCCAAAAAAGGATAGAGAGTATCACTTCTGCTTCAGTGTTGATTTCCTACGTCTCACTTCTATGATGATTTCTTGCTTCTTAAATTCACCTTTGGAGAAGTGTTTCTATTTTTTACAAAACTCCCTATTTAAAAAATTTCTGACAACAATGCAGGCCTTTTGCAATGAGTGGAGCAATACAATAATAGAATGCATACAGTCAAAACTGATCACTGCTCTCCCCCTCCCCCCTTTTCTATTATGCCCTTCAGGTCACTAAGCAACAGCGACAGCTCAAGGTGTATCTTTACATACCTTTCTTCTTGTTCATGTGTACTCCTGCAAGCTTTTACATCCATGCATATTTCTTTTACATGTATTCAAGAAGCTCCGAATATTGTTGGGAGAGGAAGAGAGAGAGGAGGGAGTTATTTTGTTTGATTTTAAGACACTTCTTGGAAGTTAAGTGTTTTGGGCAGCATTGCAAGCAACAAGTAGCATCCTATATATCGAGAGAACAAGATGGATTGTTTTTCTTCTTATTCAGTGCAATCAATGATATGTTCTAATGCTTTGGAAAGATTGTATACCTAGAGTGTTCCCAAGAAAGATCTGACTTATTCTTCATAGAGTACTTTTGTATACTTCTGAGCTAGGATAGAATTTATATGATTTGGAATCTCATTTTGGGGTGCTTTTAAACTATTTCTTGGAATGGTGATAAGTTCCACTTAAGGGGATGGGTCACATAAGATTGGGTAATACCAAGTGGAACAAAATGAAAACTGTGTCCTTGCAGCAGTGTTTTCAGAAACTTTAATACGTTAATGTACACTGTGAACTTGTAGAAGAGGAGTTAGTGCTTAGTGTTGCAGTGTTTTGCTAACTTTCCTTTCCGGGGACCTGTTTAATTATTGATAAATTTTTTGTTAAGCATGCTGTGGCTGTGTTCCAGGGAATACACTTTGGGAATGGCTGTGTACTGCATGAGAACCCACGAGCTCTCGCTCTGGAAGTTTCTGCCTTGTTCCAACTGATGAGTAGTGTTCGTCCACATCATTTCTTTCTTGTTTTTCATTTTTAAATCAAAATAGATCATGCATGCAAGAGAATGGGTATGATAGGTATGTACAGTTTGACAGATGGTAAAATGGGCCCGTGTGTTGCCTCCAGCTCCTGTCCCTGAGAGGCTCCCCACAGCCCAGGGACACGCTTCTTCCTCCTTCTGATGTGGTCTTTCTCCAGATTTGGGGATAATTAACCCTTCATTCTTTTCACTTTTATCACATACTTACATACCCCAGAACAAGGTTTTAAGTTTTTTCTGCTTTTGCCCTTTATGTAAACAGACTCAAACTATCTATCTATATTTTTTTCTGTTATGCACTTTTTACTGTCAACCTTGTGGTTTGCCATCTACCCATGTTTATGGGTGCAGTGTGGTCCATTCATTTTCTCTACAGTATAATATTCCAGTTGTCGGGATAAATCACAGCAGACTTATCCCCTCTTCGGGGATGGGGATCTGGGTGGCGCTGTCACCATCATCCATCTAACCATGTGCAGGTGACAGTGTCTCCTCCAGGCAAATGCCGACCTTGGGCCAGGAGAACCCCCTGGGGTTTCTTAGGCTTCAAAGGTCTGTTCTGCACAGTAACGTGGACTCGGCCACCATGATTCCTTCTCAGATGACTCCTTCTTCTCTTTTCCTAGAATTATATTTATGGTATTGTATTTTTAAATGTATGCCTGCAGTTTCTATGTGATGGGAACATATTGGGGAAAATGTCAGTATCCAGCCTGGTAACCCTGTCCTCTGTACCCCAGGATCAGAGCACACACGCAGGGTCAGGGTGCCCTCGTTTTGTCATTGTGTGTGCTTTCCCTTTGGGTACTTTGACCCCTGCACCAGTTTGACCCCGGGCCCCTCTACTTCTCATTTTGCTGGTTGCCTCAAGCAGACTCCTCCCACCATCCCCCTTGCTGTCAGCCACACTCCACGTATGAGGACTGCTGTTGTATTAATAACAGTGTTTTACCATTTCCCTGTGAGCTCTGGTAGCCATCCCTGTCTTCCTTCCTGGCCTTGTCTTCCTTCCCCTGCCTGGTGGTCCACAGGCCTCGTTATTCCTACAGAGTGCCTGGAGGGCTGGGGAAGACCCCACGGGTGCTGTGGGTGGTATCGTCCACCCCGATGCTGCTGCAGGAAGGAGGAACTGTGTGGCGTGGCCCTGAGCGCTCAAGCTTCGAGCTCACTGGGAAAGCCAGTTTGTCTAACCAAGATAATTTAGAGCAGAAGCCGCAGCCGAATTCTGTGCCCTGTTTATCTTGGGTTCCTGCTAGCAGGTACGAATAGTGATAGATTATGAACAAAAAGCTCTGCCTTGTTTATTTAGACGCTGAAATAGACAGGATGGCTTTGATAATGCTTTTTGACTGATGGCACTTTTTGTAACCAAATCCCATTCAAAGGCTTAAAATATGCTTCCCCAAGGTTGATTTCAAGATAAATTAAACTGATCTAAAGAAAAGAAGAGGAAGAAAAACCCTACCTACATTTGGGATAAGGTATAGACACTTTCAAAATAGTCTCAACCTGACTTTACTATAGCAAAAACAAACCAAAAAAAAAAAAAAAAAAAACTCCAGAAAACAGCAAAAACACCAAAATAATCCATGCAGTGAGAGTCAGATTTCCTGTTTATTACCTGGTACTTTCAGCCAAAAGGAACTGCACCACTTCTATTCAAGTGTGGCTCTGAATATTCATTTGTGTTTGTGTTACTGAATTATCCAACTGCTCCTTTCCATCTGAAATGTAAACTCATGGAGCTATTGCTCTCCAATAAATTATCTCTGCTCTGACAGGAGGGTTTTTTCATTGAGGGTAATAGAATCCCTGATCTCTGGGAGTTAGGGAAGGGGCTCACTGTAGAATTCATGAGGGAAATCATTTTCTAGAAGGTACGTAGTCTGCCCTATCCTTGGGCTGCATTTGGGAAAACAAAAACCAAAAACTTCCCTTTGAAGTCACTTGTGAGCTACTTGAGACCAATTTGTGAAAGTATTATTCGTTATATGGACTTTTAAGTACGCAAGTCTAGAAGTAGCTATCTGTGAGCTTTTCCACCCATCTTCACACAGAAGTCATAGTTTGGTAGAAAAAGAACAAACAAGCCCTTGAAAGCAATCTGCATGTGCACTGCATGTCTGCAGAAGCGCCGTCAGCTGTTCACAGGGAGGACCTCTCCTGCTTAGTCAGGGGGTTGAGCTCTTTCAGAGGGAGCGTGCCCTGGAAGGTGCCGCCCTGGACATATTGTTGATGATTTTGTGTTGTAACCTCTGGATGGGAAACCTCGCCTTCCCATCTACTGGAAAATGAAGAAGATAAACCCTTTCTCCTATATGGGCAAAAGCCTGCTGTTGATAAAGTCACAATTCCTCCAATTCTGTGATAACGCACCCATTTCAACTGCTCAGACTTTGGCTGTCCAGGAGACATAGGCATATCTAAAAGTGCCCTCCACCCCAAGTTTCAAAAGCATTGCCTTTGCTCATGATGTTTCAAAGTGGGTGAAGTTCTGAAGCATCAAAAAAGCCAACTTGCTAATTTAATAAGAGTCAGCCTGAGTAGAAAGTAGTTTCACAACAGGTGTGACTTCATGTTTTCTCTCCAGTGTGGGCACGTGCCCTGTGCAGTGCAGAGGGCGTGTCGGAACTGGCATCATTTCCGTTTGGTTGAAACCTCGGTCTCTGCATCCTGCCTTGAAATCCAGGCAGAACTCTTGCTTTTTAGAACTTTGCACATATCTGTTATCACGCGACAAGTCCCTGCTGTTGCTCTGCTTTAGTAAGTGGCACCACAGGATGCAGGTGTTTGCAGAATAGGAATTTTTTCCCTGTTGTTTTTAGTATCCAACTGTTTCCCCTCTATGCTGCCTTGCAGGTGACACAACTGTCCACTATGAGCTCCTTGCCCATAGGCCATGCGTTGTAAACACGTTTCCTCAAGCCATCAAATGTGAGGGGCCTCGGTTGCCTTTTCCTTCACTGTCATTCAGAAAGCCTGTTTTTGTGCACCCTTTAAACATTCTCTGAATTGGAGATAGAAATGTGTCCTCTCTTTTTCAAAACCAGCCCTCACTGTGCCTTGGACGCATGGCCTCACCCTTTTGGGACTTGCCACATTCATCGTGCCCTTGTCCTCTTGTGTCTCCCACCTCTGCATCTCCTCCTTGATCTTGCTCCATGCGAAGAATGTTCCTCGCCCCAGAAACACCGGGGGCCATGTTTGGCCTTCGTGTCCGGCTCTGCACTCTGTCCTTTCCTGCTCTGGTCACCGGATGGCTCCTCCTAGAAAATGTCCAACAGTTGCCTCCACTTCTAATCCCCCTTCTGCCTCCTTCACTGTCACCTGTCACCTCCAGAAGCTATTCTGTCCTGGTAACCTCGTTCGATGCCCTTAGGGCAGCCCTCATTTTTCTCCATCCCATTACCATGGGGCACCTCTTCCTTCTTTCCAATGGGCAGGAAGAAATGACACGTTCAAGTAGAACTCCACATCGGACATTTCTGAAACAACACTGGAGGGTGCAAACCATCACCCTAAATTTATAGATGAGGAAATTGATACTTCGATTAAGTAATCTGCCTAATGTTAGATTGTAAAGGAAAGAACAGGACTCCTGCTACCAAGCCATGTGTTTTTAAAAATGCGCCGTGATCTCTATTTATTTGCATATTTCCATTATCCCTTTGAGCGTTTGTGCTCATGGCCTTTTAGTGGCATTTCTTCGTCTCCCTGCCTCCATGGTGTTGTTGCTCCCTTAATATTTTTCTTTCAGTTCTTCTTCTTTCCTTTCCTTCTCTCCTTGAGTGAATCTTGACCTTCTATGCAAACGTCTGTGTTCTGCATCTGCGTTTCCCATCATCTGCTAGACATCTTCACTGGCATTTTGCGGGGGTTCATTGGGGTTCACATCTAATATCGCCTGACAGGAATTTTTCTCCATGTTATTGCTTTATTTTCTTAACACCTGCATTTAATTATAAATTTTATCAGTCAAAAGGGTGCTCCTTATTTTTCTTCACTTTTTTATAACTATGCAATATTCAGGCGTTTTCCAGGGATAAGTAATGCTGAATGGAACATCTTTCTTCCTAAAACATTTCTCTATTTCGGTTTCTTTCTTCCTTGGATTGACTCCCACAAGCAGTGTTCAGCGTTGCTGACTCAAAGGCAGTTTAAAAGGTTGCTCACACGTGCCAGCTTGGGAGACTGGCTGAGTAAAAGCAGAAAAGCAAATTTAAAGTGAAGTTTAAAAGCTAAAAATGAAATGCTATCTAGAAACCATAAAATAAAATAAATGACGATTTATGTATAAAGTTCATCATGTTTGTTAGCATGTTGCCTTGATTTTAAGCCATTCATGGATTTCAGTAATGGTCTTAAGTTGAATGTCTACAAGTAGGTTTTATTTCCATCATTTTCCTCCTGGTAATATTCCATGTTCCTTTCTGTCAACTGGTGAGGTGCCTACTGCCACAGCACACACCCAGAATGGTTTATACTACAGCAAGGTTTTACTGGTAATAGGATTCTGGTTCGTTAATTTCTTAAATGTTCTTCCCTGCTGCTAGAAGGCTTTTGGCCTTCAGAACAATGTGTTCACAACTGTAGTCAGACGGAGGCATTTATAGAAGCCTTCTGTTGTCAGACTGAAGAGCTCTCCCAGGAATGACTCGAGTCAGGTGGGAATTGGAGCAGGTTTTTAAAGTAGTAATGCTGTGTACTCTCTAGGAGGGAAAACCTCACCCCGACACAACAGTGGCCTCCCAGTGGTTGGTGGCATCTGTCACATTTCCGTGTTTGTGTCTGTAAGAGGGCAGGGTTGGGATCTTAGGTGTAGAGTTCATCCTGCAGCTCTGATCTGCTCAACTCCAAAGACAGTTGCACACCAGCCTTCGTTTTTGCCCTTCCCTCCAGCTGTTGGCTGTACTGGAGGAGAGATAGAAAGGGGGTAGTTAGAGGAGATGCATGTTCACCCGTTCGTCTGCCATGGTTTTTAAGTGCTCACCATGTGCCGAGATTCCCAGTGCCAAGCCTTCGGTGCTGCACCCAGTAGCTCTGTTCCCTGTCCTCGTGGCGGCAATATTACAGCAGAGGGAAGAGGGGAGGGGAGAGAAGGGCGTGGGCAGGAGAAGAAGGCTCCCTCAATGGCCATGCACTCTGTGGCCAGCAGCTAGAACCAGGGCCTGTGCTGATGGGACACCTGCTAACACCCTCCGCTTTCACTTTAGCCTGAGTTTGTCCTTGATTTCCTGCTTTAACAAATGAAAACTGGTTTTTTAATTGGATTCTGCACATTACTTCTGTGAAACTGCATAACGTTAAGCGGTTTAAGTAGTTTCACACTGGCTTTTATTTCATTAGTGAGACTGTGTATGGATTATAATTCTCATAAACTGATAATATGCTAATTTGCTGGAAAGCAAAGTGACAAGAAACCTATTGTGTGTATTGGCAGTCTGGTGAGGGTGCTGTGTTTTGCCAGGAGACTCTGAGCTCTGAAGAATTTTTCATCCTTCTCTAAAAGCATAGCAAAAATATCTTTAAAATATTTCTAGTTATTAAATTTGAAGTTCACTTAGCAGTTCCTTATCTGCTTGGAGAATCACATGGAAATAATGGCAACGTCCTGTTTCAGATATATAATGCTAACATGCTGGCGAGCTGATCATGCTCAAAAATGCCTTTGCATCTTGAAGAATAAAGTTTTCTTGTATGCCAGTAACATTTATCTTAGGACAAAATGCCACGTAGAAAATATCTTTATGAAATATAAAAATTGTGGAATATAATTAGTCTCTTTAGGAGAATCCTTATTAAAATATCTGAATAGGGATTTCCGTCATAGAAATATAACTATAATTTGACTTAACATGCAGTAGTAGACTGAGACTGCACAATTGAAAATATTGTTGTGTCTAAATGGAACCTGCTAATTTTCTTTTTATATCAGTAATATTAGAGCCAGGGAACTTTGGTTCAAAATAGAATCATCAAGTCCTAACAGTTTGAACCGCAAGGAACCTTTTTATTTTTTGGTTGGAGGTGGTGATGGGGGAATCTTTTTTAAATGACAAAAACTGATGACTTGCTGGACTTTCTGGCCAAAGTTAAGACTTGGACAGAAGTCTTCTGCCTCCCATTATGTCCAGTATTCTCCCTGCCACACCAGTGATTGTCGAACTCTTCTCACCTTAGCAGCCAAGACTATTCCTTTGTCAGTGACCCCCTATAATTTGTGCTAAGACAAAGCAGTGTTCTTTCAAAGTTCGCGCCACCGTGTGCACTCTACAAGGTTGGTGCCATATCGAAATTCAGTGTCTTTTACCTTTTCCCCCTACTTTCTGTTGTCATTTCCCATCAAAGTGCAGCCAGTATGAAGGTCCTTCTTATTTCCTTTATGCTACTATAATAAAATGCCTGAGGCTGGTAATTTATAAAGAACAGAAATTTATTTCTCACAGTTTTGGTGGCTGGGAAGCCCAAAATCAAGCTGCCGGCAGATTGATTATTTGGTAAGGGCTGCTGTCTGTTTCCAAGAGGACGTTTCTTTATTTTTTATTTCAGCATATCATGGGGGTACAAATGTTTAGGTTACGTATATTGCCCTTGCCCCACCCGAGTCAGACCTTCAAGTATGTGCATCCCCCAGATGGTGCGCATCATACTCATTATGTCTCATTGCTGCATCCTCTGGGGGGCGGGAAAGCTGTGTCTTCACATGGCAAAGGGCAAAGGCAAGCAGGTCAAAGGCTGTGGGAAGCCTGTTTTACAAGGGCCTTAAACCCATTCACGAGGGTGGAGCCCTCATGGCCTACGCACCTCTTCAAGGCCCCGCCTCTTACCACTGTGGCACTGGCAGCACCTGGATAGTGGAGGGGACGCATTCAGATCATTGCAATATCTAACTTCTAGGATATTGTTTATTTAATTCTTCAGATTAACTAATTGGGTCTGCTGATTCGTTCTGAGGTTATCCATTTAGGTAAAAGTAGAACAGAAGGGTAAAGAAGAGGCCATTAGTTAGTTCATCTTTGTTGAACGAGACTTCCTGAAAATATTCTGCAAGTCCCAACAAATGTGAACATGCAGTTTCAGCATCTGTTCAGAGCAGCAGTGTGGAAGGAAAGGTTTTGGTTAAGCATACTGCTGTTTCAGGGTGACTCACGTAGCTTTTTACCACTTACTCGTATCTCATCTTGGCCTACTTGCTTAACTCTTGGCAATTTTGTCCACGTGGACCTTCTAGGTCATGTCAGGACTTTTTTTTTCTTTATTTAAAAATTGTAGTTATGGTAAAATGTACATCACACAAAATTTAATAAGCCATTTTTAAATGCATATTTAGTGGTAATAAGTATATTCACATTTTTATGGAGCTAATCTCCAAAACTCTTTTCAGCTTGCAAGACTGAAACCCTATGCCCATTCACAACAACTCTCCTCTTCTCCCCTCCCGTTGGCCTCTCCGGAAGCACCATTCTACTCTCTGTCTCTGAGTGTTTGACTACTCTAGGTTATTGGGCTGATTTTGACAGCATTTCTTGAAATGGAATCCCCTTCCCAATGCACTTGTTGGCAGTGCCAGCTCTGACCTCGTCCCTGGAGCCGTCCCTTACACTCTGCCCACCCGTCCTGCTCCTTGACACCCACCACGGCCACAGCCTCCATCTGCAGCAGGTGCAGGGTGGCTCTTCCATTTACGTTCATTCAGGCAGCGCTGTCCGTTGTTCACAGGGTCGTCTTCGTTGCAGATTGAGATTCTCAAGTTTTGAGGCTGCATCTTCACATTTCTGCATCCATATCCCTTCACAGAGTCTTTGGCACAGAGTACGTGTTCAAAATAAATGCTGAGAGCACGAGGGGAAAACTACAGAATCAAGTTCGAAGATTTCATGTGATTAAACATTCGTTCCTTCCACTTATGTGTCCTGCTGGGCTAAGACTCTTTGCCAGGAAAGAGTGTGGAAAAGCTAAGAAAGGGACACTAGGGGGCTCCTAGACAGGGGTGGGGAACCTTCTCATGTTGGAAGGCTGCATTAATTCAGCTGTAATCAAATAAGGCCACATTCAAGAAACTTCAATTAGATACACTTAAAAATGTCCATTCCTTTGTAAAAATTAGGTATTGTGTACTTAATAATTTCAAAAAATGAAAACTATTTGTTAATTTTCAAGTTAATTAACCTTTTAATGACTTTATTTTGTCTGCTTTTTGTTGAAAAACATTTGAATATTTGGTTGCAGCGTGGAGGTCTGCAGCATGCTCAGGGCAGCGACTGGTAGGCCTCAGAAGACACCAAACCGGCTGGCACCCTGGTGTTGGACTTCCAGTGTCAGAACTGACAAAACTAGTCTTTGTCGTATAAGCCTTACAGTGTGTGGTGTGTTATCATGACTCCCTAGCAAACGGATATCAGGATCCCGTATCAAGGTCTTGGTGCTCATATGTGCCAAGGTAAAGTAAAAGGCATGTGAGCATCATGTTTTTGCCTCTCCAGGTTAAAGCACAGTTGTGTTTTGACTCAAGGTCTGACCACACCAGCTCGGAGCAGTCTGTGTGTCTGTGTGGCCACCGTCCCTTTCAGTTTCCCTGCGGCATTTGGCTACTTTCATGCTTTGATTTGCTGCTCCAGGGCCCCTAGTAAGCCATGTAAATAGTTGAAAATGTGGCTGTCCACAAAGAGTGTCAACACTCAAGGTCAAATGTCCTTTGCTTTGAGGTGACGTTGCGAGCAGAGCTCACCAAGACATCATAGGGGAAGTGGTGTCCTGGTGAGGACTGAGTCAGAATGTGGCTTGAAATGGTCTCTGTGCGGAACCTGCAAATTATGGCTTATCTGTCCTTTGCTAGGTTTTCTTCAGTTATTTCCTTAATTTGGTGTAGGGCTATTTCAGTTAAAAAAAATATGAAGGTTAAACATTTGGGCCAATATTCTGCATCCTTTGATGCTCAGATTCTCTGTTCTGAACAGCCGTAGAGCCATTAGCCTCACTCAGAGCAGAGTGAGATGATGTCCAATGTGCAGACTTGCCGCGTAACGAAGTAATATTATGGTGAGGGTGTTTGACAGAGACTCTTTAACTTAATGGGATTCTATCAGGGAGATGCAGTTTTAATGGCACCGTTCATTGCTTTTTGTCCTTGCAGTCTTTAGACTTGGATGCGGGGAAGAA
Source organism: Eulemur rufifrons (assembly GCF_041146395.1). Lineage (NCBI taxonomy): Eukaryota > Metazoa > Chordata > Mammalia > Primates > Lemuridae > Eulemur > Eulemur rufifrons. The sequence continues at coordinate 67,304,558 of NC_091010.1, forward strand.
GAGTGGCTGCATCTGAGCTTCCAAGAGCAGCACAGGGGGTTACAGATGTTAAATTTTATACATGCTGAAATTTCAAGCATTTATTTTTAATCAGGATTTGCACTTTCCAAAGGCATGTTAAAAAGTAATTGTGTGATTAGCTTACTAAATCACCTTTTCTGTATCAGTCTGTGTGCATCCTGAAAAATACCCCCCACATCACTGCCTGTCAGCAGCTCCCACAATATCCTCACAGGAACCACAGAAGTATTTAGTATACCCACAAATACTAGGCTTGTTAAATTTAAATATCTCTTTTCAGACATTAGTTTCTTTATTGTATGGATGTTTTTAAAAAACTACTTAACTCAGTGTGTGTCAAATTGCCATCTTAGCATTCTTCCATAGAAATTGCTTTTTTTCCCTTGACATTTCATTTCCCCTATATTTTAAAATATTAACTTTATAGTTTAGATTCCTAAAAGTTGCAAAAGTGTTATAGCCTGTTCCCATGTACCCGTCATTCATTTCTTCCATTGTTAACATCTTAGATTACTATGGTACGTTGGTCGCAACTAAGAAATCAACACTGAAAACCTTTTTGAGTTTAAAAAATGTTTATTTAGTTTTAGTGATCTGTGAAAAATTTGAAACAACACAAATTAGCAACTTTCAATGATACTTTTGGAAGAAAACTATAGGAATGTATACAAAAGCAAATTAACTATTGTGTGTTTATCATTTAGAAAGTTAAAAATCAATTAGTGCTATCAAATTATCTGTTAGTGCTTTTTAACTTAATAGCGTATTATTTAACTTAGGATTTTCTTGAGCTTAATAATTCCATTTTGCTAATGTATCCTCAATTTGTACTTATTTAGTAGAATATTAATATTATGGGTTGAGCATCCCTACTTTGAACATCTGAAATCTGAAATGCTCCAAAATTTGAAACTTTTTGAGCACTGACATGATGCTCAAAGAAAATGCTCACTGGAACATTTCGAATTTCCGATGATGGATGCTGAACCGGTAAGTATAACGCAAATATTCCAAAATCTGAAAAAATTCAAAATCTGAAATACTTCTGGTCCCAAGCATTTCGGATAAGAGGTACTTAACCTGCATTCTTCTTCACCAAGACACAAACAGAGAACACAGAACATCGGACAAAGAGCACTTTGGGAGCTCCTTTGGGAGTGACATTTGTCTATATAAAGAAGTGGCATTTCTTTTTAAGAAGTGCCATTTTTAATGATATTGGTCCACTCTCCTCAGCACCCTTTTTTGAGCATATCACCATCTCCTTGTATATGGAGAGGGACCCAGGAAATCTTAGCTAACAGTGAGAATCCAGGTGGAGCCTCGTGACTTGTCTCACCAGGCAGGGAAACGAAAAAGTGAAGAGATGCCGACCTGTGCTGTTGGGTGAGAAGTGAGTTAATGTAGCCATTTCTGCTATGTTAACTCTGGTGTTTGATTTTTGCTGTTTAGCCCATCAAAGTTAGTTAGAGACTCACAGCAAAAAAAAAAAAAAAGAAAAAAAGAAAAGATATTGATATTTTCTTGGGTTTGTGTTTATAACCATGTTTTGAGCTTACGTAGACATCCTCCTTCTTAAAATTCATTTATTCACTTTTTGTCCATGGGAAATCAATTTTTTTCATGAATCATCAGTTACTTAATAAGAAATAATTGTGCTTATTTATATCCAGAGACAACTTTGGACCATGTTATTTAAGAAGGAGAATGACTATTTAGGAATACTAATGTTGATATGTATATCTCTATTTTATCTATGTATTTTAATTATAGCATAAATTATTTAAGTGGAAATTTGAAGTAGGAGTTTTGCAGGAAGGGCAAGGAAGAGTTCATGCAATAAAAATTATCTTAGACTCAAAATGGTAGAATGGTCAAGTATGTTTTAATGGATCTGAATGTGTTATTTGGGCTATTAAAATAGAAACAATTATGCTTAATCATTGAACCAGGAACAGATATGAGAAAAATCATCATTTGTTCTTTTGTAATCTACTTTTGGGTAAGTTGTGCGTGTTTGTATAAAATTTATTTTTCAAAGTATATCCTGAAATTCACATTTTTTCACCATTAACTATTCTCTTCCCATCAGGAAATCTGAATTGGAGAGGTTTGGAAGTCATATGTTATAATGTGCCAGAAATATAGAAAGTAATTTATGGGAAGGAGAATAAGAATTATAATTTTTACTAGGGCCCATGTAACTGAACTCTTAAGTATTAAGCAGACATTTACTTTTTTTTAAATAATTGTATGTTTTTTTGCTAAATACAAAAAATTAACACATTTTAGTCAGTCTAATATGGAGTCCTCCACTTACCCCACCAAGGGCAGGGGCGCAGGGAGGTGTCTAAATGCCTTCCCTGAGGCAGAGCAGGAAGGCAGGCAGGTAACCCAAGGCATGACCTTGATGTTTTCTGAGTTTCATTGTTCCTTTGAGATCCCAGAGAAATGACATAACTAAGGTTACTACAGAACTTCTCCTTTTCTTTGTTTACTCTCTTTGCCATCTCGTGTTGCTGCAGACTGCCCGCAGCCAAATGAAGGGCTTCCTTAGTTAGAGCTAATTAACTACACATCAGTGTGAAGGATTTCTGTCCGAGGAGTTTGGGGTTGCATTGGAATAATTGGGGGAAGTTAGCCTTTTCATTTCCCACTGTTGGGTACATAGCTTAGAATATTACAAATAGCCTTTTCACCTTTTCACCCTTTAACTGCCAGGCATGGAAACTGTGTACAAGACTGTAAAAATAGAAAACCGAACAAACCTGGTATCTGTCAGGGCGGAGTGTGTAAAGGTGTTGCCCCGGTTCTTTGGCTCCTGGCTTGGAGGAATCACAAGCCGGGCGGATGCGACGGCGTGATGACAGACACTTCCACACTTCCACGCAAGCAGCCTCTATTGCAAGCTGCTTTGCACAGGAGCAGCAGGCAAAAGTTCGTTTCCTGAGGGGAAGTGGGTCTATCTCTGGGAGTGGAGAAGACCCTGAGGTTTTACCACACTTCTATTTTTATGTCTATGCCTTATGATATGCTAAATGGGGGTTGGGATAGGCATTACTTTCTCTTGTGTATATAATACATTTTCTTTATCCTTTCATCCACTGACGGATACGTAGGTTGATTCTATATCTTGGCTGCTGTGAGGAGTGCTGCAGTGCGTACAGGAGGGCAGATAACACTTTGACACACTGATTTCGTTTCCTTTGGGTATCTGCCCACTAGAGGATTGCTGGATCACATGTTGGTTCTATTTTTAATTCTTTGAGGAACCTCTATAGTGTTTTCCGTAATGGCTGTGCTATTTTACCTTCCAACCCACAGTGCGCAGGGGGTCCCTGTTCTCCACATCCTCTCCAACATTTGTTATCTTTAGTCATTTTGGTAGTAGCCATTCTAACAGGTGGAAGTGATATTTTATTGTAGTTTCAGTTTGCATTTCTCTGATGATAGTGATGTTGAGTATTTTTTCATATACTTGTTGGCCATTTGTATGTCTTTTTTGAAAAATGTCTATTAATAGTTCCTTTGCACATTTTTTTTATCAGGTTGATTTCTTGCCTGTGTTGTCTGTGTTCCTTATATATTTTGGATATTAGCCACTTATCAGATGTATAGTTTGCAAATATTTTCTCCCATTTTGTATGTAGTCTCTTCACTCTGTTGTTTCCTTTACTGTACAAATGCTTTTTATCATAGTTTGATTTAATCCCAGTTGTCTACTTTTGCTTTCTTTATGCTTCTGAAGTCAAATCAAAAACTCACTGCCCAGCCCCAAACCAGTTTCAAGAAGCTTTTCCCCATGTTTTCTTCTAGTAGTTTTTCAGTTTTGAGTCTTAGGTCTTTAATACATTTTGAGCTGATTTTTGTATATGGTGTGAGATGAGAGTCTAATTTCATTTTTCTGCATGTGAGTATCCAGTTTCCCCAGCATCATTTATTGCAGAGACTGTCTTTTCCTCATTGTGTGTTCTTGGCATCCTTGTCAAAAACCAATTGACTATAAATGCATGGATTTATTTCTGGGCTCTGTATCCTGCTTCATTGGTCGATATGTCTGTTTTTATGGCCAGTACTATATTGTTCTGATTACTATAGCTTTATCGTAGATCTTGAAATCTGGTAGTGTGATGCTTCTGGCTTTGCTATTTTTGTCCAAGATTACATTAGCTATTCTGGGGCTTTTGTGGTTCATACAAATTTTAGGACTATTTTTTCTATTTTTGTGAAAAATGTCATTGGAATTTTGATAGGGCTTGCATTGAATCTGTAGATCACTTTGAGTAGTACAGACTTTTTAACAATATTAATTCTTCCAATCCATGAGCTCAAGGTAGCTTTTCATTTATTTCTTACATCGGTGTTTTATAGTTTTCAGCATACAGATCTTTCCCCTCCTTGATTAAATTATTCCTAAGTATTTTATTTTTTTATAATTTCTAGCATATTGGATTGTATTTTTTAAATGTGGTTTTCGTTAAACAATCAGGAAGTTTTGTTTTAAGACTCCTCAGGCAACCATTTTTTGGCAGGGCAGGGTTACAGTTTGCCTTGGAAATGATGACTTGGAGAGTGGGTAGATTGAAGCCAAGCTCTTTTCTAACATCTAAATGCCTTCCCTGCAAACCCCACGACAAAGATATTTTGAAAATATGAATTCGCTACTATTAGATATAACAGAATTTTGGTATGGTTAGTGTCTCCGAATATACATTTTAAGTTTATTGTGAAAATAATTCAGTGCATGGAAAGGATTGTGCCTTTTAGCTACAGGTTAGAGGGTATTCAAAAAGACTAGAAGTAAAAATCTGTCACTTTGTCAGAATTATGTTCACTCTTTAATTAATAGAGTCATTTTCTCCTTATTTAGAGTCATGGCCTATGTTGTACCGAATCATTTTCCTTTCTGCTTTTGGTATCAGGCCTTCCTCCTCTTTTCCTTGCCTTTAAATCTCCTTTAGAACAAGTGGAGGACTGCGTGCATTCAGCCAGGCAGGCATGTCGTGGGCTTATTGAGTGCCACCTAGGTGAAAGCGCTCTTCTAAGCTCTAGGCATCCCTCAGCAAGCAAAACTAAGATACCTGCCCTCATGGAGTTTATATTCTAGTGAAGAGAGACGATAAACAATGTAATAAGCAGACAGATTCTGTAATTTGTATGACCGTGAGCGGTACATGGAGAAGGCAGACGAGGGGATCAGGTGCACTGGGACTCGGAGATGCGTTCCCACTTGCAATGGTAGTGGCAGGAAGAGCACTTGGAAAAGGGGCCCGTGGGGCCAAGCTTTGAAGGAGAGAAGGAGGTGAGCCCAGTGGTCATGTGGGGGAGAAGCCTTCTCTAGTGGGCACAGGTAGAATTGAGCCCTAATGGGCGAGGATGGGGAGTTCAGGGATCCCATGTCTCACAGTGTGTCTGGAGCAATGAGAGGGACGCAGGTGCAGCCAGAGAGGTGATGGGGCAGGAGCGCTCACTGTGGCCTCGTAGGTCTGTGCTTGGGTCCGCACCAGTACTGCAGTTGTTCTTATTTCTGATGATGGCTTTATCCAATGTAATGGTGCTTTTCCTACTAGAATTCCCATGTTGTGGTGTGTGAGGTTTCTCAATGCCTCCTGCTGACTGTGTTTCAACTCAACTGATCAATCTGGATTTCTGCTTTTTGCCTCGTCATGACACCAACCCAGCTGGTTTAAATTCAAAACGAGTCGACTTCATTTCATTGCCTTGTGTGCTTCTTGTTTAGACAGGAGCTAGGAGCATTACATTTTGCAACTTTTAACTATGTAGACAAATAATTAGCTTGTGAAAAACATGCTGAATTTTGCAAACAAGTAGCGATTCTGGAAAGTAATTAAAATTAGTCATTATAGTACTACTTTGTGGATTCACCTTCCACTGCATGCTGTTAAGATCTCATCTAAGCAAGATTAATAAAAAAATAAAAAATCTTGACTGAACATCTGTTGCATAGTGACTTCCAATCTGCATCTTCTCTATGTGACTGGTAATTGGAGTTTTGGGTTTAGGTGAAGGGAAATTGATTTGATTTGTCATGGTTCCTTTTTATTTTTATATGTGAGGCAAATAACTGAAATGTCTGATTGTCATAAGTAAAAAAATTAATCATTAAAATATATGAATTTTGTTCAAGGAGATTAATCTTAATAAACCAGTGTTTTATATTCTCTAATTAAAATTATGATAGTCACCATTATGATCAATGCTAATTGTCCATTTTGTAATTACAAAGTGTAGCTCTAAATTTTGGTGAGATTAGTGGAATGGCCTCTTTTAATATTTTCATTATGTCTGTGTAAAAATAATAACTTGGAAATTGGAAATATAAATAATATCTATATAACAATGCATACATTGATATATATTTAGATTGATATCCACTTGAATATTTTTCTCAATGAGCAGACATCCAAGAGGTTTTTTTCCCCCACAAAATGTGGTGTGAAAACATCTACAATGTATACTTGCCAAGTGCTGACTATTAACTTACTCCAGGTACCAGATGGTCTTATTAAGATACTAATTAATGTCAACTCTGACAAGTGAAGCTAATGTTTAAATTCAGCTGCCAATAAGCTAGCTCTCTGGCAATGCACTCCCAATAGAATGTGAGCTTCATGAAGGCTTCAGGAACAGCCTCTGATACACAGTATGCCTTTGTAAATGTTTAAGTGAATGAGTAAACGATGGTGCTACATCCTGCCTCTAGGAAATAAGAATTATAAAAAATGTTGATCTTCTCAGTTTTGATTTATTATAGTTTGACCTTACATCATTATGTTTTGGGGGACTATCGGTCTTACTCTATTAATAAGAATTTTAAAGCATCCATATGATGTGCTTGTAAATGCTCAATTTGACTGTTGATCCACTTGCTCTTCAATAATAGACCTCTTATTTTGAAATAATACCAATAACCATTATTTGTTTAGCTTGAAGCATTTTGTTGTAATTGATCCCTAGGTTAGGAATACTTTCTTGACATGACGTACACGGTATCATAAGCCAACATTCAAAATAATAGTTAAAAATTAGACCCTAAAGCCATGCCCATTGAAACCACTAAGAAAACAAATAATGCTGTCATTATTATAACTTTACATTTTCCTGATAGTGCAAGTCTGTGTAGTAAGTCTAGAAACAGAATTAAGACTTAGAGCAATTAGAATAGAAACAACACAAAAATATTGACAGATGTTGGTTTGGGTTTGGTTTATTTAGAAACTCTCTCCAAAGCAAAACAAACAAACAAATAAAAAAACAACAACAAAAGCCCAATGTCAGAAGTAATAAAATAATTCTGTAGGTTCAGTTACAAAACATACACATAAAATCAATAGTTTTCTCTAATATACAAATAAAAATACAGAGAATGTTTGAAAGCTTATTGAAAAATGCATTCCCCCCAACAGAAACTCAAAACAAGAAGACTCATTTAAGATTCATGTGATGAAAACCACAAAATATTCCTGAATGTGTAAAAATAGACTTGAACAAATGGAGATACAGTTTATGTGTCTAAATGGGAAGGCCGATATTGTAAGCCTCCTCAATTAATTTAAAAATTCAATGGAATTCCAATTTGAATCCCAGTGGGACTTGTTTCAAACTCAATAATGTGGTTCTAAAGTTCATGCAAAAGAATAAATTGGCAGGGATACTCAAGAAAAATGTGAAAAACAAGAGTAATGAGGTAGGACTTGCAATACTGAATAGCAAAACCATTTGAAAGATACAATATTTAAAGTATTAATTAAATTGAAACTAGTCTGTTTCTATATAAGTGTAAGAGCGAAAAGGAGTCCATGGAAGTATTAATATTAATTGCATATGGCATATAGGAGATCATGATTTTCAAATTTTCTTCTTTATACATTTTTTAAGGTTATACGGTAAAATCTACCCTTTTATGTTCTGAATTTTGACAAATATGTATAGTTTTGCAGCCATCATCAACTACAAGAATTAAAATATTTCCATTCCCCTAAAAATATCCCTTATGCCCCTCTATAGTCAATTGTCTCCCCTTTGTCACTGAAAATTTGCCTTTTCCAGAGTGACATGAGAATGGATTCATACAGTATATAGCCTTATGTATCTGGCTTCTTTCACTTAGCCAAGGTGTTGGAGATTCAGTCATGTTTATCAGTAGCTTGTTGCTATTCACTGTTGAGTAGTATTTCATCATGAATGTGCCATGATCTGTTTGTCCATTTACTAGGCAGATATTAAGATTGTCTCCCACGTTTGGCAATTATGAATAAAACTACTTATAAATATTCGTATAGAGGTCTTTGTGTGAACATAGGTTTTCATTTCTCTTGGGTAAATATTAATACCTAGAAGCACAATAATTGGGTCAAGTGCTAAGTATGTTATTAACTACATGTGAAACTGCCAACTCTTTTCCAAAATAGCTATTACCATTTTGCCTTCAGACCAACACGACACAGATGAAATTTTAGTTTCTCTGCATCTTCCTTTCTTTTTAAATTTTAGCTATTCTAATAGGTGTGTAGTGGTATCTCAATGTAGTTTTAATTTGCATGTTCCTGTTGACTAGTGACATAGACATGCTTTCATGTGGGTCTTGGCCACTTATGTACCTTTGTTGGTGAAATGTCTGCTCAAATTTTTTCCCCAGTTTTTGGTGGGTTGCTTTCTTACTATGGATTTGAGAGTTCTTTATATATTCTGAATACAAACCCTTTGCCAGATACATGTTTTGTGAATGTTTTCTCCAGCTCTGCAGCCTGCCTTTTTACTTCCTTTATAGTGTCTTCAAAGACCAAAACTTTTTAAATTTGAAAAACTTTAATTTATAATTTTTTTTTTGTTTTATGTTTCATGCTTTTTGTATCCTAAGAAATATATGCCCAAGCCAAGATCACAAAGGTTTTCTATCTTTTCCTTAAAAAGTTTTATTGTTTTAAGTTTTGCACTGAGATCCCTGATGCCTTCTGAGTTAATATTTGTGTATGGTGTAGGGTATGGGCTGACCCTCTCTCCCTTCTTCTCTTCCTTTCTTTTCATTTCAGTGTCCAGCTATTTCAGCACCATGTGTTGAAAAGACTGTATTTTCACACTGATTTTTCTTGGCACCTTTGAAAATGAATTAGCCATAGGTGTTTGATCAGTATGTTGTAGCTATACGTCTGTACTTTCCAGGACCACGCTGTCTTGATATCTGTTGTTTTATTGTAAGTCTTAAAATCAGGTTGTGTGTGTCCTTCAACTTTGTTCAAAGTTGCCGTGGCTATTTTACATTTTTTGCTTGTCCTTATAAAGTTTAGAATTAAATTGTTATTCATAATTTCTATGTAAATGGCTGCTGGCATTTAAAAATTGTAGATCTACTGGCATCTTAACAATACTGGGTCTTCCAGTCCGTGAACATGGGCTATTCTTTCACTTTTTAAGGTCTTATTTGATTGTATCATCAGTGTTTTGTGGGTTTCAGTATACGATTTTGTGACTTTAAGATATTCTTCTGTTTATGATTTTGTATGTTCTTCTCTGTCATCCTGGCCGCCATCATCATTGTAGCCGCCATGCATCTATGTAGCTAGCCACTGTGCTGATATCATTAAATACAGACCTAATTAAACTTGTCAAGGATTCTAGATTTTAGAATCACTATCCCAATTTTACAGATGAGGAAACTGAGGCTCAGAGAGGTTAAATAACCTATTCTACGTTATACAGCATCTTCAATCATGGTCAAGTGATTTTTCCAGATTTTCTGACTCTGATGCCTTTACTCTTGACTCCTAAACTAATTATCTATCATGTATCTATGTAACTTTTACCATAAAGCAAAAAGAATGTATTATAAAATAATGACAGGAACACGAGCGACATTGTGATCCACATTTTGTACAGAAACAGGACATTTGTACTTTTCCTTACCACTTTCACTATAGAGTATTTTCATAAGGCAGGAGTACATCTCTACAGTGAATGGTCCAAATAAATGAACATTCCTGCATTTAAGAAGAATACATACAGAAGAGCTTTATATGCAAAAGCAACCAAACCATCTAGTTATATTGTAGTTCCCCAGACATTTTCCCGAGTGAATATTCCTGTTGCTTAAATTTCTTTACTGCTCCCCCTCGCCCAAGTGTGGGTTAAAATATCTAAATCATTGCTTGTAGTTCTGTTATTACATTCAGTAATAGTCCCTTTGATTGGGAAAAAAAACTTTCCTATTTAAAATTCCCTTGCAGTCTGTAATAACTCCCTTTTATAATATTTGCAACATTGAGTCTTAATTAATTGTTCTCATATATGTCTTCTCACTAGACTGTGGGTAGAAGTTGTTTTCATTCTGCTTTGTATTTTGAAATTTTTCATATGTGCAGAAATGTTGAATCAATATCATAGTAAACCTGCATGCCCACCAACCAGATTCACTACACGTTAGCATTTCGCCATAGCTGCATCATCCCTGCCCTCTCTCTAAATGTTTGTATGTTTGTGTAAACTTTCTTTTTTTTTTTTGCCCGACCAAAAGTTGTTCACAGACCCCATGACACATCATCCCTAATTGTTTCATGTATCTCCTAAGAATAATTCTGCTACATAGTCACAAATGGTATTATGACACCTGTAAAAAATTAATAATGATTCCCTAGTATAATGCAATATCTACTCCACATGAAATGTTCTCATTGACTTTTTTTAAGGGTCCCAGACAGTTGTCTTATCAAGTGTTCCATATTCTGGACCCATGAATTTATTTCCTCATGACTGAGCATTTTTAGCAAAAAATATTACCTAAGTGATAATGTGTGCTTAGCACTCTGGCTCACCAGGGGGCCCAGGCTGGAATTAGGAAGAAGCTGGGGAGCGAAGCTTTCAGTCTGATAGAATGTCTTGTCCCCAGAGACCCTTCTCCTAATGGTTTCATTGCCCACTGAGAATCTTTGTCTGCATCGTCCATTCCGTTAGGAGCTGAGTTATCTCTTTCCTTCTGCAGTTGTAGTTTGCTGTCCTCTGTAGGGAACAGCCTCACTTTTCCCGTAAACCCCACCTGCGCCCACCCCTTGTATATCTCTGTATAGACAACTGGATGTTTTTCTCTTTCAATGTGTCATATCCTTTGCTCTCCTTGTTCTTTTTAATACTCAGATTGACCCAAGTGGCCAGGGGAGCCTCCTCAAGCCACCTCCTGTGTCCCATTGTTGTGGCCCTGCTATTCTGGAAGAGGGTCAGGCCCCAGGCCCCTTGGTGGTCACCCTGGGCAGGGGCTGTTTTTATCACCGGCTGGCCATGCCCCAGGAACTCAGTGCTTTGAGCACACTGCACACTCCTGGAACGTTTGCCGAGTGTTGCCCTTGTTAATACTCTGCACTGTTTTGAATCTTCTTTCCATTTTATCCATATCCCCTCAGTTTCTTATGGCATGTTCCAATTTGGGAAACTTCACATTTCTCAGGGCTGTGGAAAGGGGTGACAAGGGATGGACGTGGAGCCTCCCAGGATGTGCTTCCTGCTCTGTGTTTTCCCTATGCCCCTGCTAGGCAGGGACACGGCTCCTGCAGAGTTTCTCTTGGGCACCCACAAGAGTAGCCACTGAGTCACACTCCATCGCAGGAGGCAATTTTGAAAACAAACATTAAGGCATTTATTGCAGTACTCACTCTGGCAGCTTACGTAGCTGTAAGCAGACAAGTTATTGGGTGATCTCTTGTGATGTACAGTGTTTGAGCGTATAACCACACACAATATATGTACATTTTACACACAAATAAGTATTTTATAATAAATAACTTATGACATATATCTATGTTCCTATCATATAATAATCTCATGGTTTAAAATATCTTTTATCCTCCTTATGATTTATTAATTTAATTTTTTAACACTTGGTATATGACATAAATTCTTCCTTATTACATTATCCAACCAGTATGAATAAAATTCAGGACATTATCTTTTTATGATTCATACAGAGGAATTCCATTTTACCTAAGGAAGAGTTTCAACTTTAAACTATGATAGTAGTCATTTTTTTAATGGACAGAGGTAAATTGAAAAAAAAAATGTATGGACATACTGATCTTCTCTTTAATAGTAAGAGCTTATTGAAACTCTTGTGATTATAGTGTGTTTACAGATACTCTATATCATGCCACAACACTTGGAAAATTCAAATTCTCTGAGGCTCTAAAATAATCTGATTTATTGAATTTATAAAAATAAAATATAAAAATTTCTGCTTTGCTGTCTATCTTGTTTTAGTATCAAGTGAATTATATGAAGGAGTTGCATACAAAGTATATATTCCTCATATCATAAAGTATAATTTTTATATGTAAAATTTGATTGTAATTTATTTTTATCCTTCATAATAAATGTGAATATGTGTTTAAATTATTACATCGAATAAGTAGCAAATAATTGTTATGGGCAACTTAAGATCCCTTTTGTAATATTTGTCCAATAAACATCTTCCTACAATTACTGCTGCTGTAAAATTGAAATTGATTTTGTTTTTAAAGTTATATTTCTTTCCTTGTAGTGTCTGGAATGATATGAGATACTAGTGTTCTATGAATTCAAACAAAGTATCCAATTTAAGTTTAAGATACAGGTTTAATTTTGTTGGTAGTAGTTTAAAATAGCTAATAGATGACGTTAACGTAGGTTATCAACTGTACAATTTTCTGTTTTGTGTAGTTTTTTTGAAATAAACATTCTTCACTCTGTGATTCTTTATAAAATAAGGAAATCACACTATTTTAGAAACTAAATAAGTCAAAGTTAACCATATATTGAATATAGGCAAGGAATCACAGGACTGAATTTATCTTTAGGTGAAAAAAGGAATGAAATGCAGGGCTTTTTATTTTTAATTTCAGAATTTTACAGGGGTATGTATGTTTTGGTTTCATAATTTGCTTTTGTACAGTTTGAGTCAAAGCTGTGAGCGTGCCCTTCACCGTTAGTGTGTGTTGTACCCGTTAGGTGTAAATTTATCCATCCCTTCCTCCTACCTGCTTGATTTCCCTTGAATTTTACTTCGATATGTGCACATAAGTGTTGATTGGTTAGTTTCATTTAGTACTGAGTACATGTGGAGTTTGTTTTTCCATTCTTGGGATACTTCACTAAGAAGAATGGCCTGCAGTTCCATCCAGGTTTTTACAAAAGATACTAGATCCCCATTTTGTTTTATGGCTGAGTAGTGCTCCAGGGTGTACATATACCAGAGTTTATTAATCCACTCATGTATTGATGGGCATTTGGGTTGATTCCACATCTTTGTGATTGTGAGTTGTGCTGCTATAAACATGCGAGAGCAAGTGATTTTTTTTTTTTTTTAATAAAATGTCTTTTTTTCCTTTGGGTAAATACCTAGTAGTGGGATTGCAGAATCATATGATAGGTCTACTTTTAATTCTTTGAGGTATGTCCATGTTACTTTCTGTAGACATCGTATTAGTTTGCAGTCCCACCAACAATGTATGAGTAAATGTCCCTTTCTCTCCACATCCTTGCCAGCATCTGTTAGTTTGGGCAAAATGCAGTTTTTAATTTTACCATGGGTTGCCTATATGAGAAAGATATTGCAAATATAAATGATGTGAGTGAATGCCCGTTTTTCCGTGAACTTTAGTTTTAACAACAGTGCCCTATTCAATCTTTTTATTATATCTTATGTTTAATCAGATATTTAATTAACAAAACACACATACCTTTGGAAGGCACAGTGATGACTCATGACTTTTAATGTATGTAGCATAGCACATTATCTTCTCTGAGTTCATTTGACAACATTGTTTTTTCTTTGTTTTTCATTATCATGTCTTCCTTATACTCCCCTCTCCCTCTACCCAATCCTAAAAGGATTTTGAGATAGCTTTAAAGAAATGCCATATGATATGAAAACACATAAGTGAGGAAATCAAAGCAAAGAGGAGAAGCAGTCTTATTTTTATTTCAACAAACATAAAGTGAAGGAAGAACTTTGCAAGGATTATAGGATTTACAAGGATTTTTCCAAATATATTATTATTATTTTAAGTCTGAGTAATATATTACCTGGTTTATAAGAGCAAATAGTTTGACTTCTCCTGAAAATCACCTGTCCTTTGTACCAACTTTTCCATTCTCAATTCATAATCCACAGTGGCAGGTCTTTTATCTTGGGTTATTTTCCTCTCAGATGTTTTAAAATCATCGTTTTATCCCTGGTACTTTAAAATCTCCCAACAGTGAGTCTTAGTAATCCTGGCTGTCCATGGATCCTTTTATAGAAATTGTCTCATATCATTTAATTCTCTAATTTTTTTATTTTTAAACACTTTTCTTGAAATAGAATCCATATAACATTAAATTCACCTATTTATGGTGTACAGTTTAGTGGTTTTTAGTACATCACAAAGTTGCTTAACTGTTACCACAGTCAAAATGCAGTCATACAGTGTGTGGTCTTCTGTGAGTGGCTTGTTGATTCTGCAAAGAAATCAGCTAGAATTGTGAGGATTGCATTGAATTTATAGGTCGGTTTTGGGGAATGTTGCTCTCTTCACAATACTAAGACTACTAATAGATGATCGTGGGTGTCTTTCCATTTATTTAAATTTTCTTTAATTTCTTTAGCAATGTTTTCAATATCAGTAAAATTCAGTGTGTAAGTCCTATACTTTTCTTAAATACTCCTATTTTATTCTTTTTGATAATTTAGTAAATGGGATTATTTTCTGAATTTTGTTTTTGCATTGCCCATTGTTAGTTTATAGAAAGGCAATTGATTTTTGTATTTTGAATCTGTTTACTGCAATCTAGTGAACTTATGTATTAGATCTAGTAGATTTTTTCCTGAATCTTCTACCATTTTATAAAAATAGCTCTTTATCTCTCCATTTTCTGTGTTGTTTCTTTCTGGAATTCCTATTCATTAGATATTGACTACCTTGTATGGATTCTCCAATTTTCCTATTCTCTGACTTCATCACCTCCCTGCCCCTCTGTGTGTGTGTGTGTTTGTATGTGTGTGTGCACTTGTGTGTGATTTTGTTCTACTTTCTGGAGGATTTCACCAGCTTTATCTCCCAACACTTCTGTTTATTTCTACTAATGTATTTTAAATATTCCAGAATCCTTTCTTGGTCTTTGTTCCTTTTTCTTTTTACAACATGATGTTCTTGTTTCATGGATATAATCTCATATCTACCTGAGGGTAATAATTATAGTTCATTAATTCTCTCATATTCCCTGAATTTTCTTTCTTTTCTCTGGCTTCTGTTTTTGTTTGTTTGTTTTGATCTCCTGTATCAATGCTGGCTGAGGTTTTTGCATGAGGTCCTGAGTTCTGATGAGACCCCCTGTCTCTGGGTATGCACAGAGCAAGGAAGCTGGCAGGCCGTGCTGCATGGTGAGCCGGGGTAGCCTGAGCCTGATCCTGTTAGAACCCCAGTCGTCAGCATTAGTAGATGTGTTCCTTGGCTGGTCAGTTTTCCCAAAGATGATTCTTCTAGTCTGCTGTCCAGGTTTATCCTGGGACTGAGGCTGGCAGGGCGGGGTCAGTTTAAACCTCCTTGCTGATTTGCTGGGAATTGAACAGAGAAGAGAGTGAGGGGTTTACAGTTTAGTTTGTTATCCTTAGGTATTTTCAGCCAGGTGGCTCATGCCAGACTCTCCTCTGCCTTGCAGGCAACTCCCTTGTTAGAGAATTAGCATGTGTTCCTCTGCCCTGGAGTGAGGGGGAGACCCCTTGGCTGGACACACTGAGTGTGGGCATATAGGGGATAAGGTCACATTTCAAAGCCATCAGTGCTCTTGTTTTTTACTTCACATGTAGCCTGGCTTTCTGCATACCTGGTACCTCCTCAGTTCTACCTTTATTCTATTCTACCTGTGCTCAGTTCTACCTGTCCATCTTTCCTTCTACCTATACTCAGTGCTGCCTATCCTCAGTTCTACCCATCTTCTATTCTACCTATGCTCAGCTCTACCTGTCCTCCATCCTTCCTGTCCTCCATCCTGCCTGTCCTCCATCCTACCTGTCCTTCATTCTGCTTGTCCTCCATCCTGCCTGTCCTTCATCCTACCTGTCCTCCATCCTTCCTGTCCTCCATCCTTCCTGTCCTCCATCCTGCCTGTCCTCCATCCTGCCTGTCCTTCATCCTACCTGTCCTTCATCCTGCCTGTCCTCCATCCTGCCTGTCCTTCATCCTACCTGTCCTCCATCCTGCCTGTCCTCCATCCTTCCTGTCCTCCATCCTGCCTGTCCTCCATTCTGCTTGTCCTCCATCCTGCCTGTCCTCCATTCTGCTTGTCCTCCATCCTGCCTGTCCTCCATCCTGCCTGTCCTCCATCCTTCCTATCCTCCATCCTGCCTGTCCTCCATCCTGCCTGTCCTCCATTCTGCTTGTCCTCCATCCTGCCTGTCCTCCATCCTGCCTGTCCTCCATTCTGCCTGTCCTCCATCCTGCCTGTCCTCCATTCTGCTTGTCCTCCATCCTGCCTGTCCTCCATCCTTCCTGTCCTTCATTCTGCTTGTCCTCCATCCTGCCTGTCCTCCATCCTGCCTGTCCTCCATTCTGCTTGTCCTCCATCCTGCCTGTCCTCCATCCTTCCTGTCCTCCATCCTGCCTGTCCTCCATCCTGCCTGTCCTCCATCCTGCCTGTCCTTCATTCTGCTTGTCCTCCGTCCTGCCTGTCCTCCATCCTACCTGTCCTCCATGCTGCTTGTCCTCCATCCTGCCTGTCCTCCATCCTACCTGTCCTTCATTCTGCTTGTCCTCCATCCTGCCTGTCCTTCATCCTACCTGTCCTCCATCCTTCCTGTCCTCCATCCTGCCTGTCCTCCATCCTGCCTGTCCTTCATCCTACCTGTCCTCCATCCTTCCTGTCCTCCATCCTGCCTGTCCTCCATCCTGCCTGTCCTCCATCCTGCCTGTCCTTCATTCTGCTTGTCCTCCATCCTACCTGTCCTTCATTTTGCTTGTCCTCCGTCCTGCCTGTCCTCCATCCTACCTGTCCTCCATGCTGCTTGTCCTCCATCCTGCCTGTCCTCCATCCTACCTGTCCTTCATTCTGCTTGTCCTCCATCCTGCCTGTCCTCCATCCTACCTGTCCTCCATCCTGCCTGTCCTCCATCCTGCCTGTCCTTCATTCTGCTTGTCCTCCATCCTGCCTGTCCTTCATTCTGCTTGTCCTCCATCCTGCCTGTCTTCCAATCTGCCTGTCCTCCAATCTGCCTGTCTTCCATCCTGCCTGTCCTCCAATCTGCCTGTCCTCCATCCTGCCTGTCCTCCATCCTGCCTGTCCTCCAATCTGCCTGTCCTTCATCCTGCCTGTCTTCCCTCCTACATGTCCTCCATCCTGCCTGTCCTCCATCCTGCCTGTCCTCCAATCTGCCTGTCCTTCATCCTGCCTGTCTTCCCTCCTACATGTCCTCCATCCTGCCTGTCCTCCATCCTGTCTGTTCTTCATTCTGCCTGTCAACTTGCTTGTGCACTGGGGGCCCAAACAGATTTAAAATGGGGCGCTGAGGTACTTCTAGGAGGGCTCCTGGGGTGGACGGATGAGCTCAGTCTGGGCTTAAGGAGTAGTACAAGGCAGTAGCCGCGTCCACACCAACAGGGGGAGCCCTGCGAGAGAGATTCCTGAGGATGAGAAACTGGGAAATGCAGGATCAGAGCAGGGAGAGTTGGTCCCTCCTGCCAGATGAGATCTTTTTCCTTCAGGATCACCTTTTAAAATATTAACATATTTTCTTTTTATAAAAATAATCTGGGCTCATTTTCCCTCCCCTGATGACTATTTTGTGGTTTTCTTTCTCTAGTCATTTTTTTGTTTGTTTCTTTTTCCTATGCTGTATGTTCTCTGTATTACTAAAATGTATATATAATTATCTCCCTTTTTGTTCTTCAAATATTTTCTCATGTTATTAAAATGTTTCATGTGTTCATGGTTAATGTTTAATGATTAATGGTTGCACACAATGGTATGGGTGCTTGACTTAGCTAATAAAAATACAGGACACCTAGTTCAACTTGGCAAATAACAAATAATTTTTTCTAGTATATGTATGTCCCAGGCAGTATTTCTAATGCAGTATTTATGACATATTTATTTTTCCTTGTTTACCTGAGATTCAGATGGAATTGGCCATCCTGTATTTTATCTTATAACCCCACAAAATATCATGTTATTTACAGTTTCTTGCTGTTGAATATTTAGATATTTTCAGTGACGTGATGGACATCTTTGCATATGAAATTTCCTACCTACATTTACTTCCTTAGGTGGATTGTTAGAAGTAGAATTACCCAGGAGATGAGTATTTTTTCACAAGGCTTTTCAAACCTATCACCAAATCACTGTTTGAAAAGGTTATAGCAATTCATGCTCCCACCAACAGCGTGGAAGAGTCCTCATTCCCTGCACCCTTGCTAACATTATCACACTTAAATACTTTGCTATTTTGGCACCAAATAATGATATATATCATTTCCATCTTTGATTACTAATGAGGTTCACATTTTTTGTTTATTAGGCATTCAATGTCCTGGTTTTTAAATTTTCTGCAAGTATTTCCTGATTTCTGGGCCCCTATTTTGCATTGCTTTGAAGTTATAAGGAATGTGTTTTATTTGATTTACTTATTTTTACTCAGCTCCTGGCGCTAGAGCCCAGTCTGCAGGCCCAAGTTCCAGGACAAATTCTGCACAATGGCCACCAGCCTACCTGCCAACCTACCATTGTTTAAAAATAAAAGCTTTATATAACTCTTAAATGCATTTAAAATAAATCAATTAAAGGAAAGAATAGTAATTTTGTTCTGAGCTTGCAGAATAAAAGTTTTGTTTCTCATAGTTCTCTTCTATTTTTGTTCCTAATATATGACTAGTTTCATAAATACCTGCGTTATTCACCTTATAAACCCACAAGTATGCTGTGTAGGGTTCCACTGTGTTCATGTGAACAATAAAGCTTCATGGTGTCTGCAATACTTCCTCCATAAAAATACTCATTCCCCAAGAACGGGAATCCGTTCCCAAAGGACAGGAGGCAAGGGGGGACGTTCTGTGAATTTAACTTGCATGTTACCCCTTTTCTCATAGAGTCCATGCTTCAACTTAGAAACGAGCTGAAGTAGCCAGCCTTGCTTCCTCTAAGCAGGGAAAGACTGAACAGTACAGATTGCTTCTGGAACGCTGCCTTAGGGCTAGTAAAAAGGGCACCCAAAATGCCTGGCAGCACTGCCTCAAACTCATGGTGAGGGGCTGTCCTTCTGGCCCCTGGGACCTGCTGTAATGAGTCCCCATCGCTGTAAAGCAGGGGCCATTTGGTTGCCTGGTCTGTGAGATTCTCATCTAGAGAGGAGACTTCCCCACTGGGCATTCGCGTGTTCCCAGGACTTGCTTTAAGAAAATTGCTGTGTCCTCTTCAGGTTTTCATTGCCCGTGTCACGTCAGCTCTCCCGTTCTTTGGCTTGCATGAATTTTTCAGCATCGCACGGCAATCTGCGCCTAAATTGATTGAGTAGGTCCACGTCCGGTGTCTGTCCTGAGTCCGAGCACACTGGTGTTTCTCACTAATGTTACTCTGCCCTCGGCATTTCGAGACCCCTCACGGGTCTTGCTTTTCTTCCTACTCTCAACTTGGTATTTTAAGTCAAGCACATCGGTCTGTTGCTTCTGATGATAAATAGCTGCCTTTGTGGTATCAGTCACTTTAGTGTGCTTAACTGTTGAGATCTGCAGAAAATTAATGTGAGCACCTACTAGGTGCACCGAGGCCAGTTCAGGCCTCTTCTTGCACTGAGAAAACTCCGCATTGCGCGGGGAAGTGTTAGGGTCATAGCGGTGGCATCAGGGCTGATCGTGGAGCACAGTGCTGCGGAGGTCCTTCTTCTTCCTCATCCTCTTCTGACCTTCCCTGATGACTTCAGGAGTGGGGGAAGTGACTCTCTACCTCGTATTGTTCAGCAGCGGTGACTTCAGGGTTTCTTAGAGAAAGAATTAAAACGTGCATCTGGAGAAGAGGGAAAGAAATTAGGTCAGCCACCAAGTACCTGCCTTGTAGCCCGAGAGTGCTGGTTCTACACCCAGCTTTGCATTGACTCCTTCAGAGCCTCAGTTTCACCGCTTATCAAGTGGCACAAGAAGAGAATCTACTGCGTGATGGAATGAGGCTGTGTTTCTAATGGCCCCAGAGTATTGCTTGGGCTACACGTGATATTATTAAGATGATTATCCAAAGGATGGCATGTCATTGTCATAAGGAGTAGACAAGATTCAAAGGCAGCTTCTCTTGAGTTCAATGGGATGCCAAATATTTATGTATTTCAAAAGTTCATATTCATAAATAGACATTTTGCCATTTTGCTCATCATTCCTCCAATAGAAAACAAGCATTATTTAGCTCTTTCCCTGAACATCAACTTGGAATCTAAATCTCAGCAATTATCATGATTCACAAATAATTTACATTTCTGGGCAAATGGAAGATACCATATCATCATTATTGTATTTGTTCAATTTGCGTAATGCATCCTTTGAGGACTCATTTGGAGGCATGTATGTATTCTATAGATATAAAATGGATTGGAAAAAATGTTGGACTTTAACATTTCACTTTAGAGCTCATATTCCAAATTAATATAAAAGACACTTAGGCATTCAAATACATTGCTGGTAAAAGTAGAGTTAGTAAAAGAATGTGATTTGGAGCTCATTTAATACGGGAAAAATAGGGACATATCTCAAAGTATGCCTCATCCTATAATCTTACCAGACTTGTCCTGCTTTAATGGGAGAAAATGTACGTCGTATGTTTCTTAAAATGTCGTTAACTCAGAGGAAAATGTTCAAAAGCAAGGAAGGCTTTAGTGTTATTAGCCACAAACCCTAGAAGTGAGAAACTGCAGTTAATGGCAGCAAGGTTGCTTAGCCCCCGCCCCACCCACCTAAGCAAATGCCCTTCAAGGCACAAAGGACATGTGCACACATACAGGCCACCTCAGTTTGCTAACTGATTTGGCCCCCTTACCTTCTCCGTTCTCAGTTTTGTTTGTTGCTTTCTTTATTCCTCCTTTTTTTCCTTTCCACCAAGTCCTGTCTGGTGTGAGAAATTCCCATCTCTCCCACTTGACATTCTGATGAGCCGACATTCCTCCCCCACTTCTTCTCGAGGAGAAGAATTGGACCATAACTCATTGTGGAGTTGCTGGTGATTGCCTCCAAATCGGCCAAGGGGGGATACAGGCCGATTTTGAAAAATAAAAGGCTTCTCTTTGCCATGGCCCAAGAGGAGTTGCTGCACACACGTTTTGCCTGATAATAAGGGCAGCAAAGTTTCCAAGACAGCAGAGAACATAAGTGCCTGTGATTTCCATCCTGTTTTTAATTTTTGCATATTTAATGCAAAAATATTTAAAGCTTGTTTTTCCAATCTGGACAGCGCTGTTACAGGAAACATTTAATGCACTTAGGGAGAGCAAAATAGAAAGCCTCCCATCCAAAAACATCCCAAGGGTGGAAATGGCTATTACCTTGGGCTGGTCAGCCTGGGGCAGAGGGCCGCAGAGCTCAGGGCAGTCTTCCAGCCTTGCCCCATTGCTAATCCCTGGAGGTTTTAAACCCCAAACTCTGGGTTGACATCACTTTTCCCATGAGCATTGTTCTTTCCCCATCTAATTCTACCTTTTGATTCATTTACAGGGAAACTTTGTGGCTTGCATGACAGCTATTTTACGACAAATGGAAGATTATCATTATGCCCACTTGATCAAGACTTTTGGGAAAATGAGGACCGATGTGGTGGTGAGTGTCCCTTTCACTCTGTTCACATAACCATGTTTTAGACAAAATGCTGGTGCCAATATTTCTATTTTAAATAGGATTTTGCATGTGAACTTGCCTCTGATTGATTTCAGAAGCCATGTTTCTAATAAGACAAAGGTCTGACTTGCAGACTTGGTTCTTGTGCTAAACTGGAGAATGACTCAGGGTCTGAGTCCAAAGCAATCTCCTGTTTTTTCTGGTCACAGCTTCCTGTCCTGTGCTTTGGGATAATTGGAAATTTGGAGATGTTATCTATGGAGAGTCTACTGTTAACTACTCATTCAGTGGTTGACTTTTCAATAGCAGGAGCCAGAGAGACTTTTCAGCTTTTCAGCATTTCTCCAAATAATTCCCTAGTCATGCTCAGTAAAGCTATGATACACCTTAATCAGGAAAAGTGTAAAAGAGGGGAATTTATTGCTTAGGATCTACCTCCCTGATGACCTAAAATTACATTGCCATATGGCAAATCTCCTCTGCAAAGCTGCAACCAAACTTGTTGGCAAAGCTCCTGATTACATGTTGACTTGAACTCCTAGATTCCATTTCTAAGGACCCATAAGTTCCTGTAGAATACCCACAGATTCCTATAGAATACAGCAAACTCCACTAGCATTTCTAGGACAAGGTTTGCTGAGCTTGACGTCTATTTTATTAAAACATGGGAAGAAGAAAATGATTTTTTCCAAGGGATTATTTCTAATACAAAATTTTCTTATTGTTGCCACTATATATATATATATATATATATACACACACACAGACATACACACACACATATACATATGTATGTATGTGTGTATATATATATGTGTATAGTCATAGGTTAACCTGTGTAGTGTGTTACTGTACTGAATAAGGTAGGCAATTGTAACCCAATGGCTATGAAATCACTAGACAACAAGAATTTTTCAGCTCCATTATAATCTTATGGGACCACAAAAGTGTATGTGTTCTGTTCTTAACCGAAACATTGTTATGCAGTGCATGATTGTATTTTAAAATTTACAAGAAGAACAAAAATGTATCTAAACTTTAAAATCATAGCAATTTCCCTTAAATAAAAGTCAGGGAACAAGAATGTGTATATGTTTATATGTCTGTGTGTTTTGGTTTTCTCTGAATATTAATAAGTAGTTTCTAATAGGAATATACTCAAATATATAATATATCATATTTATATGCTATGTTTTTTTTTTAATCATGGCATAGTGAAATGAGATTTTATATGTGTAACATTTAAGGCCAAAATTAAACCTTAAATGTATCCCTAAGCCCTGTTTTGGTTAGTGGAAAGAATAGTTGTAGCTTGAAACTCTGTGAACAGTATCACACATAACATTCCAGGCTGAGTAATAAGATTTTCAGAAAGAGAACAATTACCCATCCTGAAAAGTTAGGACTCCAATTAATACTTTGCCCTATATCATAATAGTCACATGATCAAAATCCACACAACTGTTAAAAACGTTTAATCTGAACTTTTAAGTGGTGTGGTTGAAAGGGAAGCTTCAGCATATGGATTATGAAAAGTGTACAAAATGATGTTTAAAAATTATTGCCATTTGCTGAAATCTATGTGTGTGCCCTCCCGCTTTGCTCAGAGCAGGAGATACGATATTTACTACATGTTGTGGTCCTAATTTCCCAGGGGATTTTTTTCCCATAGACACAGCAGTTCTGAAAATCAATTATTTGCATAGAATTTGACTTCCATTATAAATGGCGTTTGTGATTTGAATGTCACACATTTATACTGGGAGGATTGTAAACCTTTTTACTGTTGTTAATCTGTGCAAACCTTTGTAAAATGTGTTCCTGTCCATTAACTATACATAGACAGTGTTTGACTACTTTTCTACTCTGACAACTATCAAAAATAAAAGATCGTTTTTGTGTGAGATAATTGGAAGTTAATTAGTACTTCAATATGAAAATAGCCTTAGCTATTTTCTTGTGACTACTTCCTTCTAGCGAGTGCCACTTCAAGTTCTCAAATTTAGCCCCTTTTTGTTGGGTGAGTCATTCCCATACAAGATGGCAGTTATTAGGAACACCTGAGTGTAGAGCACGGGCGGAAAGACTGATCCGGAAAAGAAAAGCAATGGACATATTCAACTCAAACTCTCTCATGATCAAGACAATCCCCTTCTGGATTTGAGCCACAAAGAGTCTTCAGAATCTTCCGCAATGGAGACACTGGTGCAGGCTCCCATGAGTCCGAATCCAGTATCAGGAAGAGAAGAGAGAACTTGCTCAGAGAGTAACTGCACGGGAGGACTCTGGCCCTTCTAAGGGAGCGTGTTGTCTTGTCACTTGTCACTGAGTGATTCTGTACATGCACCCCCTGTGTTTCTCTACACTCTCACACAGAGCACTCTGTGACCAGATATGTAAGGGTTTCTCCCACAGGGACCAATTTTCTGACATGAGAGAGTGTCCTACAGTTCACTTCCATTCTGCCACTCTGCGCCTGGAGTGATGGTCGTATCCCACAAGGTAAAGGGCTCATCTGGCCTTGCTCAGATTTCACCAGTATGACATGTATTCTTTTCCCTATTTAACACACAGAAAAGCTGAAAGAGTAGTCCAGGGAAACCGTTATTCCTAGCACTGAGTTTGTCAGTTGTGAGCATGTGGGTGTATTTGCTTCCTTTGCGTACCCTGAATATCTCTGTCTGTGCAGCCAAGTCTGTGTAGACACGGTGATGCTCCTGCCTGACGTGCTCCAGCAAACATCTCTCAGGAAGGAAGACACCCCCCAGTGGTCTTATTGCTCCCCAGGGTCATAACAACCATCCCTTATGTTAGTTATATTCAGATTTCTCCATTTTCCCCAAACTTTTATGCCTTTTATTAGGGACATTATCAAATCAGATTCACTCATTGCAATTGGTTGCTATGTCTCTTTAATCTCTTTCTCTTTCTAGAATGAGTCCATCACCATCACTTTGTTGTTTTCTTCTTCTTTTCATGGCATTGGTTTTTTTTTTTATTTTTAAGAGACCAAGCCAATAGCTTTTAGACTATCTCCCATTCTGGACTTTCTGAGTGCTGCCGTGTAACCTTTCGAGTGGTTCCTCCCTTCCCCTGAATGTCCTGCAGACCAGAAGCTTGGTCTAAAGGTCAAGGTCAACTTTTTGGCAAGAGTGTTTCAGTGTTGGTGTTGAAAGCCTCCTATTGTGTCACCTCTGGAGACGGGGAATGTCCTTCTGACCCACTGCTGATGATGCTAAGTGTGGCCGCTTGGTTAAAAGGTGGTACCTGCCGGATGTATCCATTGTAAAGATATGCACCCTCGCCCCAACACACACACCTTTGCAGTTATCAAGTAATCTTTGGGTGAAACTTTGGCATCGACAAAAAGTTGGCAAATATCCTATTCCCTGACGATCCTTCAGCAGATGGGTTGGAAGTGTGTTGGTGGTCCTGCTCTGTATCTGTTCCTTCCTAGGCATGGCAGAGTGGTAGTTTCCTAATTCTGAAAGTCAGATGCTTTGTCTGTGGTCTAAGAGCAGTGGGAAGCTGTTGTGGACGTGGGTTCAATGCAAGATTGGGGAAGTACTGATGCCTTGATCAGATTGTAGTTTGAAAGATCCCTCTGTGTGAAGTGCGCAGACAAAAAGGGACAGGATGGGTGTAGGTGGACAGTCGGGGACTCCCCTGTGGCAGCCCCACTGCAAAAGGGTGAGTGTTTATTCACGTGGGCAGGGCTGGGGATGAGAAGAAGCAGATAGGGTTTGACAAGAAGATTTTGCCTCTGAAAGACAGAGGTGGCTATTGTTAGAGCTGCCCACTTATTATCTAGGGCACCGTGTGAATAGTCAAACTAAAAAATGTAACGGGAATAGATTGGCATTGAATGATGAAATTTTCACAAAATATCCCCTGTGGCTTGGAGACCCCAATGTAACAGTCTGTGAAGCCCCATCGGCCACCCTAGGCAAACGCAGTGGTGAGGGGCCACCGCGTGGCTAGCGAATCACACAGACTGGCCAGCCTGGCAAAACCTCATCCCCAACTATATGCAGCATTTTGTGTGATCAGCAAAGTACCAAAATTTAACAGCTGAGACATACTAATGAAGTAAGGGACTGCGTCTCCTCGAAAAGAACAGGCCTTGGGAAAATATGCTTCTCTTCCAGAATTATAAAAACTAGACTCTGTATCTCAATTATTAGCCTTTGGGACGCGATCACAAGAAAGCCGGCGATTTCATGCAAATAGAGATGTGACTAAATTACAGTACTCAGGCTGCGAACATGCAACCTGGCCATTAGAAAGGGAAACTCTTGTCAAAGTGGGGAAGGTACATAGTGTAATATGAATTTCAATAATTAAACTGGGAGAAGCAGCCATTGCTATGTCGAGGGCACCACAATGCTCCCACCCTGGGGGGCTGGAGGACGCAGCACCTGTGCGCAGAGTTCAGGGGAGATGCGGACCATCTTTTCCCTCTTGGCTTTGCCCAGGTCCCTAAACTCTCCTGGACCGAAGGCCTCCGTTGTTTAATCACAATCACTGGCTGTGTTTCTATGCATGGTGGGGACACGCCAAACCCCTCGCACTGCCCACATGACTTGCCAGAACCCAGCATTGTTATTAAGGTGGCGGAGAAAGTATCTTAACTTTGAATATCAGCTCGTTGTTGTCTTCAAAGTTAACTTGGGCCTCGTTGCAGGAGGTGCTTGTTTAGAAATTTGTCCTGGGAATTGCTTTCTTGGCTACTTAAATTCCATTCATCACCTTGGCCTTCACAGCTATTGCACCTAATTATGATTCAGTAGATTAAATAAATGAAAAATATCCACTCATTTGACAATCTCTGACCATGGCCTCATTTTTCTAAAGCAATTCTCTGTTGCCCTCCCCTTCCCACCCCAGGTCTTGAGCGAGCCTGCAGCTGCCAAGGATGTGTGCTTTTTGGGATAACCACTTGTTTTGCTCAGGTTAGCCCAGGGCTAAGTGTCAAACTCTCAAAAATAGGAAATTCTCCTAATTCCAACAGACATACAGAGGGGCTCTAGGAACTGGGCACCGCTTTCTGATGTCAGGAGCATTCTGAGCGTGGAAGCAGGGTCGGGCAGCTGGGCATCCCTGAACCCTGCTCCTTGTAAGTTGAAGTTTGAAGTACAGAGAACCATCTGGGACACTGGAGACATAACTGAGACGTTGAAGAGTTGGGCGACGCAGCCACACACTCGAATGGCTTACGACATGCCGAATATGTGCAGGTGGCCAGGAGTTCCTCTTCGAGCCTTTTGTTTGTAAATTCCATAAGAAAAAGCAAAAGATTATAGTATCCCATATTCAACCTGAGGTGGCCTGTTCATGATGAAAAATAGATTTAGAATAAACATAAGAAAAAGCTATAACCTGCATGCCATGTTTGTAAAAATCATGTTTTCCTATAAGCAGAAAGGATTTGAATGCATATTTATAACCTTTGGGGATTTTTCCTTTTTAACTTAAAGAGATATGCCAAGGGACTAGTTCAGAGTATATCCTTGAAAAAGCTGTCTCAGATGGGAGGTACTCAGATAAACAGAAAGACAGCACTAACACACAGCTCTCGGGAAATACATCGCCATTACTTTTCAGAATGTTTACATTCAGCTCTAGAAAATGGGGTCTTTTATAATCCAGTCATTTGTGGGGGTGGGGTGTGGTTTTCACCTTTTCCTTGATGGGTTGCTTCAGTGTTTTGTGTTTTCTTTCAGGATTTCCTAATGGAAACATTCATCATGTTTAAGAACCTCATTGGGAAGAACGTCTACCCTTTCGACTGGGTGATAATGAACATGATGCAGAACAAGTAAGTCCGGGGGCGGCTCTCCCCTCTTAGGAGGGGCCTACTTTGTGTCTGGGGGGAACAGCGGTGTTGCCTGGATACCAAGGTGGCTTTCCTACAAAACACCATGCCCCCTTTTGTGATTTAAATAGTTATTTTGGGAAACAGACCCCAAGTTTGTGGTGACTTCTTTATGTCATCGTGGGGCTCTAGCACTGAGAACTTAAGCTCTGTTCCCTGCTGAAAAGCAGCCTGAGCCTGCGTCTCTGGCCAGCGTCGTGGACAGGAGTCCCCTGTGCCGTCAGTTTGCGATCTCAGGTTAACCACGTGTTTTTATCAACCGACGCCATTCCCAGCTCCATGCTAGGCTTTGGATAGGCATTTGCATTTCACATATTTCAGGTTTTTTAAAAACTAATGAGCGTTTCTTCCTACTTGATTAATATGAAGCTTGTACCTTGTTTTTTGTCTCCCTCTGAGAGCCATTGGTTCATTTTCTAGCACACTGGTTTCATCGTTTTTGTAAGCACCAACAATGACCACGGAGTTCTCAATCGCATGGGATTTTTTTAAAAAGAACTTTCTGTTAATCTCTTTTTTTTCTTTCTTACTGCAATTTTATGGAGATAATTATAGATTCATATGTAGTTGTAAGAAATAATACGGAGAGATCTTGTGTACGATTTATCCAGTTCCCCTCGATGATAATGTTTTGTAAAATTATAGTGCTATATCACAGTTCACTGATCTCATCCATATTGTCCCAGTGTTGCTTGTGCTCATTAGTCGTGTGCAGTTCCGTCACATGCATATGTTCTGGACTTCACCACCAGTCAATCTACTGACCATTCCCATCGCCACTGATGTTCTTCTTGTTCCCCATTTATAACCCCATTTATCTCTCCCCTCCACCACCCCTAATTCCTTGAAACTGCTCATTTGTCTTTCATTTCTAAAAGTTTTTAATTTCAAAAATGTTAGACGAATGCAATCACATCGTATATAACTTTTTGGGGTTGGTTTTTTTACTCTGCTTAATTCCCTGGAGGTCCATTGAAGTTGCTGGTGTGTGGATGGTTTGTTCCTTTTTATTGCTGGAGAGTGTCCCATGGTGTGGACGTACCACGGTGTGATTAGCCATTTTCCTGTTGAAGGACATCTGGGCTAGTCCCAGTTTGGGGCCATTATGAGTAAAGCTGCCACAAACATTTATGTATCCATTTTTTGGCGAACATAAGTCATCATTTCTGTGGCATAAATGCCTTCCTGGACAAGTGCTGGGTTGTATGGTAATTGCACATTTAATTTCATAAGCAACTGTCAAACTATGGCTGTACCATTTTACATTCCCATCAGCAGTGTGAGAATGATTCAGTTTGTCCACATCCAGACTTTGGTGGTGTCACTATTTTTCATTTTAGCCATTATGGTAGATTACGATAGTAATCGTTATGGTAGTACACAGTGTATCTCCTTATGGTGTTAATTTGAATTTTCCATCGTGGCTTTGCTTCTTTTTAATGCCTTTTGTCCACCCCATGGACAAATCCACAGCAGCAGCAACCTTTCCCTTGGCCTCTGCTGGGCATTGCTACTGTCTGTGACAGCAGGGACGAGTTGGCCTTGTGTGCACAGGCTCCTAAGGGAGCAAGCACGAGAGAGTGTTGCCCACCTTGAGCCAGGTGTTGCTGTGGCTGGAGTCTCCTTCCACTGGGAGACATCAAAGACAACATTTGAGAAGACAAAGTGAAGCCCAGAAGAGCTGGTCACTGCCGTAGACACAGCCCTGGCCCAGGCACAGAGCAGAGTCCAGGCCTCTGCTTCCTGCCTTTCCACCTGTGGTGAGGCTCTAGATTATTCTTGTGGCTCTCTCTTGGCATCTAAGTCCTCACCTAGAAAATGGGGGACTTATAAATAATGCTGGTATTCTCTTCCTTTTGTTTCTGTTAGGATTAACTTTTCTGATTGACAATTTAGAATTACTCTGAACAGCTGCAGTGTTGTGTTTTTAGTGGACCTATTTTGCACGTAACAAAAACAAGCAAACAAATCAACAACAATAACAAAATCCCCACTGTCCTGGAACCATAGGTCTCATTATTAATCATTGACCAGGACTGACAGGTGCGGCTGCAGCAGGCTCTTGGGTGCAGAGTGGGGAGGCAATTGGCGTGGACTCAGTTCACTGCCTCTTGAGCCCATGTGTGGACCTGACTCTCTCTGGGTCTCCCAGCAGAGCGGCCATACCCTGGCGCTCAGGCTGTGCATCTCTGGGTGGGTGCCGCTGCAACAAAGGTCAAGTGTGATCAGCTTCCTGAAGTTGTCATTTTGAGGTGCCCCTACTCCCAGGGTCCCCACCAAAGTGAACTGTCACCCTGTCAAGGAGGACACAAACTCTAATTATTTATTTTAATGACTTTTTATGATGATTGAGAGCCAGTTATCAGTGTCAACATCATGTTTGCATCATTCCCTGATCTTACTACTCTATCACCTGCTTCCTACCAGCAACGCTGAACTGTCTGAGGGCTTCCCTAGAGCTGTATGTAATGCAAAGCCATGGGATCATTCAATGTATGGTCTGTGGCTCAAACCCTGGAGCTCGGTGGAGCTCTGTGGAGCTCTGTGCTTTTCTTCTCTGGAGACCGTCCCCAGCTTCTCCAGGGACATTGTGTTGTTTCTGTGGTGAGGAGGTGGCTTGACCCATGTTCCCTGGAATCTGCAGACCCGAGGCAACCTTCTCCCACCACACCCCTGCATCACTACTCACAAGAGCACCTCCAGAGGACACAGCCACCTGACAGAGACACAGGCACTGCAGAGCAGGTTGATGCAGTGGCATCTTGGACCAAAGACTTTGCATCTTAGGGACAAAGAGAAGAGTCTTTTGTTTGGGGGGTAAGGAAACTCTATGGGGAGGGGAGCCACAGTGTGCTCTAAGCAGTTGAAACAATGAGACTTCTGAGGATAAAGTCTTGTGTAGGTGATAAAAGTATAGAACAATGAAGTCCATCCTGTTCTCTCGTTCGTTGTGTACAGAGACTGCATCTCTAAAAGACATCTTGATAAAGCAAGCAGTCTGAGTGTGAAGTCCCTGCAGTTTATTTATGTTTTACATAAAGTGTTATACAGAACTGTCTGATCAAGAATTCTAGTACTCGAAAGCCAAGTCGTTCAGCAGACAGTGCTTTCTCCATTGGAGCTTCCTACGGATAAGTGATGTGTGCATGCGTACATGCATCTGTTATGTGTGTGCACACCTGCATATGTGTGCATGTGTGTAGGTATGTTGGCTCCAAGTGAAGGCACTTTTATTTGCAGGGATTCTGAATCTTGGAAGCTCAAAGAAATGCACATTCCTGTTACAGTTGACACATTCCTCATGCATAAGTTCCCAAGCCTACAGCAGAGGGGTAAGCCCTGGAGGAGGCATTTTAGACGCTGACTGAAGTATGGGCACTGATGATTATAATTTTTATTCTCATGTCCTACTGCCCCCAAATGCTGCCCCTTTTGTTCAATAAATAGCATTGATTTTTCAAAGCTGAATCGGGGAGGTGTTTGAAGAAGGTTCTTGCCTCCATGTGGCCAAATACCTAAAACGATCTGGAGACAGCTGGTTGGGTGACTCTTCAGTATTCTCTGACATCTTTGCTTAAATGTCAGCTTCAAAACGAAGAGTTTATTTCATGTTTTGTTTAATGCACCCGTTCTTTGTGACGCGTTGCATGTTTGCACTCTGGAGCTAAGGGTGAGCCGACGCTGGGCTTTCCACGTGCCGGGCACTGCTCTGCAGATATCATGCAGTCAGGTCCTAACACCCTCAGCGACTCCTGGGCATGGCTGCTGTTGGAATGCCCACTTTACCCATGGGGAAATGGAGGCATAGAGGTATGGTAACTTGCCAAAAGAAACACTGCCAAGCAGTGGCAGGTAGAGCCAGTATTGAAATCTAGACCGTCCACCCCAGAGCTCACCCCTAAACCACGTTGCTACCCATCCTCTTCATCTTAAGTATGCCTCCTCTTTCCTGAAAACAGTGTTTGGGTTTTTTTTTTTATTCTAGTGTCCTTAAAGCATAACTTTTCCATGAGGTTTACTACTTATATGAGTGAATTTTGAGCATGGAAGTCAAGACATTACTACTTATCCTTCTACCCAGTTACAAGTGTATGTGCTGTTAAAGAGGAGACCATTCGTTAATGTGCTTCACACGAGTCCCGCTGAGCCCTTACAGAAGAACATCTCACTAGTATTGTAATAAAGTACTTTCCCTATGGAGAGTACATACATGCCGTACAACATTGTTTCTACGTCATTATCTATCTGCCTCTTTCTTAGTAGGTTAGTATGTCATGTGTGGCTGAACTTGCCTGCCTCCCCACCTGCTGCCATGCATCAGAGACTTCCTCTCCTCGACAGGATACGCAGGGATTCCCAGAAGCTTTTGTATTTAAGTTTTAATGTCACAGCTGGACGTGTAGTTTTACCACCATGGCTTAGAAATTGACAAAATCAGCCTCTGTGGTCTCTTAAATATTTGTGTGCTTGTTCATCTTTGTCTCTGTGAACATACTGCTCCTCAATACGTGGGGCTTGTAAAACGTAATTAAAGACAGCGTCCATTAGTTTTGTTGCAACAACTTATAAATCAAGAATCAAAGTTATCGGATATCATGACTATCCCAAAGGACAGTAGTCGCTTGGTTGTTATGTTCAAGATAGGAACCGACTGGCGATGGCCTGACATTATAGCTCTGCTCTAAGATGTGATCATGCCAGATGGCAAGATGACATTTAAGATAAGCACAGCTCAGAAATAGTAGAAGTGTGCTCGTGTTGGCATCCAGAAGTGCTTTATAATCTTCCCAGAGGGGAGCAACTGCTAAGTTTCCATCGAAGCTCTCAGGTTGTGTTGGGAGCACAGAGCTTTCCCTGTCAACACCTGTGTGCTGGTGCCCATCCTGGGACGCGTATTAGCTAACTTTTTTGATTAATTCTTTGTGTGTGTACAGCATAGTCTAATGGCAACGTTATGCTGTGGCTACCATAGTTCTCTTTGGTTGCTAATGGGAACGTGACCACTTGGTTGAATTTCCATGTCTCCTCTTAGGCTTTGAATCCACCCAGTAGGATGCTCGTGTTTGTACACTAATAATTCCCTACTAGAATTTTAAGCAATAGGAGTGGCCAGGTAGGAAATGGGTCTGTCAGGGTGACTGAATCCCTTTCTCACCGTGAAGAAAGCATGTGTTATTAACTGCCTTAATTTCGCTTGAGAAAGACAT
This sequence comes from Eulemur rufifrons, assembly GCF_041146395.1. NCBI lineage: Eukaryota > Metazoa > Chordata > Mammalia > Primates > Lemuridae > Eulemur > Eulemur rufifrons. The sequence goes on from NC_091010.1 coordinate 67,337,479, forward strand.
TTCTACAACATGTAGTGAGTGAGAACAAGGGCAGTCCTGAGTATAATTTTTCAGACTTTTAGGATTAGACTTTCTTTTTCATATTGATGGCACGTAAAAAAACCTTATCCACATCTGTCAACTGTTCAGACTTGCAACAGAATTTTTAACAATTCAACCACCTCAATTCAGATTCTCCCTAAGCCTTCCCGCATGCTGTGCCCTCCTCTCTCTCGGGATGAAAAATAAATGAAACCAGCATTTTCACTTCCTCAGAGGTAGCATGGTTTGCAACTGTGATGATCAATTGTTTTCCAGTGTTCCTCTCTGTCAGCGTAGATTTTATGTCTTAGATTTCCTGTCCTCTCCCAGCTTGGGTGGGGGTCCTACAAGTGGTTATATCCGTGATCTGTGGTTTATGTCCTACACACTTTCACAGAGGACGTTGTGGTATGTTTTGCAAGTAAGGATTCTTAGACCATGAATATAAAATGAAACATGTACAGTTGTAGGAAAAATGTGAAGCTTTCTGGAAACCAAAATCTGGAAGCCAAAAGACTCAAAGCTGACTAGAAGATAAGACCTCCATAAAGGAAAATAAGACAAGAGTGCCAGATTCTCACTGGATGGGGAAAAGGATTTGCCATTTATCCGGGGAAACTGGTGGTTTATGTTGTCGATCTTTATATGGGAGACAGTGAGCAAGAGAATATCACAGGGAGGGAATCAGTTGAGAACTCAAAATTCTGCCCGCAGAAAATAGAAGAGGTTATTATATCTGTTTTGAAATGTGTAAGATATTAGCAGTCTGCATGTTGGCCGTAACAATGGTCGGTTGTAATTGGGTCTGTCTGGGAGACTAGGGTATCAGACATAGTGGATTTTGCTGAGCTGCTCAATGGCGTCTTGTCTAGTCATCAACCATTTGGACATTGGAGACCACAGTCAAAAACTGGGATCTGGTTTTGCTATATCTGCAATCCATTAGCCTTATATTTGTCCTTTCAAACTCTAAAATTTCATCCCCACTTGGACTCTTGTGAGATCCTGTTGCTATTTATTTCATGTGTTTACCTGTTATTCTTTTTATTTTCTTTTCTTAATCATGGCCATATGGAGACCATCCCAGAACAGTCTGGAATCATGTTTGCAGTCTTCAAGGAAGAGAGCATCCCACTCTCGTGAGCACCTTTCATTGCCACCTTGGCTCATCTCTCTGTGGCCTCTTCTCCCTGTCTCTCTTGTGATTCGTCCATCTTTTGACCGGGAGGTGTTTTCCTCCATCCATTAATGTAGTGCATTCAGTGTTCACCAACCTGACATACATGACATGTATTGACACACTCGATCACGTGCAGCTCCTTTCATAAGGACCATTTTTCATGCTTATTTTTGTAGCTGACAATTTCTCTCCTTTTAAATATAGTGCATTTCTCCACTCATAAGTAGTATCTATCAGATGTATCTGAGCCCAGGATGGCAAGCTCACTTATCTTTCTGCCAAGATTAATTTGGCATATAGTCAGGATGGAAAAGGCCCTTAAGCCTTAGAAAGGGATTCCACCTTGGAGATGCCAGGTTTCCTAGGGATAAATCATGTCGGAGCTCAGAGAGCAAATTTGCAGGGTAGGCTATTTGCAGGTACCTTACTTACCATTTGGTTTCGTTGCCATGAAAGAATTTTAGTCCTTGGCAGCACTGCGCTGAGGGCTTAGATCAGAGAAAACGCACCGTTTGCCTTAGAATGGGAGAGAGAGAGGTGCGGGTGTCCACGTGTTGGGGACCATGGCACCAACAACAGCCTGGGGATGGCTGAGTTGAGGACTGTGTATTTTCTTTCCTGCTTCACCTGCCTCCAAAGCATCACCTCTGCTCCCCATGGATGGGGGCACAGCAGAAAAATCCCTGTGCAAGTTGAGAATGTGGTTATAAAACATTTGGGGCTTGAGAGACTCCTGGGTTATGACTTCTCAATGTCTTTTTTCATTTTCCTGAAGCCTGGGGTTTTAGTTAGTTGATGCTGTTACTTTTCATTTAATTAATTTATTTTTTAAATGTATTCGTTTACTACTGAAGTTTTGCACATCCAATGACTTGACAATTTTAAGCACACCTAAGAATTATTTTTTCCTTTGAAACAGTATACAGCAGCTGTTGACACAAACACTGTCACAACACAGCTAGCTAAGGACCAAAAGAAAAAAAAAAAAATATATATATATATATATATATACACACATGTATTGTTTTTCAGTGAAGAAATAGAAATTCAAAGTCAGTATGATGAAAACATTCTGGAATGAAAATTTCCCTAGAGCTCAGCAAGCGTGCATTTTACCCCAGTTCATACATTTAATAATATTGCTCTTTGAACCTTAATTCTCTCCAAGGAAAGTGGCCTAACCCAAGATGTTTCTCAGCTCAGAGACCCCAGTTTGTGGGCACTGAGGCCTCAGGTCTGCTTCCTAGGTTGGGCCAACCTGGGGCTACACCCCTAGACTTTCTGGCAAGTCTCCAAGAGAAATGCCTGAGACTTTCCTTTGGGGCTCTGTTGACCATCTTAATGCACCAGGATTTCAAGACAGAGATTGATTTGGATCCAGTAATGGGGCTTTGGACCCCACAGCAGGAACAGGACCCCATATGCAGGGGACTTTGCTATGGTTGTCATTTCATTTTTGTCCCCAGAGGATGCTTTTAGAGGCAGCAAGGACAGTGGTGGCTCTCTTTCAGCAGCTTTTGGGCCTAGATGTGGTTGCAGATGGTGTATCAGAGCCCACTTCACCTCGCAGGGGAAACTACCATGTGACCAAACGCTACCTTCAGGACGTTTCCATAAATTATTTAAAACACTTTCCATGACAGTCATCCTATGGCATGTGTGCTTTTGCTCTTTGCTTAATAACTAAACAAATAACTTCCAGCTTTTACCTGGTTGTTTATAACCAGCTTATTGCACATAGCCTACATATTTTATACAGTGTGGTTTTATTCAAATTGCCTCTTTAATTCAGAGATGAAAAATCAAACTACTCTCAAAGGAACGGCAATGATGAAGAGCTCTCTGCAAGACTCTTATTTAGGGAAGCTTGCATCAGAGGGAAGTTTGAAAAGGGCAAAAACTATTTAAGAATTCTCCGAGACGGCGCGCACCTTGTTGTGAGAGCCAGGCTGATGCCGTGCCGCCATCCTGCTGGCACTTCATGCTGGAGGACGCACTTGGCATCACAAGGACTGACGCCAAGTGCCCTCTCTATGTGATGCGTGAAACATCTCTCGGCACAAAACAACATAAAGGAAATACATGTTATTACACTCGTCCTCCAGGTCCTCTCGTCCTAAGTGTTTACCCCCCATGCCACTGGGACTTGGAGGAAGCCTGTGCAGCGTGCGACCCTCTGGTGTGATGCTTTTGTGTTAAGTCTAGCATGGGAGGAGGAGGAAGCCAACTTAGCTGAGTGCTGGCTGGGTTGCCAGGCAATATCTTAGGTATCTTTTCCATGGCTGTCAACCAGAAGCTATTTTGCCCCGTAGGGGAAAATTGGCAATGACCAGATACATTTTTGTTGTCACAACTGGGGGCAGGAGGGCTACTGGCCTGTAGAAGGAACATTGTTAAACATCCTTCAGTGCACAAGACAGCCCCCTGTCCAAGGAAGCATCTGATCCAAAATGTCACTAGCATCTCCATTTCCATTGGAAAAAACTGTTTCAGTGATGCTAAGTAATTAAGAAAAATATATGTGATTCATTGCAATGATCCTCTTCTCTTTATTTCCCCATTTCTCAGCCACCCTTCTGTGCTGGGTGAACCCAGCAAAACCAGCACCCTTTGAAATAAATAATAACAGCCAGGGGCTCAGGAGGCAGGACCACCTTCACTTAGCAGGGTGGTGTCTGGGAATTGGAGGTGGTTTCCCCAGCACCTCCCCTGCCAGGTGCTCCAGGATCCTCGCAGCAGATCCTTGCAGGCCTGGTCCAAGGTCACTGAGTGATGGGTGGTGGCTGGGACCAAGATGGCACTGGAGTCACACTGACATGAATCTAGATGCCAGGGCTGCCCCATAGCACCTGGCGTATAGGACGTGTGTGGAAAATATCAGTGAGCGTCTCTTCCCAGGGTTCCTGTGTTGCCAGCCTGGGCACCTCCTCACCTCTCCCAACAAGAGGCACCTTCAGCACAGAGGTTGGTAGCTGGGGCCCTGGAGTCAGCTGGTCTGGTCAAATCCACCCTCCACCACCTGTTAGCTTTGTCGAGTTTGGTAGATTTACCCTGTGCTGCCGTTTCTTCACCATGAGTTGGAGACTGAACCTTGGAGAGTCGTGGGGAACACATGAGGAAGTGCGTGTGGGTGGGTCACCTGGAGCCTGACCGGCAGTGGCCATTCGACAAGCTGTGTCTGCAGCTATTTCCACTTTTATGAGGATAACAGTATGTCCTTGTACTTCCATATGTGAGAATTCCTGCCCCAGGTGGCGAATAGAAGCATAGACTTTGCCTTGGAGATTCCGAACACTTTGTAGACATATTGAGAAGTTATAAAGAAATATGATTCTTTGCTTTCACTAATTCACTTTTTTTTATGGGATATTTATAAATATTCAAATTATGATTTTCCTTGATTTATAGGTAATTAAGTCAACTAATTTTGCTTACTGTTTTCCCAGAAGTAGCATTTGTGAATTGCTTTATGTGACACGGCTGAAACTCAGTAAAACACAGGGTCTGTGTAACTGTCTCTGTTCAGAAGCATCGGTCACCAAAATTGTGATCCTGTCTTCTTTGGTGTTTAGAAGGTCAGAGCCACAGGCCTTGGGATCTATCACCCCTCATTTGCAGATGAGGTTCTGAGATTCGGGTGGGTTGAATGAGTGACTCGAGCCCCTGGTGTGAGCAGCGGGAAAGACCTGTTGCTCTTGGTCTGAGCCTGAGGCTGGGCATGTAGGATGTGGACAGCGACACTCACTGCCCATACAGCTCCTGTGAGGCCCCTTGATGTAAGGAGAGCAAAGAATTTGGCACGTGGAGCCTTCGATGGGTGCCGGCCCCCAAGGTCATGATGGTGCTGACCAAGCTCAGTTTTGGTGACAGGAAGAGGAACTGTCTACAGAGCCTCCCCAGCCCGGAACCGTGGCCTCCACCTGCCTCCTCTCCTTGTCCTGCCCTCCGAGCCCACCACACACGCAGTCCTGTGGCTGTGACTGAAGTGGCTAAAGCCAGCGCCCTGGGAGCCTCCTCCGAGCTGCCCTCCTCTCTCTGGTGTGGCCCGGCTTCTTCCCGTCAAATGGATATGGTCACTTCAGCGTCCACCTCCTGCCCCTACAGGCTCCTTGGGAGAAAAGCTAAGCTGTGGCTTCGAACCTTTTCTGAACAAAATCCCAAGTAAGAAAAACATGTTTGATCACAGCCTAGTGCACATCTCGCCCCCAAGGAGAGGGAACTAAGTAAGAATCCCGTACTCTGTGCAGCCGTCTGACATTTTTGTTCTATTCTGTTCCATTCTATTCAATTCTGTTCCATTCTATCCCTTTTCACTTAAAGGAGAAGAAAACAAAATTCCCATTATATCTATGTCGTTCATGCTCCACTGCATGAACCAAAATTGACACCATGCTATGTCGCTCAGAATCGAAGGCCCTGCCCGGTTGACTTCCCTCCTCCCTTCCTTCCTCCCAGGTTCCCCATGTCCTTGCGTGCGTGTGGCACTTTCATTATTTTCCATTTTAGCCATTCTCACAGGTGTGTCTTGGTGTGCAGTCCTGCGGTCTGTGCGTCTTCAGCCTTTGCCAATGCTGCTGCCATCTTCCTTTCCAGCAGGACTTTGGAGAAGGGGCAGCCGTCGTCCAGAGTGGTTTCTTGCGCTTTTCATACTCCCCACACACACAGTGTTCCTATTACTGCACGCTCTCATCTCACTGGTTTGTTTTTCTTTGTTTTAACCAATCTGGTGGTATGCAGTGGGATTATATTAAACTCAGTTTTCCTTGATATTTGATTAGGTTGAGCACCTTTTTATTTATTTATGGGAAATTATTATTATCATTATATTTTCTCTTCTGTTCAAGCCTCCTGTCTATTTTTCTTCTGTGCTTGCAGGAGTTTTATGTATATGTAAAATATATACTTATATAAATGATATATAAATATTATATGTAATAAATATCCATATAAATATTATATATCTAAATACACACACACACACACACAATCTGGAAAGAGCCTTGGGTCAGGTATGTGTGCTGCAGTTATTTTCCCTACTCAGTGACTGTAATTTTTTCTCTCTTAGTAGCGGTTTTTGTTAGTTGACATTTAGAATTTTCTTTGAAGACTTACAGAATGAAACTGAAAGCACTCACCTGCTGGTGACTGTCCAGGTAGCGAGGCTTCACACTCTTTCTATGTGGATGCATCACACGATGCAGTTTTTAAAATGCAATTATCTTAAAAACTAAACATGGAATCCCACCATTACTTTATCAAGCTTCTGCTTATTTTCTAGACATAAGATCGGAAATAAAACTGAATAATATATTGTGTCCATCTCGAGCGGAGCCTGACAGTGATATACTTAGATTTTAAAATATCCTCATATGTAATATGCCTTCAGATCTATAAAGGAATGATGCTGTTTCATTATAATTTCTCCATAGAATCCAAGTGCCCAACAAGCAGTGTTTGTGTAACTGCCCAGCTGAAAGAAGAAATGTCAGTAGGAAATGTTGCTCATCACCAAGTCAACTGATAGAATACATGAAAGACTTTTGTAGCAGTTCCTTTTCAGGAATAAAATGCAGTTACTCTTTTTATATTTGGATCCACAAAGAGATAATTCCAGATGTAAATATACAATGAACAAGGAATACGTCTTATTCTCTGGAAGATCTATTAGCCAGGGCTAATTTCTTAATTGAAACTTGTTCTCAATTTGCCACCAAAACATAGGAGGGAGATCTCTGCGTGTATTTGTAGGCTGGCATCGTAACTGCAGGTCTGTCAGCACCAGGGAGGCTGCTGTGCACTAGAACTTGCTGTTTCATGGTTAACCTTTCCAATAAGACTTCAGAGAAGGGTTTTTACTTAATACTGTACCTGTCAAATTCCCAGAGCTGCAAGTATATTGAAGATACAAATTATGTTGTAAAGTGAAATATTTTGTGTTATTCTGCAGTTTGGTTGATTTAGGAAGAAAATGAACTCTGACAGCTTGATCTTTTCAGTTCAGTGGATTCTAATGGTTCAAAACAAAAGCTCCACACACACAAAAAAGGCTCTTTGCTTATTGCTTTATCAGAGACGCCGCTGTGAGCTGTTCTTCATGCTCAAGACTCGGCTCCATGTCGTGGGTACACGGGATTCTAGGAAGAGAGAGTCGTGCTGAATGCTAATATTTGTAAATATTAATATTAACCACCCCCAGAAAGGGAAGGGGGTTTTCACCATCTGACCAGACGGTAGCTTTTAGCACCTGCCACTATTCTCAGCATGCAATCTATTTTTCATGCAGAGAAAAGATCCCTTTTCCCAGTTTGTCTGTTTGCTGCTGGAGGGGCAGAGGCGTGGCAGAGCCTCTTCTGGTCTGCAGTGAAGCCCAGCAGCCTCACCTTCTCTCCTTGTTCTTTGTGTTCAGGGGAGAAACACCAAGTGAAGTTTCCTGCAAGAGCTAGAAGATCCTAAGTTATCAAACTGAGTCTCACAACTGTGATACACTGGGGGGTGGCACGTTTGTTTTGAAAAGGTGGATGAGTGTTTTGTAGGGCTGGGCTCCCTTGATGCAGGCTGAACCTTAAATACCTCCCACTTTGGGGTTGCTTCGAGGAGCTTTCCGGCATCCATCCTTCACAGCTTTGTTGTGACTCCTCCTTTGCCTTGGCTGAGGGGGGCCAGGCAGCCGCGCCGGCTCTGCTAGGTGGCAGCTTTGGCTTTGCCCCTCTGGAAGTCCCCCATCCCACCCTCCCCAGGCCCTGCCAACCCCAAGCTGACTCCTTGCTGCTGTCCCCAATGTCCTCGGGAGTAACGGGTCAGGAATCTGACTTGATTCTGCAGCCTGGGTGTTATTGCTTGACTGAAGTAAGCAGCTACCTTGCTGCCTTCTGATGCTGCAGCATGTTGTGCGGAAGGTGTTTTTAATTAGCTATTAGCCTGTGGACGATTTGGAAATGGAACATAAGAAGCAAGCTGGATAGTGGATAAATGGCTTTATTTTTGATATTACACCTAAGAATTAAACCGGATTTAGGGAGAATAGAGCGTCTCTCTTTTACGTGGTACGCTTGGAGGCAAGCGTGATTCGCATGTCATTTATGGGGGCATTTCTGAGCAGTGTTCGCATGGTTAGGTGTTCTCGCAGGGACCCTTAGCCCCTGAGATGCAGTGCGCGATGACGTGGGACTCTAATACTGACAGAAGCGGTAGAGAAAGGGCACGTCCAGTTTAGGGTTGATATTCTGCCTAGAACGTGGATTTGGGGTGGCGTTTCAGCTTAAAGAAACCATATGTACCTGTAGCGAGTGGAGACTTTGGGGTGAAGAAGTGACTGAGGGAACCTGTGGAACAGAAAGAAGGCTGGTGTCACCGTCACGTCAGGGTCAATGTTGACATGGAAGCTGCTGGAAACTTTAACACAGAGCAGGGCAGTTGCGGACCGCTGTCTTCAAGACACCGTGTGGCCACTGTTCGAGCACCGAGAGCAGCAGACGGTGAACCCTGCGGGAAACCTGGACCGGCAGTGGCCGTGTCTTAGGCCAAGGCGGTCACTGGGGAGAGGGGAACAATGAGAGATTTGGGGCATGTTTTGGAGGCAGGGTCACACGGAACTGTGATAAACTGGATGCAAGGAGTGAAGAAAAATGAACAATCAGGGAAAAGTCTTAATATTTTTGGTTTGAGCCAAAGGTGATTGGTGGGACAGCAGATGAGATGGAGAAGCAGGCTGGGGGGAGGATTCCCCAGCTGTCTTGGCCGAGCGCAGTGTTTCTCAACCTTTTCTTTTCCCCCATTATCACCCTCCTAAGGAGAAGGATTAAATTAAACTTAAATTTAATTAAGAAGAGAAATTAAATGCTAAGAAATAAGATTTTGTAGGATAGGGTGTGCTTTGAAGGGCCACAAGCAGTATAAATATCTAAAATGTCCTTTGCCTGCCCCTCAGGAACCAATTTTCTCCGCTTAGGGGAGACTGTGCCCCATCTTGCACGCGTGGCCTGGTGATGGCGAGGTGCCCAGGGGACAGCAGGTAGAGGAGTTTAGCAACTGGAAATTCAGCACTGGTGTGCAGAAGAAAGGTGTGGTTGGAAGATACAACTCTGGGTGGCATTAGCATTTAGATGATGACACTGAGGCCACCTGGGGAGGGAATGTGGCTGGGAGAGGAAGCAGACCCAGGCTACTGCCGCAGGGCACACCGATATCTAGGGGTTGAGCAGTTGAAGGCAAGTCAACCAGAGACCAGCATCAGTCGCCAACAACAGGAAAAAAATCAGGAGAGAGAAAACAGGCCTGAATTCCTAAGAGAGGGCATGGAGATTAACAGAGAAGTGACCAGGGGATTTGGCCACATGGGATCACTGCCATGACCAGACCAGAGCAGTCTCAGTCCAGTGGCCAAGGTGGGAGCCAACCTGCTGCCGGGCATGGAGGGACAGGATGTGAAGACGTGGCTACCCTGACTCTGGGCACCCCATCAGGTCATTGTGGTGCAAGGGGTCAGACAAGTGGTGTCTGTGGGGAGCTGGGATTCCGGGGGGCAGGGGGTTAGGTATTTGTGTTGATTCGGGGCATGTTGGGAGTAATGCAGTGGAGATAGAAAGGGAGGCTGGGTGAGGGTGGGACGATGGCGGTGGAGGTTCGTGCAGGTAGTGAGGTCCAGAGGGAAGGGGTGGCAGGGGAGGGCCTGGCCTGGACAGGAACCAGGACAATCTGTTGTAACAGGAGAAAAGACAGAGAGTAGGCACAGGTGTCAACAGGTGTGTAAATGTGGTGGTTGGCGGATGAGGGAAACCCCTGGGTGTTTTCTATTTTCTCACTAAGGTATGAAACCAGGTTATTAGTAAGATGGGTGCAGGGAGCAGTGGCAGATGATGATCTGTCTATGTCTATGTGATGTCCGTATTAATATTTCCCCTACACGATTTTCCCTGCGAATGCGCACACGCGGCGCACAGGCTGAGTTTGAGATCCCTGTGGCTTATGCTGCCTTATTACGTAATGCCCGGGAGAGGCCTCACAAGTAGAAAAGTCTAAAATGATCATATTGCCTTAAATAACTCATGCTAAATCATCCTCCTGTGAACATTTCTCAATGGATCTTGTCTTTTAAGCTTCAACAAACCCTATTAGCCATCAAAACCCTTGTCTCTCAAAATAGCGCTTGTCAAACTCCCTCCCACACACTTGCGTCACGGCTGGCTGGCCACGGGAGAGGCTGGGGTGGGATGCTGGCTGTGTAGGTGGGGACCAGAGCCCACTGGAGAGGTGACTTGTCCAAGTCCCACGACCATGCTGGAGCTCCCCGCTGCGTGGGCTCAGTGGCTGTAGGTATCTCCTTCTCTGTTGGACGAAGCTTAGGGACCTTCCTTTTGGGGATTGAGGTGGCATTGAGGGTCCTTGTGAGGGTTCTGTGATGCTTGGCTGTCTCCATAAGCACCTGCCCTGTTGCAGGTGCTATTTCAGTTTAGAAATTCCTGGAAGGCTGTGGGTCCTGCTCTTCCCTTGCATTCTGTGCCTTTTGTCTCCCCCACCCACCAGTTCCTAAGGACACCAAAGCAGGGATGTGATGTCCTGGACATTTCGGGTCCCAGCTTTGTTACACCCCAGGCAGGTGGCTGTCAATCCTTTTCCATTTTGCTTAGCTGTATAGAATACACACTTCTGTTCAGAGCTCCTTTATCAGGCCCAGGAAATCTCAGATGCAGCAAAAATTTTGAGAATCAGATTCTTCCTACGCTATCCGAATGACTCTTTGATCTCCACGAGGCCATTGCTTCTCCAGTTGTTCTCCTGCAGAATGCATGGAGGGAGCCGAGAAATCACATGGTGTGCGTCATGGGCCATTTGCTGTGGCTGGTTTCACCTTCCTCGCTCCTCAGAGACGCAAGATGAATGTCCCTGGTGCCAGCGAGCAGCCGGTCAGCGCACAGAGCTGGAAAAGCTAATGGACTAGATGCATCTTACTGATCACGTTCACATAAACGCGCCTCATCTCCCGTCCAGCTGGAGGTGGCCCTGCCGGCTGGGTAGCCACCACTCGGGCATTCCTACCACGGCTGCCTCTGTGTGGAGAGCCAGGCTCCACTGGTGCAGGCTCAGTTTCCCTTTCAGAGAAGAATGTTAGTCCAGAAATATCTTACGAGCATATTCTAATGGCCTTTTGACTTTAAGAAATGCTCCATTTAAAAATGCAGAAGCATTTCATCTAACACAATCATAAACTTTATTGATTTCTAACCAAAAAATTTGAGAAGGTGGTAGATCATTAAAAAACATAACATATTCCTTGAACACTTTATTTTGACTTAGGTAATGTACATCTGCTTCACAAGGTCTATGTACTTGTCCAGTTGCTTTTCCTTGTTTGTCTCTTTGATTTAAGTTGGGTCCACTGATGAGTGTTTCTCATCGTCTTCTCGGTATGAAACACCTCCAGTGACCCAGCTTTCACACCTCAGAGTGGAGTAAGAACTGGAGACAGCTGTGGCCACCTGAGCCCCTTCAGGTTTCGGTGACTCTCCCAGTTGCCTCACAGCCATCTGATCTGACAGCACTTTAAACAGGGAGTCATTCTTTAGTCTTTTCATTCTCATCAACTTTCTTTTCATAGTAATATATTACTTTGTATAATATTTCGTTAGATAATACAATCATAAAAACAGATTTAATTGGTATAAGCCGGGGGGGAACACATACAACTGTATGTACATGTAGTACATGTGTACTGTGCTTCATTTTTAGCTGTAAAGACCATGTGATGGCATCATTAGGTGAGCTCTCTGATGGACCCTCATGGTGTCCTTATTATCCAAATTTTAAAAAATGCTGTTAATGTGAAATAATAGATTTTCATTGGTCAGTGCTGGGGGTATGCGATTTTGCACACGGCTGTCCCTTAAATCAGTGTATTTGCCTTTTAGAAGGAAGAGACCTAAACCCCATCGGGGTGGCTCTTCCTGAGCAGAGACCATGGACGTGTTTAAATTAGTAGAGGAGTAGAGAACCGGCAATTATACACCTGCTGGTATTTACTCACCAGCCCCTCTCTGACCTCCCAAAGAAGGAAGGTTGGTGAGCTCCCAGATCCTCAGAAAATGGGACCAAGTTGTATTAAGATCTGGATGAAAAATAGTAAAGGAAGCAGAACCAAAATTCAACGGACCAGAAGGTTTTGTTCTCCCTTTTCAGCCTAATATCTCTCCCCAAGTCTGAGTGAGAATTAAACAAGGGTGAAGGAGTTCCAGGCAACTAAATTCAGAAAGTCATAAAAGAAAGTTGATTTAACTTTAACGATTTATATTCTCCCCAACCCCAGGGTAGGGAGCCAGGGTGCCTGATCACCTGGCAAAGCACCACCCAGGCTGTAAGACTGGCAGGGGAGGGCACTGCCCCCGCACCCCGCAGGGGGAGGAGCAGAGAGGAGAGGAGAGAAACTGATTTTGTTTCCCTTCAAAAAGATGTGCTCTTTCTTGTCAAATGCAACCACGGATGTGCGCAAACCAAGGAGCCCTCTTTGCATTGTTCATCCAACAGAAAGCTTCCTTCTGTGCGGTGGGGGTGGGCGACCGTGTTTAGATCTGTCGCTGATGAGGTGAGGGGGCAAAGGTAAGTCCTGACTCTTGAAGCACTGGCCAAGGTACACGCCGGCTTGTCGCCCCACCACCTAAGGCCGCTGCTGCACCCCCACAATAGATGCTTAGCGACAGATGCTCACCAACCTTCCATCTTTGAGACGTTCTGGGCTCCCAAGAAACGTTTTGGTGAATTGACCAATTCTGTTGTTCCTGCTTTATATTTAATTAGTATTTTTCCAATGTATTGTGTCCTATGATGGACTATGAATCCACACATGAGGCTTTTTCACAATAAAACAGCATCCGTGATGCTTTACAACAGCTTCAAGTACCCCAATTATGTTAGACTCGTAGGTGGGTTTCCCATAAGTTAACATCGAAGATAATGAAGTTCATAAAGGAGGCGTTTGATGTTTGCTGAGCCTTTAGTCCAGGCCACTCACTCTGTTTGCATCATTGTATTTTAAATCTTCTCCGAGGCTACCAAGGGCAGGTTGCTGTATGATCCTTACTTTGCAGGTGACGGAGCCGAAGTTTATACTGATTCAGTAACCCACACAAGGCCACTTGGCTAATAACTCAGAGAGGAGCCAGCTTTGCCTGACTCCAAAGTCTGTGTTTTATTCTATGAATCTCCAGTTATTTTTTTACCAACACTGTACTTTCTTTATCCTTTTTGGGGGGGTGGGGATTGGGGAAAAGCCAAAGACATGTGACCTATTTAATAAGGTAATTTCTTGCGTAACACTTTTTCCTCTATTGTTTTGATGTAGACCTTCTGTACCAATCTTAACCCTCTGCCAGCTAGGTAAATATTTGGGGATAAATATAAAGTTGGAATTCAAACAAAGAAACATGTTAGTGTCCTCTGCAGGGCTTGTCCTTGCCTTTTTACAGTGTACTCTGGAAAAACAGCAGAGCCAGAAGGCCCCCTCCGCCTGGTGTATTCAGGCCCAGTGGTTTTCAGGGACTGCAGCTGTTGGGAGAACGCTGCAATTCACTTCCCTCTGCTGGTACGCCGGCAAGAATGAGCGAGCTTGGCAATTTGTACAGGATTATCACATGCGAAGGCAGTATTTGTTTTATTTCATCATTTCTCATTCATCCATCTACAGAAGTGGCATTTACATGGTATCTCCATATAATAGGGTTGGGAAAAAGTGACCTTAAAATTGAGTCAAGTGTCATACTTTAAGAACACATTTTTTTAAGGATATTTTTTGTGGTTTTAAAAATTTATTTCATATATTTTGATTTTTTAAAAAGGGAGAAACCTTTGTTCTGTGAATAAAATGCCCAGGTAGTGAAGATCTTTTTTTTTTCTTTTTTAGACTTAGACAAAAATACCAGACATTTCATACAGCATCACTCACGCTCACCCGTTCTCATCACCTTGCATTCAGACAGCTTTCAGGCACTTGGAAAATTGAAGGCCAAAATGAAGGGAATTCACTCATCCTTGACAACTGCTGGGGACAAAGTTGGCAATTTGTTCATTGTTCTTGCAAGCGCTTAGTCGCTCGCTGAGCACTTTGCCATCAGAGTTCTGGGCATAGATCAGAAATCAGTGGCTGCAGAGGCAAATTATGTGCAGGTGAGTTAAGGGCTGAGCGTGGAAATGCAAAACACCATATTCTTCAGCAGCTTCTGCGAGGGCTAATACTGCCGTTGACACCGGTGTTGGCTTAGAATTGGAGATGTCTTTCTGTCTCTCTCTCTTTTTCTTTTTTTTCCTCCTTTTCATTTTTTTACTCCCAGCTGGGGAAAATCAAGAATATTTTCAACTTTTCCAATTGTAAAATAGTACAAAGGAAACAAAGATCAGTTCAGCCCATGGTCCATGTTTTATTCCTTGAGTTAGCAAATCACCAACGCTGTTTGGTTTAGCAAGTTGCTCCTTTGGAATTTACAGTAAAGCCATATTTAATATATTTCCATTTAGCGAGTATTTGTTTTAAATAACCACCGTGGCTTCCTTATTTGGTTTGTGGGAGAGATTCTGCCTCTGTGTTTCCAGCGTGGCTCGAAGTGGAGGCTCCAGGGCTTTGCCACACTGATACAGTCTTATTTTGAAATTGAAAAGTGGATTTGTTTAACGTCCTTCAAGAAGCAAATTTATAAAGCTGAGGCTTTCCAAAAACGCACTGCCAAAGCCATAATTGGTAGAAAGTTAGCAAGAAAGAGGGATTAGCTCGTTGAGCCATGGCATAGAAAATTGTAATGGTCTCGAGTAGTTTTGTGGCTTGTTGAGAAAATGATACAGTTTAGTCGCATAAGCACATGGCATTGACACCAGGGAGCCCCCACGCAAACAGCGTCTTTGCCTAGAGAATTTGTGAATTTGCAATGGGACAGTTCTTGACCTTGCTAGAGAAACATAAAAGGACATATCGTTCCAGAGAAGTTTAGGAGGAAAGGTTTTCATTATTTGCCAGGAACCAGTGTCGTGCAAGGGAGTGGGTCACTGGCGCTGCACAGGCGTGTGATGTCCCTGCAGAAGCCCTCGCCACACATTAGGGCCAGCTTGCTCCTCGCCTCATGACTCAGTGCTTCACCGGCATTGCTGAGCAGGTGGCCGGAGAAACCGTGGTGGTCAAAGGCTGGCAGAAAACTCCCGGAGTTAATCTCGTGCTCACGCGTTCTCCTCTCGTCTCATCTCAAGAGCTGGGATGCCTGTTTGACCTGGACACTTTGGGAAACAAGTGTGACAGGGCAGCTGTTGATTCAGATGAGCAGATGCTGCCTTAGCGCCACGGGCACACTGCCCGCCTCCCGTTGCTGGGGAGACAGGGAGGAGGAGAGCACCGGCCACCCTGCAGGTCAGTGGTGGTGTCACTGCTGGGTCAGATCATAGACGACGTTGCAGCTTCATGTTCGGTTGGTTGCTTGAGTGTGAACGTGCTCTCGGTCTCTGACTCTCTCACCCTCTTGCTCTTTCTCTCTCTCTGTTCTAACTCTGGAAGACGTAATGTCTGGGGAGTCCCAAGGCTAAACCATTGTGTTGAAGGAGAAACGTGTGCCGAATGGAAGAACATGCCGTGTGTTGTGGCCACCAGCGCGGGATCTCCTGCCACAGAGGCTCAGGAAAAGCTTCGAGCAGAGTGTATCTGGGATCTGGGCTTTACGTGGAGAATAGCATTTGCTGGGCAGAAGCAGGGGTACCGTGCTTGTGCCATGCCCAGAGGCTCAGTGAGGCCTTTGTTAGGGAAGTGGTCGGTAGCCCAGTGTGGCTGCACGGAGGGGGACGTGGGATTTAGCAGGATGAGGCCTTGGAGAGGGCCTCTCAGGCCAGATCACAGGGGTTGAATGAGGAACTCAGGATGTGTTGCCATTGAGTGACTTCCTACTTGGTGACGGCAGGTGTACTAGTTTCCTGTTGCTGCTGTAACAAGCTACCACACACCTAGTAGCTTAAAGCAACACAAAATTACTACCTTGCAGCTCTGGAGGTCAGAAACCTGAAATGCACAAAATCAAGGTGCCAGTGGGGCCGAATTCTTTTCTGGAGGCTCCAAGGGAGTATCCACGGTCTTGCGTTTTCCGGCTTCCAGAGGCTGCCGCCTTCCTTGGCCCATAGCCCTTATATCTTCAAAGCCAGAGACGACCAGTCAAATCTTTCTTACGCTGTGTCGCTCGGACCCTGACTCTCCTGCCTCCCTCCCTCACTTATAAGGACCATTGTGATTATATTGGGGCCACCTGAATGGTCCGGGATACTCTCCTCATGTGGAGGGCATCTGATGAGTAACCGCACTTCCATCTGCCTCCTTAATCTCCCTTGGCACAGGACAGAGCAGGTCCACAGCTGCTGGGAGTGAAGCGTGGGCATCTTTGGGGTCCATCTTTCTGCCGCCAAAACAGGGATGGTTTTCTTTTTCATCCCAATATGGAAAGTCTAGAACAGGGCCCGACACTTAGGAAGGCCTAAGAAAATGGTCCCGGGACACATAATAGGTGTACCATGCATGCTGCGTTTTCCCTTTCCTTTTTCCTTCCTGCCACTGAAAGTGCTTAGTCTCAGTGAGATATGTTTTCCTCTAGGACGTTCTAGTACAAGGTTTATGAGGGCACTGGCCAAAATTTTTCCTTTCTTATAAATTAAACGCCATTCCAATCTTCAGTGGGGATGGCCCTGCTTTCTTTGAGTCTCCTGTCCTGGAAAAGTTGAGATGTCTTCCTTGGCACAGTTGAGTCAGAGTCTCTGATTAGCCAAATTCTCAATCAACTTTAGACGTTTCCATACCTATTAAATCTTATCAAACTGTGACATTGACCAAAATGTCAAGAAAGACACAATTACTTTGGCAGTTACAGAGTTTAATACAGCAAAGACCAGAGGGATTTTTAGGTGTAATTAATATTTTGGTGGTTTTAAACCTTCTTTTCTTCTTCTTTTTCTTTTATTTGGTTTACAACTTCCTTTAAGAAACCTAAGGGAAAGCAATTAGTGTTCTTCCAGGGGAATTAAGAAACCAACTATTGCTTACAACAACATCATTGTTACAAAAAAGTTTGAGTTAGTTCCTGTTTCATTTAATTGACTTGATTGAAGTATAATTTACAGTCACTAAAATTCACCCGCTTTAAGTAGACAGGTTATTTTCTAAACCTACTTGATTTTGAGATTATATTGGAAGAATGAGTGTGATCTGCTTCTGCCCTTTTGCTTGGCTTCATGGAGACCTTTGGAATTTATGGTTAGGATCCTGAGGAGCATGTTTACTAAGCTTGCTCCAGTTCTTGTGATTGGTGAAATCATGCCTCCATATATAGCTGTCCTTGCATCTTTCCTTGGTCAAAGACCTCAGAGTTTCTGGGCATAAAGAGCCTCTGTGCATAGCAAGGATGACCTCCCTGGGCCTTTGCCCTTTGCTATGTTCTGTCTTCTCTATGAAAAGAGGCCATTTGACTTGCGTGGAGCTCCATGGTCCTACGACGTGGCCAGGTAGTCTCCTGCTCACCTGCTGAGCTTTGCAAGCATCCGGCCTCAACCTCCCTTCAGCCAGCTTGTTCTCATATGCATTGAAACTTCAGCCCACCAGATGGGCACCTGTCCGGGAATGAACAGTGGTCAGGATTCTGTTCAAAGGTTAATTGTAAAAGACCAGGGTAATCCCAGGAGGAGGTCACCTGGGCAAAGCCACCGCACACCTCCACCTTTTCATCAGGCACACACCTTTTCGTGCTCCTTTTTTCTTCCTCAGTAGGCAACCGGATTGAATTGGCGCCCTATTCTCTTTCCCTCGGCTTATTCGGACATCTTCCTGAAATCTCAGAGCAAGCTCTGTTTTGGTGACAACCAGTTGTCATTTCCTAGGGGCAGATTTTTAAAATTTTTTTTTAAGATACAAGAAAAAGCAATCTCTGCAGGCTGACAGTGAGGATGCTTCAGAGGGGGCGACAAGCGAACTCGTGAGTTTTACCAACAAGTTTGATATCCTCTTTCCTCCTGCCACATAAGAACAAATAAATGTGGAGCTCGCCAAGAAAGTTCTCTGCACAGGGCTGTGTGTCCTGTGAACTAAAAATGTGGTGGGTGAACAGGGCATTCCTAGGGGCCCATTGGGCAAAGACAGGGAATGTCGGGTAGTCTCTGCCAGGTTCTAGCGCCCCTTGCTTTGCTCCAGAAGGGAGCCGTGGATGCCAGCTGAAATTCTGCCTGTAGGGCACAGCATTGGGGTTTTGCTCGACTGCCTTGAATAATGAATCATCAGTTTTCCTCTCCCAGCTGTGCTTCCACGCCCCTGCTCTTGGATGGAACTGCTGGGTTCCTTGTCTGCCACAGGCGTCGGTCAGTGGGAGCAGCGGGTCAGAGGAGGGAGAGGAGGAGGGTACTGCGTAGCCAAGCAAGCCCACGAGCTCCCAGCAAAGCCTCTGACATGGGCTGAGCCCGACTGTGCAGTCTTGACCTGATTTCTGACCACGGAAGTTACAGAAGCCTCCAGAAGGCAGGCTGCCTGCTCCAACCTCGCAGGGCAAAGGAGCCCTGAATACTGTTTCCTTTCAGTGCATTTTATTCATCAATTATAAAAGGAATAAAACCATTTTATACCTAATCTGAGAAATAAAGGGATGAAAAAAGCACATATAATCTTATCACTATTGCAGCAATTCCCAGTTTGCTTTTTGGCAGATCTGTTTACATGCATATTTTACTTTTTTATCATCATCATATAGTATCATCTGTGTACTGCATTTTTTTACTTGCCAGTATATCACAAGCATTTTACCATGTTGCCAACTTTCTTGTTGGCTGCGTAAATGTCTATCCAGTATGGATGTACCATACTGCAACAGCACATTCTCTCATTTTTGTACATTCAGGTTGCTCTCAAGTTGTATCTGTTACAGATAACGTTGTAGTGAGTGCCTTCATGCATATGGTTTCTATATTTTGGATGATTTCCTAGGATACGTTCCCAGAACTGGGATTACTGGGGCTTGATACACATTGTCAAATTGCTTTCCAAAAGAATTTTACCAATTTTATTGCACCCTTTCAAGAATTTAGCATTATCTTTAAAAAAAAAAAAAAAAGATTTTGTTAATGTAATAGCAAAAAGTTGCCTTATTTTGATTAAATTTGCATTTCTTCAGTTATTTGCAAGATAAAACAGTTACCATCCATTTTGTGTCTAACTGTAATTTCTATTTTGTAAACTGTTCACATCCTTTGCCCATTTATCTGTTGGGTTTTAATGTTTTTCTTAAGAATTTTATTAACATTTTTATATTATGCTCATATTAGCCTATTTTATATTTCCACAGACATCTTTTTCTTTTTCTTTTCTTTTTCTTTTCCTTTTCCTTCTTCTTCTCTTCTTTTTTCTTTTCTTTTCTTTCTTTCTTTTTTTTTTTTTTGGAGACAGAGTCTGCATCTGCTGCCCAGGCTAGAGTGCAGTGGTGTCATCATAGCTCACAGCAACCTCAAACTCCTGGGCTCAAGCGATCCTCCTGCCTCAGCCTTTGAGTAGCTGGGACTGCATACACTCATCACCATGCCTGGCTAATTTTTTTTATTATTATTATTATTATTTTGTAGAGACAGAGTCTCTCTGTGCTGCCCAGGCTGGTTTCAAACTCCTGGACTCAAGGCATCCTTCTTCCTCGTGTTAGTATTCCAGACATGAGCCACTGCACCCAGCCTACAAATATTTTTTCTATATTATTGCTTGCCATCTCATTAGGTTATATTTTTTTTAAATTTGTTTTGTTGTTTTACATACAAATGTTTAACTTGTCTCTCTCCATCTTCTTTTTGATTTCCACATAATGGCACCCTCCCTCTACAAAGTTGATATTCAATTTTAGATTTTATTATTTTATCTTATTAACTTATATTAAACTTTTAGTTTATCTTTGTGCTAAATGTATGTAAATTAACTTTAAAAATTGCAACTATTACAGCATTATTTATTAAATAATTCTTCATAGTTTAAAAGTCATTTCAATGAAATTTTTTACATAATGTCAAAGGTAATTTCTAGGCAATCTGTTCCTTCGATGATATAACCTTTTATTCTTGGATCACACCACATTGTTTTAAGTATTACTGCTGTAGGGTATGTTTTAAATATCTAGCAGCCCAGCTCTCCCTTATTATTCTTTTTCTGATTTTTCTTTAACAGTCTAACCTAGTCTACCAAAATCATTTTGTAAAATCTATCAAAAAAGTTATTTTCAAATTCTGATTAGGTTTGCATTAAAGCTCAGGATAAAACAAGCACATCTTTTGGTGCTAGATGTCATGCTCAATGTATTCTGTTTCTTTGTGCTGCGAAGGAAATCATGTTTATTATGGAAAACAGTGAAAGACGGCAAGAAAATGGGTCACCATCTACAAATGAGTGTTGCTGACAGTCGCGGGTGGAACTTTCCAGTCCGTGTCTGCATTTTCCCCTTCCAGGCATTGGTGGTGGGGCTGTCGCTTCTGGCTTGTTCCCCAGCCCGGCTCCACCCTCCACCCTGGGTGTGCAGGGAAAGGGACCCCATGCTGAGCAGGGGGCATGTCCAGGGAGTGGGCACTTGTAAGGTGCAGTCAGACCACCCAGGTCACGCTGTCCTCTGGGTGCTCCTGGGGTGGTGGGACTTGGGCGATTTGAGGATGCTCTTCTGCATGTGCCTCCGAGCCCCACCACAGGCCTTGATGAGACTTATCTGTGAGACGGGGACTCTTCCATGTGGGCTCAAGGAAACTGCCTAAGCAGGTTGTTCAGCTAGTCCATCTGGCATAATCAGGCTCCCATGAGCCTAGAACTGGCTCCTCCTTTCAAGTCATCCTTAAGGGCCAGGGCAGTTGTTTTCCTCTGGCTAGTGCTGGCATCCCCAGGTGCCCTTTTGTTCCAGCAGGTTTCCCGCTGGACCCGGCCCCCTGCCTGCCTACCACACTTCCCCCTTCCCTGCGCTCCCCGCAGACCAGTCCCAGTGGAGGCCTCTAAGTCATTCCCTTTCCGTGGGAATTAAATGATGTGTGGGCATGTGCTTGCTGCTTGAGGGACACTTGCGTCTGCTGGTTTTGGATTCTCTCTTTGTTTGTCTGAAAATGCCTTTGGTTCTATTGCGTTTTTGAAGGATATTTCAGATTTAGAATTTGAGGCTACCAGTTAATTTCTTTCAGCAACTTAAAAGATAATTATTCCACTGTCTTTTGGCTTTCATTGTTTCTGTTGAAGGTAATGTGTCATTTTCTCCAGTGGAGTTTTAATCCTATTGGCTTTTTGTTTTTTAACTTTTTATTATGGAAGCTCTTATACATGTACAAAAGTAGAATAGTATAATGACTCCTCACTACAACTATCATTCAACTTTAACTTTAACTATTATCAACCATGGCTAAGCTTCTTAGATTTATTATTCTAATATTATCTTTCCTACCATTATATTGAAGCAAATCTCAGACATTGTATCATGTCATTCGTAAAAATTTCAGTTGTATCTCTTAAAAATAAGAATTTTTTAACACTACTACCATACCTTATTGCCCTTTAGAAAACATTGCATTATATATATTTTCTATGGTTTGCCTAATTCAATATCTAAATAAGGTACAAACATTGTATGTTGTTGTTATATCTAGCAAGTTTCTTATAATCTTTAGGTTTGCCCTCCCAGTTTTTTTTTCTTTCCCTTACAATTTAGATCACAATGTTTGTTCTGTAGTAATTTCCACATTCTGCATTTTGCAGATTGGATCCCCATGGTGTTATTTAACATGTTCCTCTTCCTGCTGTATTTACTGGAAACTGATAGGTTTACATATTCAATGAGATTCCAGTCTTTTGTTTGTTTGTTTGTTGCTGTTGTTTGGCAAGAATGCCAGGCAGGTGGTGTGGTGTTCTTCCCATGGCACCACACCAGTAAGCACATCTTGTTTGCCTGTCTCTCTTATAATGTGAAGATTGACTTGTGGCTTCAGGTATTGTCAGCATTTATCCATTTATCCAGATTCATTCAATATACAGTAGTTTTTCTACCTAATTGTTATAACAGCCAATGATGATGATCATTAACTAGACCCATTATTGCTTCTGGGGTTCCAAAAATGTGTTATTCTAATTATGCTATTCTGTCTCCCTTCATTAGCTGGAATTCTTTCATAAATTAGAAGATTCTTCTACAACATATGTGATATCCTGAAGAGTTGTTCTTAAAGTAAAGGAAAAATAAATGCCTGCCTCTTTTAATTATCTATTTTCCAAATAGTAGATTAGTCCCCTAGCATCCTCCAAGGATGACCAGTGGTTTTTTTTTTTTCCTTTAACATTTTCATGGTTATCATGTGTCTCAGACTGTTGCAGTCATTATTCCTTTTGCTGCTCAAATTGTTCCATCTTGGGCCAGTGCTGTTCTTTTCAGGTAGACTCCTGGGTCCTTACCACATAGCTCCAGGAGTCTTTGATAATGGCTTTGGGCTTTTTGATATGACAGCATATACTAGGCTGATCTTGTACATTTCCTGCCCCACACCTGGAATAAGCCAAGACAGTGCGGCTGCTCATTGCAACTGAGTTAATCATTGTTTCCAAGACTTTTAGTGGGCAAAGCTAGGAAATCCATTTTCAGTAGAAAAAATCAACATGAATTCATACTGAAGTTTCCATTTCCAATTTAGGATTATGGAGATTTTACCTATCTTCTTTGATTTTATATTTGTAATTTGTTTCTTACACAGAAAATTTTGGTTCCTAATGACACCAACATGATTATGTGTTGCTTTGTCCATGTATTTAATATAATACATGTAATTGTAATACATGACATATAATATAAAACACATAGTATATAATATACAGTATGTTTCTTACATACACGTACACACACACATATACGGTCATGTCATTGTGTTTTTCAGGCACTTGAGATGATTCCTCATGTGTCATCAATTTGATATTTAGGATAATTTCATTTCATTTTTGATTTTTAGTGATTGTACTTTTTATATATAATTATATACTTCAAATGTACTAAACAAATGTTTTCATAGTACTTTCATTTCTGCCCATACCTATCCCTACAAGAAACCATTTTTATTATTTTGTTATTTATCTCTACATTGTTACTTAATTTTTAATATAAGTAAGTACACATATTTGTATTCTCCTACCATTCTTACTCTTATTAAGCGGTAACATTTCATAAATACTTTTTTCCATCTTGCTTTTCTCATCTAGTTTTACATTCTGGAGGTGAGTGTGTAGCATTATATAGAGCTGTTTCTTACCACTGCAGTGTTCTCCGTTGCGTGCATTTGCTATATCTCATTCAGCCAGTCTTCTAATAATGGACATTTGATTATTTTTAGTCTTTTGCTGTTACATAGGGTTCTTCAGTTAGCAGCCTTATGCACTCATCTTTTCATGGTTTTTCCGGTATATTTGTGGTAGATTCTTTGCAGTGAGTTGACCAGATAGGAAGTGAAGGCAAGTGCATAGTAAAATTTTGGTAAACTATATCCAATTCAACTGCATTGGGTTATTGAGTTGTACATTCTCACCAGAAAAAAATGAGCATACTTACTTCCCCCAACCTTTCCAAAATATTATGTTACCAAACTTTTGTATTTTTGCCAATCTATCAGGTAAGAAATGGCATCTTAGTGCAGTTTTGTATGCTTGATGTATGTTTTCTTGGTTTGTTTCTATACTGCTTAGAGCTCATAATGTTTTGGAACATTCTCAGCCAGTATCTATCGTTATTACTCCTACCTCATTCCCTTTCTCCTCTTCTGGAACTTAATTACGTATGTATTAGACCTTTTCGTTATATCATGTACATCTCTTATGCTCTTTTTTTTTTTTGTTACTATGTTTCATTAATTGTTCTCTGCATTTTAATCTAGTTGTCTTTTTCTGATGTATTTTCTAATATTGTATTTCTTTCTTCTATCATGTAGTTTGCTGGCAAACCCATTCACTGTGTTCTCGATTTCTGTCATGGAATTTCCATTTGTTTATATTTGTTAATCAAAAACTAAAATTCCCTATCCAGTCATTTTGTCTGTTAATCACTCTTGACAGTTCCATTTCTGTTGACTTTTGAGGGGAGAAGAGAGTCTTGTTTCGTGGTCATACCTTGGTTGTTTGTATGCCTAGCTTTTTCTGAAATGAATACCATAGGTCATACGTAAAAAAAAAAAAAAAACCTAGAGTTTATTAAGGGTATGATAATGTCTTACTCCAGATTATATTTACTTTTTCTCCTCATTTCCTGTGTTTTCATATTTTATATATTTATATTGTACAATAAAACCCCCTTTTCTGTGATATTCAATATGAAGGTGATAGTAATTTTAAGTGGAAAGCTGATTTTTTATTCCCATTTTTAGAATTTTTTTTTTTTAGGCAATTATAGCTTTCCATGCAGCTATAAGAAATATTAACGATACAGAGGGATCCTGTAGACCCTGTGCTCAGCTTCCTTCAGTGGTAACAGCTGCCATAGCGACAATAAATCACAGCCCCGAAAATGTGTTGCCCTTTACAGCCACCGCCATTTCCCCTCCTGCCCTGCCTGGTTCCTGGCAGCCACTGATATCCTCTCCTGCTCTGTAGTGTTTGCGTTGTAAGAATTATGTAGGTGGATCATGCATTAGGTAACCTTTTGAGACTGGCTTTTTTTCCACTCGACATAATTCCTTTGAGATCCATCCAAGTCGTTGCGTGTGGCAGTGGTTTGCTGAGTAGTGCTCCATAGTATGGATGTAGCGTAATTTTTTTTAACCATCAAAGAGCATTGGGTTGTTTTTAGTTTGGGGGCTGTTATGAATAAAGTTGCTATGAACATTTGTGTATAGTTTTTTTGTGTGTGAACATAAGTTTTTATTTCTCTGGGATCAATGGCCGGGAGTGCAATTGCTGGATCCTATGGTAACTGTTTGTTTAGTTCTGTAAGAAACTGAGAGGCTGGGTTTTAAGGTTGCAGGGGCCTCAGATGCATATTGTAACTGGGACTTTGCATCCCTGAGTACTTCAGCCGTGAACATGTCCAAGCCTGGGTGCTCTGGCCCAGGCTGAGATTGGGGACACATCCCTTGTCCTCTCACCTGGACCTTCTGGTTCAGTCAAGACTTTTGCTCGCAGAGGGCAGCACACAGGCTCCAAGTACGGAAGCACAGCATGGATAGACTGGCGACTCCATTTAGGCACAGGTGAGGCAGCAGTATAGCTGGCCTCAGGGACTGTCAGAACTAGGGACCTGCGTGTTGACGCTTCCCTTTGCCTCATAGCGTGTGCCAGTGTCCTTCCTGCCCACCGATGTCCCCTGGATCCTGAGGCAGGCAGAGAATATCACCACTTGGCCTCTCAGCTTCGGGCCACACCTCTCCCACCCCTAGGCAGAGATTCACACTAGTCCCTTCGTTCGAGTTCCTGAAATCCTAGGGCAGAACTCTGAATGCCCCTGGGGTCAGATGCCTAGTTCTGTCGGCCACGCCAGTGGTAAGGTTTTGCGACACGATCCTGTGCATCTGCAAGTGCCATAGATGGGGGAATTGTCACAAGCCCTGTTGGGTCAATCCTCTATCCAGAGAGGGGAGGGGGCTGGCTCAAGGTCAGCCGCTCAGCCCGAATCCCCCACCCCGTGGTTTTGCTGAATTCTGCTCCTCCATGGGGAGACAGAGCAGACCTCCTTGCTCTACCACTGTGGTGGGTGTGTACTGTTCACTGTAAGCTCCATAGAGACAACACAGAGGGACAGACAGCATTTCTGGTGACAAGCCACAAAGAGTGAGATGCAGCCATAAACAGTCTATTAAACCAGGGTTTGTTTGCAGCAGAAAGTCCTGTGTGCGGAAACAGGCTGTCCGCGGTGCCCTCCCTCGCTCACGGAGCACTGGCTGATGCAGGGCTCAGAGCCAGGCCCGCTCCCCAGCAAATCTCTGTGGCTCGACAAGGACGCAAGAAGCAGCGGGTCCTTGGAAAGTCTGCGTGTCCAAAGCGCCTCTGGATATATTTCATCGACTTGCCTGAGCTGAGTCACAGTTGGCCTCTGACAGCATTTCTAATAGACCACTCTGATTCTGGGCAGCTTTCATTGTGTGCATTTCCAATATGACCACTGCAGATCTCTGCCTTCTTTTCATTTTAAATCCTCTGTAAAATGTTTGCTGAGGCAAATACCCTTCCAGGCACTGCGGGTTCTGTTTCACCCGTTATACCCACCCCAGGGAAGGGGCCTCAGAGTTCTGCCTGTCCACTGGCCACCTCTGCTGCAAAACTCTTTTTGTCTTGCTTCCCAGGACACAGTGGTGTGAAATAGCGCTGCCAGGCCTTTACGGGTCTTTACGAGAGAGATGGGCCACAGTGTTTGCCACGGGAGCCTCAGGGCAGGAAGCCCAGGAGAGCAATGAACAGGGGCCTTGGGGCAGTGGGACTCGGGCTGGGAGGAAGCTGGTAACTGACAAATCGCAGGTGTGCTGTGACTCTCCGAGCCCCGCTTGTTCTCAGGTGCCTCGTTGCATACGTCTTAGGGCGCGTTTGCATTCCTGTTGATTGATTAAAGGTACAACATGCCCGCTTGTCGGCTGTGCTATCGATCACGTTTATTTAAGAAGAAATAAAGTCGTTCACACGGCTTGCCTGCAGTGATGGGCTTTATGTTTTGTGCTTCCTGAGGAAAACCTGCAGATGATGTGAAGTGACATTCGACCCGCTGAGAGTTGATATTGGCAGACAAATTTCATGTCCTGTCTCC
Organism: Eulemur rufifrons; assembly: GCF_041146395.1. NCBI lineage: Eukaryota > Metazoa > Chordata > Mammalia > Primates > Lemuridae > Eulemur > Eulemur rufifrons. The sequence continues at coordinate 67,364,428 of NC_091010.1, forward strand.
TGGTCAGCAGTGTGCTGCCTCAGAGTTGTTAGGGATGTTAAAAACAGAGATGGGAAGTAGCAACTTGACAGGTTCAGTCTGTAACGTGAACAGCTCTGGCACAACAAGCAAAGACCCAGGCAGCCTCCGGCCAAACCTGCTGGCCCCAGACGCAGTGAGACAGAGGGAAAGAGGGTCTTTGGTGGCAAGAATGTTGGAGACATCCCTTGTAGAGTGCCGGGAGGCCTCCTCTCCGTAGTCCTCAGATGAGGGCTGGTGGGATCCTGGGGTCACAAAGCTTCGGAGCCTCCGGAGCTCGCCTTGCTGCTTTCTGTCTTCCGAGGAAGCACAGATTCAGCGAGAGTGGCCTCTTCACAGCGGTGTGGGACGCTGCAGCTGATGTCTCATCCATTATCTCACAGGAGACATCAGTACAGGTGAGAAAAGAGAAAAACGCCTGCCTCCACGCAGAGAACCCTGGTGGCCTGAGCGCAGCTGTGCGGCTGGGGCCCGTGAGGGGACACTGCTATCGTTGTCTGGACACTGAAGGGCCAGGACCCGGCTTTTGTGTGTCACTTGCGTCCTCCCTCGGTGCACCCAGCCCAGACTGGGTTCACGGTCCTTCCTCAGTGAGCACAGTGATGGCTTTGCCACCGAGGTGGCTGTGTCCTTAACTGAAGCATGCTTCTTCCCTCCCCGCCTCACCCCCGTGTGGGCAAGTCGTCCTCGTCAGCCTGCTTTGCGAGGGATGAGTTTGGGGCCAGGGGATGAGGGGAGAGTGGAGGGCTACTTGCCTGTCCAGTGAGCCAGAAGATTAGCCCTGTGGGCCAAGGCAGCAGATTCTGTGACCACATCATCCTTAGATGTGACATAGGGCGTAGCATGTTGGTGGCACTCAGTGCATGTTTGTGTGATGACTGAGCAGGCAGAAAGGAAACCAGCACAAAAGGCTCTTCCTTGTTAAAAGCCGGGTGAGGACAGACAGGATCCGCCCTCCGCAGAGCCCCCTCCCCACAACTGTGCCTCCAGTACGCCCTTAGGACCCCCTGGTCACCTGGCTTAACGCTAATGCTGCTCAGTGCTCCAGCACTCGGGCTTCACCTCTCAGGTGAAGGCGCCCAGGATTGCATCAGGGACGTGCAGCTTGACCAGTGTCGCGTGCGCTCACCGTGTTACCCTCTGGGACAGCAGTGGCGCCACCTCCCTCAGCCAGTCTGGCCGCTCAACTCCAATTTTGTCACTGACCACCTGCCTTCCATCCTCGTGGCCCTTTGGGTGGTCTTTGCCTGCTCATTGTAAGGCCTATCTCAGATATGCTTGTAATGGGGTAGAACAGTTTTTATTTACAAGTTGAACACTCTTTTTCCCAAGAGACAACTATTGCACCAAACGTCGTATTTTATGTGAATTGTCCTATTCTCAAATAAGAACGCCGCATGTAGAACCGTGATAGGAAAGGCCTGGGGCCAGGGGGAAGCAGCCCCTTGGCTAAGCATAGCCCACAGCTCTGTGCTGATTGAGGTTTGGGATTCCTGCCTCCCCTGGGATAGCCAATCCGATAGTGAGGATATTGTATATTAAGTTCCTTTGTGTTCTGAAGAAAATGTTATAGGTGTAACTGAGGTGTTGACAAGATGAAAAACCTGAATTCAGGTTTGTGGTAAATATTTAAATCTCTGTTGGATACTGATAATTGTACTTTTAAGTAAAATTAAATACAGCAGAGGCCTGTTGGGGGCAGGGGAAACAGGCTCTGGCTTTCTTATAGCATGCTTTGTGGTTTGGGGAAAGTTTCTTAGCCTCTCTGAGATTTCCTTTCCTCACCTATGAAATGAGCAGATGTTGTACTTGCTGTCTGATTTCTGAGGCCCCTTCTCACTCAAAACACGCTGACTCTGTGCCTAAAAGGTGGCAGCATCACCTCGCTGTCCCTGAGTACGTGCCCTGTGGCATTAGATGTTGTCGCAGAAGCAGGCCAGCCGATTACCTTTCACATGGACCCTTGGAAACCAGTGAAACAGCAGTTACTCACGAGCGAAGGCAGGAGACGAGGGGGATGTGGTGCCTGAAGCCGGCGCCTCCCCCAGGTAGCGGGGGCAGCACCTGCCCATCCCCAGAAAGTCCTCCAAGCTCCTTTCCGCGTCCCAGTGTGAGGCCTATCCTGTGCAAGGCGGTGCCCATGGGATCAGTCCAGACGGGCTGTGGTCTAATTCGCAAAACAGAATCTTATCCAGCAGTTGAGTTTGCTTTTTCCTTCCTCACGGCTGCCGAAGCCAGCCGACCAGAAACCTGCCGTTTGGAGCAAGGTCAGGAAGCCTCGCAAGATGCCACTGAGGCTCCGTCCACAAAACATGGAAACACTTGCTAACTCAGCTCCGATCCCAGCGCACCTGGGAAAGTAGTTGCTGCAGAGTGTGTGTCTCCTCTGCCTCCCTCGGTGCTGGACTTCCACACACCCTGGCCTAGTGGGTTGCACAGCCAACTCCAGGACCAGGGACAGGGCAAGAAGAGAGGGAGGCCGGCAGAGGTGGCCTTTTACGTGGCAGGCATAGGCCGAAGGGAGGGAGCATTCTGGCAGCACGGAGGGCTCAGCAAGGCTGCATGTCACGCGCAGCTGAACAAGGGGGCAGTTTGGAAACGCAGCCTAACGGGCTCCATCAGCCACGTCAAGTGTGAGCCACGGCCTGTCAGTGGCTGTAGATGGGGTCACTCGAGTTCTCCACTAGCAGAGAGGCAGGGTCAGGTGTTCTGAGCCGCTTGCCGTGGCCTGGTGTGGGGCTGGCTGTGGAGGCTGGGGCAGCACAGACAGTGGGGCGGCAACTCCCGATTCAAGGGCATCAGCCACTGGACCAGCACAGAGGGACCGAAACGTTCGGTAGTTGGGCTCGGACCTGTTGTTTTGCCCACGGGCTGGTTGTGGAAGGCAGGCAGGGGGCCAAGAGGAGACGAGGTGGGACAAGTTCACCAGAGGATGAGAAGGGGCTGGGAGGAAGGAAGGTGGTGGGAGTTTGGTTTTGAGCATCTTAGTTTGAGATGCCTCCAGGACGGTGGGGTCAGCTGACCAGCGGGAAAGTGGAGCTTCAAGTCTGCGGCTCAGGAGCAGGCGGTGTCTGGAGGAGTCGATCGTACTGGTTGGACGATGGGGTGTCGATGGGTCATAGAATAATAAGCCCAAATTCCAGAGGCTGAGATGATTGATAGGAGAAGTGTGGACACACTGTTGCCATCACAGGTGTCATGGGTGGAGGAGAAGATAGAGGAGAGATGGGCAGTGAGTGTGGAGGATGAAGAGGAGGACCCGGAGCTATGCAAGCCACACCGAGGGAGGGAGCGTGTGATGTGATGTGTTCTCATCGAGTTCTTGCAATTAACCAACGTATTCCTCAGGAACACGAAGCACCTGTCGATCACACCCCTCCCGATTTCATGGTAATACATTTTTGTAACTCTCTGTAGTTATGCTTTAGCATCTTGGAATATTGAAAACATAAAAAACCGTCCTGGCATTAGCTTGGGAAGCCCTTGCGATGAAAATTAGTTCAGTGAGAGAGGCAATGAGGGAAGCGATTTTAGAAGAAAGTGATGACGGCCGGGAGCATCCTGAAGCGATGCATTATTCAGGCACGTCGGAGCGAGATACCACCACCGTTACCTATGGGGAGGCCTTCTCCTCCGCTCCCTAATCTGAATATTATTCATTTCAAGGTTTTGTTTATATTATCTTGAGGGGAAACAAACACTACTTAATTAATCCCACCAAACATAATATCGGAAAAGCAATTATTCCCACCACGTGTAATAAGCCATCGGCAGGGAGAGTCATCCATTAAGTGTGAAACAGTATGAATTTTAACACTGTTATGAAGATCGGATTGGTTCCCCGTTATGAGCACCATAATTTTGGTATCTGCTCATGCGTAGTTTACTATACCATCCTCTGTAACCTTAAAGCCTTAATATCCAAACAAATAATAGCCCTATGAAATTAGCATCAAAAACCACGGGTCAGCTGGTCAGGTTTCACGGATGAATCCGTTTTTCGGGGATTAGCTTGAATCTGTGATTAATTAGATAGTGAGTCCCCTATTTTAAAATTCTGGTGATAACTAGCAGAGGGCTGAATTTGTTTGCATTTTCAATAAATCATTCATTAACTGCAATGAAATATTTTCATTAAATTACCTCTCATGGTTCAGTTAATAGGGAGTTTTCCTTTCTTTTTAAATTTACTGGCGTATCCTTCAGTTCTCCTTGAGTGAGAAGCAATCGCTCTGACCATTGTCAACCAGAAAGCGTCTCCCTCAGCTCTTCTCTGTGCCCCAGCCAGGCCGTAAATTGTCTCGTGACCGAGATTACCGTCTGCTCCTGGGGAACCCGGGGCTGGGGATCTGCTCAGAGCCGGACCTTGTTAAAACTTATGGAGACACATAAAAATTGTTATGGGGTTGATTTCAAGAGAAACACCCAGCTAATTTGTCTGGGTTTATATCACAAGGCGCGGGGCCTGCAGTGAGCGGGCCATCATTTTTGAAAATCGCTTGGGTACCTCTGTCAGAACTTTCCCGTGTTTTGACTTTGTAAAGCAGGTGAAGGGCCCCATCCCTGAGAGAGAGGAGAAAACCCACTCAAAGGTGACCCAGGGGGGCTCGGTGATAGCTTCCTTCATAAAGAAACTCGGACGATCTCAGGATGGTCGGGGAGGCACAGCACAGCCAGCTCAGGTGTCTATTGCAGGGTAGACTGTATCCCCCCCAATAGAAATGCTGAAGTCCTGACTCCTGGCTCCCGCGATTGTGACCTTAGCTGGAAATAGGGTCTTTGCAGGTATGATCAAGTTAAGATGATGTCACGCTAGAGAAGGGTGGGTCCTTAGTCCAGTGACTGGTATCCTTACAAGAAGACAAAACACAGACACAGACACTCGGGGAGAATGCTACTGCTGTGGCAATGCAGGCAGAGATAGGAGTGACGCGTCTACAAGCCAAGGGGACACCAAAGAGTGCCAGCAGCACCAGAGACCAAGAGAAAGGCAGGAGACAGATTCTCCCAGACAAGCTTCAGTGGGAACGTGGCCCTGCCAGCAAAGAGACGTTGGACTTCTGGCCCCAAAACTATGGGAGAATACATTTCTATTGCTCGAAGCCCCCTAGTTTGTGGTCACCTGTTACACCAGCCCTAGGAAATGAATCCTTCGTCTCTCTGTGTGACTGCTTTGTCCCGCTGTGGCCTCCCAGACCCCTCCTGGCAACTTGGGAAGATCACCATGGTGTGGTCCGACAGGCACAGATGGAATTCAGTCGGTGCAACCAAGTTGCGGCCCAGACCCACCTCAATCTGGGAAGATCAAATCCTGGGTTCAGCCCTGTCCCTTTTCTCCTGCCTTTCCGGGATGTGGGCTTTAACAAAACAGAAGGATCCCTGCACGTTTGTTTACCTCAGACTCCGTGTCATGTCTTGGCACGTCCAGCCTTTTCCCAAAGCTCGCCTGCGTTCCTTGTGTCCTGAGAAGAGGTAATTCCCAGGGGAGGGCAGGCAGACCTACAGGAGGGAGGGTGACCAGTGGGCTCAACGAGCTCAGCAAATACTGGCCTTTCCTTTCTGGAACATTCCACAGCCTCAGGTTTGAGCTGTGTTCTCCCCTGATGGCATTTGTAGCAGGGCTGCAGTGGGGAGCTCGTCCTCACCTGGGCTCTTGGGAATTGCCGCTTAGAGGCCATGGTGTGAAGGAGGGGTTGGAAAGACGGACCAACGGCATCTCTTCCACCACCTGTTCCTCTCTGCTGCTTCCCTCCATCGCCCATCCCCACCCTTCCTGGGCCTTCTAGATACTTCTGAATCTTCCTGGGAAGAGCCAAGGAGGAGATGAGCCACCAAGAGGCTGGGCTTGGACAAGACGGCCAGAGTAGGACAGGACGGGTCAGTATGTTCCAGCATGGGGGACCCAGAGGAGAGCACCTCCCCTTCCAGGGACCTACGACAAGGCACAGACTATGGTCCCCGAATGCCACCCTCCAGGGAAATGGTCTCAGGCCACAAACAATAGCAAAGAGGCACCCCCCTCCCCTCTGTATCCCCAACTTTACAAGTCATGCTAGAACCAGGAGTTATATTGCAAGTTATTTTCTTTTTCAATTCCTTGTATACCCATCTTTGAATTCTTTCTGGTAATTCATTTTTCTTGAGCCCTTGGTCCAACAAGTGGCCACCAGGGGATGACAGCTCCAGCCTTTCTCTCCCCTCGGTTCTGGAGGCCGGCCCGCCTGTCCTCCCCAGGGCACTGACTCTCCTTGCTCTGTCTCTGAGCTGGAGCTTATTCCTTTGATCCTGCTTGTGGTTTTGAAAGCAATGACGGGTATCAGCACTTTTGACCCCAGCACGAGGCCGGGCCAGCCGGGAGGGCTGGGCACATCCCCTCCCTGCAGACTCCGGAGCACACACCAGCGTTCCCTGCCCTGCGGCCTGTTCAAACACTTGAACCGTTTGAGAGAGTTCACAACTCCCCTGGGAAGAGGAGTCGACATTTCTGTCTTAGCGGAGACAGGGCACATCTATGCAATTGGATCTCTATAAAAGAAGCCACGATCCACAAAGGGGAGGATTTCTGAAGCTTTTTCCGGCTACCGGGAGAGGCTGGAGTCTATTTCTGAGTGGGCGTCAGGCCTCCGTTTTAGAGCCGCTTCGGATGCAGGGGCCGGAGCGCGTGTTTCCTCTAGATCAGAGCCCTAATGACGAGGTTCCACCAAGGCTGCATCACACACCAGCTTGGTCCAATAAGCACTTTTAAAAGTAAACTTTGCTGCCCTTCCACCAGGATATAAAAATTATTTAAAAAAAAAAAAAAGTAAACTTTGCTTCCTTCATTTGAGCTGCTAGCCGTGTGTACTGACCCTAGCAAAATGACCCTAAATATTTGGTTAATGTAATAAATCAGTGTGTGAAACACACTTTAATGAGTACTGTACTAACCACTTTTTTTGGTGGGGGAGGAATAAAGGGTATTTACTAAACAGCTTCACTTTGCTATTGTCACTATGTGCAATAGGAATTTCCTGAGGCTTTCTGGTCTCTTGTGTATATATGCATCCAGGTTTGAGTATTTATTTAAACGTCAGTGTGTTGTGGACAAGGGTTTATAATGAGTCAGCCACTTAAAGATCCTTAGGCATGAAATGCAAGCTTTTGGCCAAGCCTCAGGGCCTGCTGTCATCAGCCTCTGTGTCTTCCTTTGGGGATGATCCCATAGGGCTGTGTTATTTCCGGTGTGCATGACCAGGCCCTCCTCGGCAGGCATCAGGTTGCAGGGTCCTCTCTGCATGCAGCGTGAGCTCTGCATTCTGATCCGGGTTCCTCTATGGCCAGGAGCTTTTCCACAGCCTGCGTTTCCTGCTCAGCTCTGCCCTGGTGGAGTGTGGGTTAGGCCTGGCTTGGCTTGGCCAACTTGAGCTTGCCTTGCACCTGAAGACCCAACGGTGCCTGTCCCCCCAACACTCCCGACCTAGCTACCTGTGGGGCTGTAGAAAGGCCTGGGAGCAAGGTGCTGAGGACAGTGGTGTGCACAGACCTCACTGCAGGGACCAGAGGGGCGCTGGCGGGACTGCAGGGAGAGCCCCAAGAGGCAATGTCCTGGCCTGGAGCCTCTCCCTGAGGGCTTCTGAGGCTGCTCTGTGAATCTGTGACATCTACCTGCCCCCCAGGAAAAGCCGTGGCTGCTTTCCATAGTTAAAGCAATCTGAGACTAGCAAATATACTCTCTCCCACGGAATCCATCATTATCTTGTGATGTGTCTGGTGATATGTCGGTCATGGAGCCATGGCATGGAAATTGCCGCCTAGGAAATGGAGTGTTGAAAGGAACGATTCAAACTCTTTCCCCCTAAATGTATGAGTTCAGTGGAAGTCTCTGCGGTTAAGTGGACCGTCTGTGGGAATATGATCCTGTGCACAGGTGCAGCTTGTCCTAACAGCCTGAAGGAGGAGGGTTGGTGTGTGGTCAAAAACCAATGGAAAAGAAACATTTCCAAACGGGTCTTGTCGGAACAGTGTGAAACACAGACGGTGGTGTGTACAGTGAAAGTGCACCTTTGAGATCACTAGAAAAGCTGCATCGTTCTTTGAATTTCTAGCTTCTGGAAACACCAGTGTGATATTAATTTTTTCATCAAAATGTAGCACAATCCAATCTTGTGTTTAAGTTTATCAAAAACAAACAAAAAACCCACCGTGTACTGAGCAGGGAGTGTGGGTGTGCGTCTTACGACCTGGTCCATAATTTCACGCAGAAGCACAGCTTTCGGTGTCCCTGGGGCACCAGGAGATGGATGAGGGTGAGAACTTATCATGTAGAGGTCTGTCCCCAGTTCAGCATGAGACCGACTTTCTCTGCCTTTGGCATGGTCTCAGGAAGGTATCAGGGAAGTATGTTTTGTCGATACTGACTGCATTATGGGAAGCTTAGATAACTGTTTGGGGGCTTTTACATTTTTCTCTGTGTGATAGACTTTCAGCTATTATGAAACTAAACCAAAAGTAAAGCAATGGGGGACATTAAAATGGAAGCTTGAGAATGTGAAAGTCTTGATTTCTTAAAAGGAGTTTTACCATAATCTCTCTCTGGATAAGAATTAAGAAAAATATTTACATGTATTATGTGCAAAGTATAATCGTTAAATTAGCCATAATTGAAAAGATGCAATACACTGTCAATAGTTTGGGAATTGTTTTAGGATTAAAAGTGAGATCCATTTGTAAGAAAATGTTTTCATTTCAGTAATGTTAATTTGATAGCTTCGCTGTATTACTTTTCAATATGTTACTTTGCGAGCAGGTAGAAAGAGTTTTCCAGGGCCCGCTGGGACTCTGCTAGTCAGATTTATGGAACCTCTTATTTTCTTGGCCTTTCAACACTTTGAATATTTAAGTCTTCTGTGTGGCTAGCTTGCCATCTGATGAAAGATGATAGGTGAAAATCCTTCCTGCGTTTGTACACATGTGGGCACCTTTGTCCCCGACACGGGCTGCCATCGTAAAGCAAAGTGCGACGCTGTCATAGTTTGGCATTTTGCCTTTCCAGGTTCTGCACATCCTCTGCAGGGCCATCCCCTCTTCCTTGCCCACCCTTTCTCTCTTGGGTGTTGCAGAGTTTAACCGAGTCTCTAAAGCTGGACACTGAATCCTCAAGGGAAATTCTCGTGTTAATGCACCGTCATCAAAAGGCACCTAGCGCCTGCCAGGTGGAGAAACAAACCTGCTGTGCTGTCTGTAGGCTGCTGCACCTGCCCAGGCCCAGAGGCATGTGGCCTGGCTGTGACTCTGCTCCCGCCCTGGGCGGGCCTGGCTTCACCCCGTGGGGCCCTGCTCTGGGCCTGGGTACCTAGCCCACCTCCGGGTCTCACAGGCTCATTTTCCCTTAAAGGCCTGCTCCATCCTTGCTCTGGGTGTCTGCCACATCCCAGGTGTAAATGCTGCTGTTTCCGGGACGTCCTGCTGCAGGGCCTCTCTTTGGCTCTTTTGTCTCCTGCTACCTGCAGTCTGCTCTCATGGCAGCCCCTCTTCTCAGAACGGTCTCTATCTAAGGAAGAGATAAAGCAGCCCACCCAGCATTTAGCAAATTACCCCTGGAAATGAAGGAAGTGGGTTTAAAACTCTCTTTGAGTAGCTGAGCACCAAATTAGCTGGAATGACTGGATGCCAAGAACATAGTCGGCTTTGTCGCTGCCTTATTATGGATTTGTGGATAGGAAACAACTTTTTTGACTGTTTACATCATGGAAATTTGATAACCCATTTGTATTACTTAAACTGCACATTTTGTAAGCGTTGTCAAAGCGAGGGGGTAATTTGTAACAGAAGCAGAGTATGTAGAAACTGTTCTCGTAAAACTGTTCTCTAAATTGCTTTGCTTGCAGCTATGGAGGTTGCCATAAAGAATGATTTCTCATATTGGATTTTCAAAGCCACAGGAGTGGCCACAGAGCAGGCAACGGGCAGCCCAGTGATTTAAGACTATTTAATGCCCTGGTTGTCATGAAATAGAAGGAAATAAACTCTAGTGGGCTGCTTGAACACATTGCTGCAGTCTCTTAATGCCCCAGACTAAGAGGCTGACTTATCTCCTGTTATGTCTTATTAGATGATATTCAGCGGAAGAAAAGAAACAGAGACAAAGCCGATGGCAGAGAATTACTCTGGAATAAGCATGATGCAGGCAGGCCTGGTTCCTTCTGAAGTTCAAGTCAAGCTTGGACCCGGTGCTCCCTCAGTGCATTTTCTTGCTGTTAGTACATCAGTGTGATGAAAGGGGCATAAGAAGAGGCCAGGAGGCCGTCTGCCTCCTGGTGCAGCTTAAGTTAATACAAAGCTTTGCTGTGCACAGGGGTCCCCTGGGCATCTTGTTAAAAGGCAGATTCCAGCCCAGAAAATCTGGGAAGGAGTTCTACTCCGTTCCTGCTGATGGCAGCTAGACCGCAGACCACCTAGTTGTCATCCTTTATGTGGGTTGAGCATCCCTAATCTGGAAATCCGAAATGGTCCAACATCCAAAGCTTTTTGCGCACCAATGTAAAGCTCAAAGGAAGTATTTTGGGTTTTGCATTTTCAGATTAGGGTTGCTCAGCTGGTGCTTATTCCAAAATCCAAAACAAACAAGAACCAAAAAACCCCAAAATCCAAAATACTTCTGGTCCCAAGCATTTTGGATAAGGGATACTCAGCCCATAGTCCGTTGTGTACTAGTTATCGTTTGCGAATCGGTCCTCCGTCTGGGTCCACAGCGGATTCTGAGTGATCAGGTCTTATTAACCCCCCACACCCTCTGTCTAACCCATTCTTCCTTGGAAGAGGGATTTCCTGTTTCTCTTCAAGCCCATTCCCCTCTTGCAACATCCTCTGTGAGAGAAAGAGGCTCCCTCGCCTTTCACAGAGTGGGTCCCATATTTCCTTAAATTGCTTAAACTCTTGTTTCCTTCAGACTTTCTGCAGGCATGAGTCACCCTTGTTGCTTCCCTCGGGGACATTGGTGCTTCACTTTGATCATTCTCTAAGTGGTTGGCTGTGGGGCCTCACCCCCAAGTCCTCTCTAGGCATTTGTGGGCTCCAGGTCTGCAGCCTGGGAAGGTATCAGACAGTCTCATTCAGTCTTTTCCCAGTGGTCCTGGCACCCACTGTGGGGGAGGCTTGCCCATTTTACCACCCAAAAAGAGGCCCTTCAACCAGATCAGCAGGTATCGCACCAAAATGTAGCGCTGCTGATTATAAAACAGTAGGTAGGATTTACTGAGCCCTTCTGATGTCGTGGACGTGTTGATTTTCTTTTTTTGTTTTAAAAAATTTCTTAATTTCCAATTGTGGTAAAACACACACACATAACATAAAATTTATCATCTTAACTATTTTTAAGTATACAGTTTAGCAGTGTTAAGTACATACACATTGTTGCGCCAGAACTTTTTCAATTACCACACCGAAGCTCTGTAGCCAGTAAACACTCCTTCCCTGGTCCCCTTCTGTGATTCTACGTTCTTCCTCTATTCGTTGGACTACTCTAGGAACCTCATATACATAAGTGAAATCCTATAATATTTGCCTTTTTGTAACTGGCTTATTTCATTTAGCATGAAATCCTCAAGGTTCATCCATGTCGTAGCGCGTGTCGGAACTTCCTTCCTTGTTAAGGCTGCATAATATTCCACTGCATGGATAGACCACGTTTTGCTCTTACATTCATCCATCCGTGGACACGGGTTGCTTCTGCCTTTCGGCTACTGTGAATAATGCCGTGCAGATCTCTCGAGTGCCCTCTTGCAGTTCTCTTGGATATATACTCAGAAGTGAGATTGCTGGAGCCCGTGGTAATTCTGTTTTCAATTTTTTGAGGAACTACTGTGCTGTAACGGCTGCACCATTTTACGTTTCTACCAGCACTGCACAAGGGTTGCAATTTCTCCACATCCTCACCAACACGTGTTATTTTCAGGTTTTTGATGGCAGCCATGAGGTGTGTTTTGTTTGTTTTTTATTAAAATACAGTCTTCCCCTTATAATCCTCACACAACTCTTCAGTCTCCACTCATTTCACAGACACAGAGTCTTGGAGAAGTTGAGGAGCTGTGTAAGCACGCGGAAGCAGTGGGGGCAGAGTTGGAGCCCGACCACATGTCTCCTTGTCTTCCTGTTCTCACCGCGTCGTGCAGGCAGTGCTGGCCTCCAGCATCCCCAAAGAAGTGACCTTAAGGCAGGCTGCAAAAGCAATAGTCTATTGACGGCCCAAATTTGAGGTGGTTTGTGTGTGTGTGTGTGTGTGTGAGAGAGAGAGAGAGAGACAAGGTCTCGCTCTCTTGCCCTGGCTAGAATGCAGTGGCATCATTGTAGCTCACCGCAACCTCAAGCTTAAGTGATTCTCCTGCCTCAAGTTTGAATTTGACGCCATTCCATGCAGAAGACAAAGGCCATTTCTGCTCCTGCCAAAGTCCTCTGCCTTCAGCAGAAGGAAGAGCTGCCGTGAACACCTGCCTCTCCCAAGCTGCCGTGTGCCTGCCGAGCCTCCCTGAGTGGGAGGTGAGGATAAGCCACAAGCCACCCAGTGGCAGTGGGACCGCAGAGCCCGGTTTGACCTGTGCTCCCAGTGTGATCGTCAGAGTTGGGTGAGGTCTGCTACCCACTGGCCTCTTCCTTGGATGCAGCAGTTCTTGCTACATCACACACAACCTAGGAACTGGATTTTTCTAGGAATTCTCTTGTTCAGCACTAAGAGGTTCTTAGTCTTGGCTTAAAAATCACTACATTGTGTCATTAGTCCACATAAAGAGAAACAACTAATGAAGAAGGAGCTTAACAGAGGCCCAAGTTAGGGGAAAAAGTCCTGTCTGAATGGAGAAATGACTATTGGAAATGGCACTTTATCTATGGTTCTCTGTAGCAATATTGATAAACTCTCAGGCCCTCTCTTCTTCTTCTACCTTCTCCATTGATCCATTCTAGAAAAGTGAATTTAAGCACGGGTATGTGGGCAGTTTCACGAGTCGGAAGAAAGCGTGAGGGCGCCTATTCCCGCATCCATATGTTCTTCCACTGAACACATCTCGGTCGCCTGCGGCATGCCTGATGCCTCGGGCAGGGACACAGCAGTGACCCCACCAGCCCCAGCACAGACATTAGGACCTCGCAGCAGAGTGAGAACAGTAACGGGGCGGCCCACGTTGCCATGGGAGGGTGTGGCAGCTCATGGCTTCTCCAGTGGTCAAGTTCATGGTCATCGCTTTCAGCTCATTTCTTTACCTATGGGGAAACTGAGCCCAGAGAGGTGAAGTGACCTTTAGGGACCTACAGCAAGTGCGGGACAGGGCTGAGATCAGAACCCAGACCCCTGAGGCAGGCCTGGTGCTGTGTCCCATCGCTCCACGTTTATTTCAGAATAAAGAGCAGATTCTGTCCAGAATTTCTTATTTATAATAAGAAATATAATAATAATAATTTGACTGCTAGATGCTCAACATGTGTTTCTGTGGCTCTCCTGGTGGTCGTTTGTTTTCATGGCATTCTGTCTTACCCGGGGCTTGTGATGGTCTGTGGCTGCCTGGGAAAAAGAAAATTAAGGCTATTAAACCTGCAGGTTTCCCCGGTTTACAAGTATCCCAACCAGCACTCCTGGGATGCAGTGTCCATAGAAACACCGATGGCAGCCGGCACGCTGTCTGGCATGGATTCCGCACAGAGAGCGCAGGGCGGCTCCTTCTCCAGAGCATGGCGGCAGTAGGGGCTGTCACTGCCCCTCTGGGAGCTGCTAACCCCAGAGGTCTGAGCTCCCAGGCCCTGTGCAGTTCTGCAGGGCACAGGCTGCTTAGGTCCCCACGGGTTGGTCCCCAGTGAGGGCTGCACATGTGCTTTGCTCATGTGACATTTTAGGTCAGTGACTGGTGTGCATTGGGCACAAGGGCCCACTCTGTCTCTGTTCTCTCCTCGAACCTCTGGAGTTTGAGGACTGGCCCCCAACAAATTTCTTAAGGGCTCAACTTGGTAAGCTTGAGTTTGGAATGCCTTTCCCTGGGCCATTTATGAGAAACGATGTTTGTCATCTCTCCCTGCCAGCCGGGGTTCCCCTTTGTCCCTGTGCCTCCCCCACTATCCTCCTGGTGTCTGGACTGGCCTTGCCCTCAAGCCCTCCCTCCCTCCCAATAACCAGCTCTTCTGCTCTCTGGACCTTGTTCCCACATGGCGCTTCTGTCGCTTGCTGGAAACCTTGCAAGGATTACTGTTCAGCAGAGACTTACATCCACTCCCTCAGCCCAGCAGTCCAAGCCTGGGCCCTGTCCCCTCCACACCCCCACTTCCCGATCCTGGGCTGAAAACAGACTGAAGCTCTGGGCCACCTTGACCTTCAGCCTCTGCCCCTGCCATCCTCTCTGCTGGACATCATGTCTCAGCCAGACCTCACTGTGTGGCCCACTCCTAATGCCAGATCTCTGTGAAATCTTCCCAACTGTGTGCACCCCTCCATAGCCTCTTTTCCCTTCATTTCCGTAAGACAACATGCTCACCTCTCCCCTCCCCTCTGAGTGTAGCCCGTAGGTAATGCTATGACTTGCTATACCCCTGACACACACAAGCAGGGACAGTATCTTTATATCCCAAGGACAGGCCTGTGAGTAGGTACTCCATGGCAGAACGGAAGAGCACATGAATAAACGATACCATGTTACTGCTTGGTACCTTCAACTACTTCAAGCATTGGCCTTCAAAGAATGGTATTTAAGCAATGGCGCAAAGATGACTAATGATATTTCCAAAATCCACATACGTTATCAGAGGCTTTCGCAAATGAAATATTTGCTCCTTGCATCAGTGAGCTGATTTCCTATTTTCTGATATTGTTGTGGGCTTGCATGGGACTTAACCGTACACTTCTAAGGGTTTACCACAGGTTGACACCTTCCGAGGGATGGAGTCCTGGGAGGAGGTTACTCATTCTCGATCTGCAGCATCCTCCACACTGTCCCTTCCTGCCATCCCAGCCCCCTGCCCCCTGCAGACACCTCCAGGCTCTTCCCACTCGGGTTTCGCTTTGGAGATGCACTCGGGATGCCGGCACAGGCCAGTTCCTGTGAGGCATCCTCACCTAAGGGCAAGGGACTCATCTGGAAATACAGCCCCCTCAGGGTGACCCAGGGACTCTGGGCTCTCAAGGCTCCGTCTGGCGTGGCTCTGAGTTTGCTCGTGTTTGTGTTTGATCCAGGTCTGGGGGTGCGTTATTTCCTTATAGGAGCTCCCTCTGATGTACACATCAATTTGTTTCATTCAGACATTTTGTGTGGAACAGACTTTATGTGGTGGTTTTTAGAGATTTGCACCCCTCAGAGAAAATGACCTTTCATCCCCATGAGCGTTAGAACTGGAAACATTGCTCCTGACTCAGAAGCGTCCGCACGCACCTGCTCTCACACGGGCCGATGAGCTTGCTCGGGCCGTGACCTCCCCCCAAAGACCTGAGTTATGGGAACTGTGTCTATTTTTAGTGCATCCTGAAAACAGGGTGGAGACAGGATGGAAATGCTTTCCTTTGGAGTGAAATATTTAGTGTCCGGTGGGATGAGAGGGGGTGTTTAAGTGTGATTCGGTAGATCATTTTTCTCAACTACAAGCTAAGGAAGAGCAGAAGAAATCGTAAAGGGCCGAAGGCGGCAGGCACATGGCAGGGAATGATGGTCCCAGGGTGGGTTCCGGTGAGCTGGGTACGCTGCACCCGCCGACCTCTGTGGTGGGCATCTCATCGTGCTGGGGAAAGTCTGAACAACTCCAGCAACTTCTGTTTTAATGGACTTCGTTCAGGCGTGAGTTCCGTTGAGTGCCCTGCTGTTCTCTCTCTGTCATCGTGGATGGTGATATGCACATGTATGTAGGCAAAACCACATATATCCTGCCTCTAGCATTGGGCTTTGGTTGAAAACTAGGAGTTGCAATGTGACAAAATTCCCATGTCCTCAAATCAAGAAGAGCCACGTGGACCGGGAAGCACATACCAGAGATGCCAATTTTGAAAGTCTCCTCAGATTCTTCCAGAAAGTGGCTGTGGGGAGGAACCTTGTCTGTCGGTCTCTGGAAGCTCATTTGTGGGTGGCCCTGACCTGGGACCCCTCCTAGGACTGGCAGAGGGCTCAGCACTTGTGATTTGAGATCCTCAGAGGTCACCGGCATTGTGAATAAACACCTATAAGAGGTGTGTGTGTGTTCATAAAGGATGTGTTGAGTCTTCACTCTGTGCCTTTGGGGACTCAGAGATTGAGGTGCTAACTCTTCAGATGGGCTGATACACATATATGAACAATAATGATAGTAACAACAACGATTGATTACTACAGAGCAGGGGCAGTGCCCATGATGAAAGAGTTACCCTGGGGAGAAGCAAGTGCTCTCCTGCTGGCCAGCTGGTCCTGGGCCGTGGGCTTCCTGGTCCTAGCGGTAGCCTGAGCCAGGTGTTTGTTCCTTGTGTCAATGGGGTTATGCAGCTGGCACAGCGGAGAGCTGGTCCCTCCTCCATGAGAGAGAACTGAGGATGTGGCATTGCGAATGGGCAAGGAGAAAAATTAACATCAAATGTACACATAGAAACATCCATGGGAAGCTGCTCCATGGACTCTAAACACAGAGGACAAAGATGCCCTGGGAAGGCACTTGTCCCCCCAAAAAAATAATTCATTTGGTGAAGACCTAACTCCCAGTGACTTAGAATGTGATTGTATTTGGAGAGAGGGTCTTTATAGAGGTGATTAAGGTTAAATGAGGCCATTAGGATGTGTCCTAATTCAATTTGGCTGGTGTCCTTATAACAAGAAAAGACTAGGACCCACACACAGAGGGAAGACGGCCATCCGTATGTAAGCCAAGGAGAAAGCACTGAGTATTAAACCAACCCTTCTGACGCCCTGATCTTGGACTTCCAGCCTCCAGAACTGTGAGATAATAAATTTCTGTTGTGTAAGCCACCCAGTCTGTGGTATTTTGTTATAGCATCACTACCAAACTAATACAGAACCCTATTATTATTGTTATTCATATGAAGGAAGCCCCTGAAGTCACATCCTTTAAATTCCAGGGTTCCAAATATCCTTTTCAAATAGCTAGGGTATAGGCTTTTGAGAGCTTACTCTTTTACATTCATGTATATTTAAGGTATACAACATGATGCTTTGCTATATGTATACATAATGAAGCGATTACTGCAGTCAAGTAGATTAATACATCTACCATCCCATGTAGTTATCATTCTATTTTATTTTTTTTGTGGTAAGAATACCTAAAATCTACTCTCCTAGCAAATTTCCAGTGTATGATACAGTATTATTAACTACGGTGCTCACGTTGCAGATTGGATTTCTATACTTGCTCATAACTGCAACTTCGTATCTTTGACCTGTACCTCACATTTCCTCCAGCCCCGGCCTCATTCAGAATTTGGGGGAAGTAGAGACTGATCCACTCACCGTATTTATCCAGTGATAAGACAACATGATATTTGTTAGAAGGTGGGAAGTAATATTGCTGTTTTTATTTCTAGGCAGGAATCATATTGAGAAAAAGTTACAAAAAGCCATCTGTGTTCTGTTGGGCTTTGTATTTGGATTGATTTTTAATAGAATACTAAAAACAAAAGGCTTTGCTTCATTTCCTCTTTCTTTTTCATATTTGGAAGCATCGTGTTTGGGTTGTTATTTTTGTGACACCTTGGTTTTATTTTGGGGGGCTTTGGGTGATTTTGGCAAAGATGTATGACCCTCAACTCTCAAGGATGGAGTTGGCAAGGTACCTGGGTGTGGGTTTAGGAGACAGCGTTATTCTGCAGGAAAACTGAACGGCACAGACAGGGGCAGCACAGAGTGGGGCCTGATGCAGCAACCGTCAGCCTCCCCTCACCGCCCACACCTCCCCTGCCCCGCTCTGCCCCGCTGGACCCCTGTGCAGTGTCGTCACACGTGTGGGTGGACTTGGAAATAGCCCCTCCCCCACCAAGAACAAAGAATGTCAGCATGGAATGTAGAAATTCTCCTCCAATAATCAAATATTTCCCCCAAAACCTTGTTCACTGTGCTGTCATTAGCTAAAACGAGCTGACTCTTCTGTGTATACTCTCGTATCATTTTCTTGGATTATTTCCCAAAACTTGACAGACCTTAGTAAAGCTATTTTGAGACTTTGCTGACAGTTTTTCTGGGCCCACACCATGTATTTCAGACATTTCAATATTAACTCTGTGACCTCATTAAATGCATATTTTTGTACAAGCCTGTGGGTGTGGGTGCAAGGACGCGGATGCTGTTCTAATTCAAAAATCCCAAGTTAAAAACAACTCTGCTCTTTTAGGGTCATGTCCATGCATCTGAGTTTGGACCAGGAGAGAAAGGCTTAGTCCACTACAACCTTTTACAAAAAAGCATTGACACAATTTTTTTTCTAAAATATAGTATAATACAGAATCCTTTGATTTGTTAACATCATACAGATTTTTCTGTCTTCATTTGCTTGCCGTGTTCATATAGGAAATTCTCAGAGGTCTTACCTGGAGTCCAGATATCCTGTTCCTCGTGCAGGGCACTGCTCCTCGGCTCGGCAGAAGCAATTTGTAATTCCAGAACTCATAGCAAGGTGCTGAGAACACCGTGTCCAGAGCTTGGAGCTCTGGGTTCTAGTTCACGTTCACTCATTGATAATATTGAGCAGGTAATTCACTAAGAACTGCTTTGTGCTGCAACTTCTTGAATTTAACACATGCAGTTTAACACATGTATTGGAGCCACCTCATAGAATTTGGTTGGTTGAAATGATGAACTTGGCCAGCTATGAAAATCCCATAACATTAAGTCTTTCAAACTTATAAATATGCCTGTATGTTCTGCGTGTGCCACTTGTGCCTCGCCTGTTCTCTGTGTCATTGGACACTGAGTTCTTACTTTGACTCCCCAAGGTGTGTAAACCAAAGCAGCCGCCATGCTGCAAGGTGCACAGTAGTTGACACCAGTGGAATTTGCACCTAGAGGCTCTCACCTCACTCTGTTGAAGAATGAGGAAGGTGGTGGCCTTGGGGTACTCATCACGCCATCACATTGAAGGTAGGTGGTGTCTTTAATGCAGCTAGTGGCCGTCTGGGCACAGTCCCTGCTCAGTAGTTATTTCCCGTCTCTTTTCCCACCTTACATAGAAATACAAGGACACGACCGATTACTGATTTGCTGAGCTCAATGGCTCAACCTGAAAATGACCAATGAGCTTCACGATCATGTTCATTGCAACATTCGATCATTTCTTCTCTAGTCAGGTATACATTGAGTGCCTACTAAGGCCAGGCAGAGTGCTACATGCGGTGTGAGCCACAGTAGATACGGAGACTGTTTGCAGGGAGCTGAGAGTCTACGAGGTGGGGGGTGTGACACACTGGACATTGCTCAAGCAAACATGTAATGACAGGTGTGACTCAGGCACCCTCAAGAAGAGGCGCATGGTTCTCTAAAGAATATGTGAGGAGGGACTCGTGGATCCAGGGTGGCTGGGAGTTGAGAGATTGGAAGGAGTCAACCATGTGTGCAGGAGGCGGCGCTTGCCAGAGCCCAGGGCCTGGGAAGGACGGAAGCAGGTGGGGTGGGGGGTTGCACTGGGTTCATCCTACAAGCTCGTGGGTCAGGGCTCCATGGCCGCCTCTCGTGAACACCTCCTCTGCCCCACCCCTGCAGCCACAGTGAAGATCGTGGTGTGTTGGCCTCAGTGTGGTGGCATTATCTAATCTGACAAGGCATTTGACTATTTGTGGACATTTGTGCTGGGCCCTATTTTAAACACTGGGAATATAATACTCAGTAAGACAGACCAAGCCCCTGCTTCCATGGAGTTTGCCTTCTGCTGGGGCAGGGGCTCAGCCAATGATCCATCAAACCTATAACTAGGTCATATACAGTCAGTGACTCATGAGTGTTATGAAAACAAACAAAGTGCAGTGAGGGGCCAGAGGGCGCCTGGACGGCTGTGCTGCTCTTGGCGGGGAGTTCAGGAGAGCTGCCTCGCAGGGCGGGGCAGGGGCTGCCCTGAGACCAGAGGCAGGGATGGTGAAGCTCAGGTCCCTCTGAGGCCTGCTTTGGCACTTTGACGGGTGGGAATCTGCCTACCTGTGGCCTCCCACCACACAAAAGTAAAGGCTTCCCCAAGGACAACAAAGGGGAAGTAAAGAAAACCAAGAAATCAAAAAAGATAAACCTAATAGAGATTGCCGAAGGCGTATGGTGCAAATACTGATCACATCAGTAAGAAAATTGTTGCCATCCCTGATTTGCTTTTCCTTTAAATAGGACATTCAGTCATAGCTTCACTATAAAATTGATTTATTGTGTTGAAATAATTTCCGTAGCAGGGGAACTAATTTGATTGTGTAGCATAAAGAAAATGTATGTGGGACAATGGGGAAGAATTGAGCCAAAATGAATCCAATATATTTTAATCTCTGCAATACAGATTATATTTTCAATTAAGAAGCTTAACTTGCATGTGTTCGGCTGGCGGGAGCTTCCCAGAGCACTTCCCGCGTGTGTTTATGGGTAATAAGTCACTTAGCATTAAGAAGGTAGATGATCATTAGCCCATGATCACCACTTGCCTCCTGTTAATAGCAAAGTCAATGTGCATCGTGACTGTGGCCGTGCTCGGGTGGTAAAAAGTGGAGTGAGGGGAAAATGGAGCTGTCATATGGGTGGACACGACTTACTAGACAGAACAAGGAAATCCTGTGTCCCGTCCCCAACAGGCCACTTGATGTCTAGTTCTGCACATGCACGGTCAGGTAAGAAGGTGGCTTTTGGACTGTCCCTGAAATGCTCTCCAGAAGCAAAGCATAGTGTCACCATGTGTGCAAGTGGCTTTTCTCTGTTAATTGCATTAAACACAGGCTGTGCAGCAGATAGACTTTGGTCTTTGCTCCATACCTGCTTCTTGTGTGAGCGTGGAGTTGCTCACTACTGCTTGGCAGGGGGCAAGGGCAAGGTGCTAGCCCTTGTCCAGTTGTCCACTTGCCTTGAGTCTCATTTAATTTTAAATCAACCCATGAGGTGGAGCCATAATCCTCATATTTTACAGGCAATGCGATCTGCCTCTTGGGCTTGTTACAGCAGAGGAATAAACAAGACAGAACCCAGTGCCCTTGCCCACTAGTCAGTGCTCTTAACTCCTCATTAATTTTTTTCCCTTTCTTCCTCCCAGAGCCGTCTACAGAGCAGAAGATTCTGGGGCCTGGTTTTGCAGACACTGGCCTTTGACTCACCCTCTTCTCTCTTTATGATTAAGATAAGAGCATGAAAAAAATAAAGGGGTCATTAAAAAGAGAAACAGGGAGAGGAATCTGGCAGGAAGAGCAGAGGCAGATGTGGAGCTGGTTTAAAAATCTATTTCGAGCCTTTCCAGAGGCTGGCTGGGAAGGCACCGACCGCCAACACACAGGGGCCCGTGCAGCCGAAGAGCAGTTGCGTAAGTGGTTGCGTAAGTAGAACGAGATGCCCAGGGCTTCCTTGCACGAGGCCACGTGGCTGGGAACATGTCAGCTTTGATAGCATCAAATCAGACACCGTACACTGGGATGGAGAGCCCAGAAAGAGGTCAGAGCCAGGGAAGGGAGGCGGGGGTGGTGCACCGAGGGCAGTGTGAGGAAGGGGCTCGGCAGGCGGGGTGAGCAGAAGGTGTCCCAGGGAGCAGTGACGAGCCGGAAACTGGACGTCGGGGGAGAAGTGACAGGGGCAAGAGCAGATATGGTGGTCAGGTGGCAAATCCTAAGTTTAAAATCTGGCCGTGGAATCACTTACGTGGGCACTCCCTTGCTCTAGATACGCTTACTAAGCACTAGGTGTGGCAGGTGTGGAAAAGGGTCCCGGCCCCCGGGGAGCTCTGAGTAGTCCTCCTCCCCCTCCTCCTCCTCCTCCTCCTCCTCCTCCCCCTCTGTCGCCTCCCCCGTAGATTCTCCCTTCACCTCCAGCTTCTGTGCATGACACGAGCTTATCCTTCAGATGCTCCCTGGACCCCATCCTCGCTCCCACCTCGCACACCCCAGTTTTGTTCTCTACGTGGCCAGGGAGACTGAGATTGTAGATGGAATGTGGGAACCTCCAGCAGCTGGAAAAGATGGGAAAATATATTCTCCCCTAGAGCCTCTTCTGACACTTGGTTTTAGCCCAGGGAGACCCGTTGTGGCCTGCAGGACTGTAAGATAATAAACTTGTGGCAGTTTGTTATAGCAGCACAGGAATCTAGTACACTCAGGAAGATCACCATGTCCCCCCTTTTGAATTTCCTGCTCAGAAAATAAATGCCAGGGCTCCTGTTTCTTTCCCCTGTGCTGATACTACATCAGCTCAACTGCCCTGTCCTTGGCATTCCCTCTTTCCAGCGTGGCCAGGCAGGGGTCCAGGGTCCCCGTGTTTTCTGACTGTGGCACAAAGCAGGACCTCTGTACCCTCCCCGTGATTTAACTTGACATTGTGGATTTTGCCCTCAATGGCACTTTCATCAGGATTTTCTTTATCTCAATGTAAAATCATTAGCTTCTTTGTGGTTGTAAATTTTCAATACTGCTTAACACGTAGGGCAAGTGGCGTGACTCAGCCTGGAGGACCAAGAACAGGTGTTTATTCTCCCATCTGCCTTCAGCTCTTCGAAAGGCCCCGCCCACCTCTCTGTGGAGCTCCTGGGTCCCTTTGACCCTCTGTCCCCTTTTCCAGCGGCCTGCTGGTGCGCTGGAGCGGGAGCTTGGAGAACAGACAGCACGTCAGCGGCTGAACCTCTGGTCTGGCCTCTGACGACTGCTGCTCCTTGTGCCCGTCGTGGTCTGTTTCACAAATGCTGGTGCTTCGGCTGTCATCTGCTCACCCACATTAGAGCCCCACATCCTAAAGACCACCCTGGTCAAACACCTTCGTTCATAGCCTCGCTCCACGCCCAGCCTCTTCCCTGCTTTCTCATATTTAGATGCAGTGCAGGAAGGAGAGCGTCTGCACATGCTTTCCTGATAACTCCCTGGAGTTCCGTGGCTGCAGCTCATGCTACCCAGAGCCTGCCCAAGCCTGGCGCACCCCAGGTGGGAGCCGCCGCAGCCAGGGCAGGGCTGTGTGGCTGGCTGATTCGCCCAGGGTGTGAAATAACAGTGAAAGCTGGTGCCTCAGTCCCTTCAAACTGTTGTAACAAAATCCCATCCATGGACTTTTAACACGTGGCTTAGAAACAACAGAAATGTGTTGCTCACAGTTCTGGAGGCTATGAGAAGTCCAAGATCAAAGCACCAGCAGATTCGCTGTTTCCCACCCATAATTGGGGAGATTGAATGAAGGAGTCTTTGTGAGCTCCTAGCCCAACAGGTAGCATGTTAGAGCTGCTTGATCAATGCTAGTTTCCTTCAAGAGGAGAGCAAGAGCCTGCTCTTCTCCGATGGTGTATTCCAGCATCCGTGCTGGTGTTCAGCGTTTCCCGCACTGCAGGGCGGTGCTGAAGCCAGCTGTGGAATAAGCATTGCACCTCTGAATCTTGCTCGATCACTCCAGGGAGAGGTGTTGCAACAGAGGCAGAATGAGCTAGCAGGATATGGATCCCACGGTGCTGGTTCTTCATTCTTGAAGAGGTGGGAGCCGTGGCTGGCTCCAGCTTAGTGATGAGTTGTCACAGGATCAAGAAATAGCAAGAAGACAAAGATATTCTCAAGACCATGGAGAAGAAGTGTGATGTAGATGCTGACTCACAGCAGCCCCTTGGGGGAAGAGAATTCTACTTCTGATGCCTTCAACCCCTGGACCTCAAATGACAAAGAAAAAGAGGTGGGCTGAGCAGAAATCACCCGTCTCAGATCCAGCTGACAAGCTGGCACCAGCCACATCTCCTGGGAAACATGAAGTGGCCTTAACTGCCATCTGCCTGTCATCTGATTCTTGCCATTAATCAGGAATTCACTGAAGTATTCTGTCCATATTAGAATTCAGAAACACCTGGAAAGTGGATTTTCTACAGGGCAGATTGAGAAGATAGCCTGTTTGGCCACCACTGAGGTTCCAGGGCAGGACTGGGGACCGTGCGTATGGCATCTCACGGCAGCACAATGTCCAAACCCAGTCTGCAGATGTGACAGCGGAAGTCCCTTCTGGTGCTGAGTCATGCCTCCGTAAGGGGGACAGTCCCACCGTTGGGATCTAACGGAAGGCAATCTTTAGGCTGTTTGGTTTTTTGTTTTTTGTTTTTTTTTCCAGAGATACTGTGAGTTGTTCATCATTAGAAGTGGGTGTAAGGCAGCTATCCTGCCACCACTTTGCTACCAGGTTATAATAAAAGAAAGTCTCAGATCAAAGTCTGCCACACACAGACATTTATGAAAAACAGTTTTTCACAATCAGTGCACACGTCTGCCCTTGGGCTTCCCGCAACCCTTTCCCTGTCATCTGAGGTGCTCTCCCTGTGCTTTGAATGACTCATTTGGGGCAGGTGAGAAGATTCTGGAGGGGAGAGTCATTTACACCTATAGTCATTGTTAGGCAACCAGCATCCTCCAGCCCGTGGCCTGACACTAGAACACAGGATCAAGCTTCGGGCATCGTCCCTTGACACTGGGCTCTTTAGATCCTTATGTACAATTCACATGTGACCAGGGAGCATCCCTAGAATATTTCACCTCATCCACATACCTTGCATACCATTAATTTCAACAAAAAGAGCCCATTTTTCTTAGTCATTATACTCACTAAGAAAGCACAAAGTTCACAAAAGAAAATAATTTCTAACAACCATTGTTCTAATGTCTCTGCTTTTGATCAAGGTAAGGGTAGCGAGGCACTTGCCCAGTCGCTCTCGTGGAATGTGGGTTTCCGATCCAAGGCTGACGGCCGAGGGACCGTGCACAGCGTAACTCTTGGCGGAAGTACTTGAGCGTCAGGTGCAGACTTCCCAGCCCTTACGTTCTGCTTGCTGTGTCAGGAGCTGTTCTAGGCACAGTGTGCAATTCAGCTCATTGAATCCTCACCACCTGGGAGGCCAGCGTGCCCTCGATGCCCGTCTCATAGATGCAGAAGCCGAAGGAGCCTCCTCAGGGTCTGCACACTAGTCAGTCACCGTAGAGCCTGGATTTCATCTCTGGCTGGTTGTGCCTGGAGTCCCTGTGCTAACCACCATGGTGACCTGCTTCTCAGCACCAACCAAGGCTTGAATCCCAAATCTCAGGCCCAGGCTTTTGTTGAGAAGAAAGCTCAGGGTTGCTTATAGGGAGATGCTGGCTACATCCAGGAATGAATACACGAGATCAAATGGCCTCAATAGTAAGAGGAAGCAGGTGTTCATTAGGAAAGGACAAATCAGCTTGCAAGGAGAAAGTAGTGAAAGATGTTCTTAGGTTTAAGGGTAGGTGGTTGTATTTTACATCCTTGAGTATACAGGCGACCTCAGAGATATTATGGGTTCCCTCCCAAACTACCGCAATAAAGAGAGTTTTGCAATAAAATGGGTCACACGAATTTTTTGGTTGCCCAGTGCATATGAAAGTTATGTTCACACTATACTGTAGTTTATTAAGTATGCAATAATATCATGTCTAAAAAAAATGTACCTACCTTAATTAAAAATACCTTATTGCTAAAAATGCTAATGATCATCTGAGCCTGCGGTGAATCATAATCATTTTGCAGGTGGAAGTTCTTGCTTCTGTGTCCATGGCTCATGACTCTCAGGGTGGTGGCTGCTGAAGGTTGGGGTGGCTGTGGCAATTTCTTAACATAAGGTAACAATGCAGTTTGCTGCAGCAATTGACTCTTTCGTGAAAGATTTCTCTGTAGCATGAGATAGTGTTTCATAACATTTTACCCACAGTAGAACTTCCTTAAACATTGGAGTCAATACTCTCAAACCCTGCTGCTGCTTCATCAACTAAGTTTATGGAATATTCTAAATCCTTTTAGACATTTCAACCATGTTGACAGCATCTTCATCAGGAGTAGATTCTATCTCAAGAAACTACTTGCTTTGCTCATCCATAAGAAGCAACTCCTTATCCATTTCAAGCTTTATCGAAATTGCAGCAATTCAAGTCACATCTTCAGGCTCCACTTCTAACTCTAAGTCTCTTGCTGTTTCCACCACATCTGCAGTGACCTCCTCCACTGAAGTCTTGAACCCCTCAAAGCCATCCATAAGGGTTGGAAGCAACTTCTTCCAAAGTCCTGTTCAGGGTGATATTTTGAACTTCTCCCATGAATCGTGAATGTTCTGAATGGCATGTAGAATGGTGACTCTTTTCCAGGAAGTTTTCAACTTGCTTTGTCCAGATCTATCAGGGGCGACAGCTTCTTCCCTTAAATCTCAGGAACCAAGCTCTGCAAGCTTTAAACTTTTCTTAGGTGACGGCCTCACCTCTCTCAGCCCTCACAGAATTGAAGAAGGTTGGGGCCTTGCTCCAGATTCGGCGTTGGCTTAAGAGAATGTTGTGGCTGGTTTGATCTTCTATCCAGGCCACTAAAACTTTCCTCATATCAGGAGTAAGACTGTTTTGCTTTCTTCTTCTTGCATTCACTGGAGGAGCACTTTTAATCGTTTTAAGAACTTTTCCTTTGTGTTTACAACTTAGCCAACTGTGAGGCGCAGGAGGCCTAGCTTTCAGGCCTATTTTGGCTTTTAACACTCATTTCCTCACTAAGCTTAATGATTTCTAGCTTTTGATTTAAGATGAGAGAGGTAAGACTCTTCCTTGCACTTGAACACTTAGAGGTCATTGTATGGTTATCAACTGGCCTAATTTTCATATTGTTGTGTCTCAGGGAATAGGGAGGCCCAGGCCCAGGAGAGGGAGAGAGACAGGAGAGTGGCGGGTCGCAGGGGGATGGCCTCGCAGCAGAGCAGTCAGAACACAGCACTTATTAAGTTCTCTGTCTTAAATGGGCACCATTCGTGGCATCCCCAAAACAATCCCAATATTAACATCAAAGATCACTAGTCACAGATCACCATAAAAGCTACAATAATAATGAAAGAGTTTGAAATCTTGCTAGAATTATCAAAATGTGACACAGGTTTGGCCCATGAGCTGTACTCGGCCAACCTCTGAGATTTGGAGCTGTCCAACCTTGGGTGTGTGTTTATTGCTCAGCTGTGTATTTCTCTGCTTAGGGTTATACCACGGGCGTGGGAAATGCCAGGTCCCTCACTGAATGTGCAGGACCAGGTTACTCTCTGTAAAAGGACACCCTCATGTTGTCAGTGTGGACCAGGGGAATTATGTAAATGGGAATGGCTATTTAGGTGCATTTATTTTGGACTATATGGGAAAGAAATTCATTATTCACTTCTTGAGCTCTTGTGGTCTAGGTTACTACACTGTAATCCAGCAAACAAATGAGCTTGGAATCAGAGGACATTACAGGCTTAGAGTAAGGCAACACCTGTTAATAGAAAGTGTCACTCAGGTGGATTGCCAAGCAGTGGCCTCCTGAGAGAGCCACTGCATTCTCTCCAGCCCGGAGAGGTTAGCATCTCTTGCTTTATCTTGCAGCCTCCTCTTCACTAAACTGAGTCTTTCTTCTTGTCACAGAGGCTGAGAACAGCACTGGGGTCAACATGGGAAGGAACTCCGTGATGACAGCCTCCCTCTGGGGTTGGTCACGGGCTGTAGGAAAAGGTGAGAAGAGCCCAGAGAAACCAGTTTGGCATTGAGCTTTGTGGCTCTGAGTGAGGAAAGGGACAACCCTAGTTTGGCTGCAGAATTCTCACAATGATCCCAAGGACCCTCCCCCTTGTATAATCTCTGCTGGAGTGTGGCAGAACTCGGACCATAGTGCGTTATCCTGTGATGACAGTACCTCCATTGAAAAGAGTCTTGCAGATACAATTAAGGTTACTGATTAGCCAACCTTAAGGAAGGGAGATTACCTGGTGGGCCTAATGTAATCATACAAGCCCTTTAAAAGGAGCCTTTTCTCTGGCTGGTAGCAAAAGAAGGAAGAGGGAGATTTGAAACAGGAGGACTGCACATGCTAGTTTGAGGATGGAGGGTCCGTGTGCAAAGGAATGTGGGCAGCCCCTAAGAGCAGATAGCAGACCCCAGCTGATGTGGACGCTGCCAAAAACCTGAAAGAGTTTGGAAGGTAAGAGTCTGGCTGAGCCGACACCTTGACCTCAGTCTTCCGAGACCCTAAGCAGAAAACCCAGCTGAGCCTGTCTGCATTTCTGACCCATGGAACTGTGAGATTATCAATGGGGTGTTTTTAAAGCCACTAAGTCTTTGGTAATTTGTTAAGCAGCAACAGAAAACCTACCAGGATGGTGGGCCTTCCCAGGGCCAGCATGTAGCCATGGGCAAGCTGGAGCCCTGGCTGGTCCGCCTCTGAAATACTGTCAGGAAACGTGGTCTCAGAACCTGAAAGCAAACCTCAGCAGGCCCCCAATTCCACCTGCAGAAGTTAACTCCTCCTGTGAAAGTCTTTGGCACTTTCTTATGTACTACCCGTGGACAAAGATAGTTGGGAAAAGTCCCATGTGCTCAACAGTTGAGTGCTAATAGTTCTGAGCCAGCATAAAGTCAAAGAGCTGAAAGCTCTCAGCTGCAGGACATTGTTTTCCTAAGAGCTTTGACAACAGCTGAACGTTCATGAACGTTAATCTCCTAAATTCTCCTTTGCCCACAACACGCTGAGAAGATCCTTTGTAGACCTCTTGCGAACACAAAGCAAAGATGACGAAGCCCTCCATCTCCTGTCTCTTTCATACCCCCCGCAGTAGCCACCGATTACGGAACAGCTGGTGTGACCCAGGCTCTTTAGAGACACTCACTCCTCTAATCTCCTTCCCCCAGACCTTGATAAGGAAAACTGGAGTTCAGAGCTGTTAATTAACTTGATCAAGGTCGCACAGCCTGCAAGTGACCGTACATGAATCGGGCACAGATCAGTGTGACCACAGGCACCTGCTCCTTCCACGTCTCCACCTCTTTGTGTGTCTTCCCCAGATCCTCCCAAGGCCATGCACCACAAAGAGAGACCCCCAACCCCCGGTGAGAGTGAAACTAAATTAGTAGAGAGTAGAAGTGAGGATGGGGACACGTGGACAGTGTCGCTGCCTGCTAGGTAGCTGCTCCCAGAACACCCTGTCTAAGCTCCTGCATGGGCAAAGTGGCAAAGCGCCTCTCGCCAGCTATGCTGGTGCACTAACTGATTACGGTGCCCGTACAAAGTCTAGGAAAGGAAGCAGGATACATTCTAAGCATAGCTGGTATATTCTGAGCATGAAATAACTTGAAAGAAGCCTTCTCCTTTTAACTTTCCCAGTTTCTTTTAAGAGTATCTGCCTTGAACCATACAGTTCACTCCAAGCCTCTGACCGCTTAGTTTTTTTCCTGGGCTCCCTAGGAGGATTAATTTATACTATACTACATTTTGTACGGCTGCATTGCTGGATGCCATGCGGAGTAAAGACTCAGCATAGACGGGCCCTCAGGGGATGGCAGTAGACCAGGGGCCCTGCCACGTAGGTGACCGCTGTCCTGTGTGGAGTTCAGTCCTTGCATGCTGGGGCTAGCAAGGACTCGCGTCATTAGGTTTCTGTTTGTGTCTCTGTGAATGTTTATTTATTAATGCCTGCCCACTCCCAGACGGATCTGAACAGCCTGGTTCTTTGGGGAATAACAGTTAGAGATTCTTAGCCTTAGAATTTTTTTTTTTTTTATTCATGGAGCTGAGTCACACTGATGGTTAGAGATACAGACAGAAAAATCATGACTGTCACTGCTGCAGTTTTGGTAAAATGTCCTGTTTCCTTCTCCTATTTTTTTAATTATAAAATATATACACCACATTTGCCATTTTAACCACTTATAAGTATGCAATTAATTCAGTGGCATTAATGATATTCACAGTGTTGTTCAATAATCAGTAGTGCTATTGATTTCCAAAATGTCTCATCACTCCAAACAGAAACTGTCAACTCCCCATTCCAGCCGCCGCCGCCTGCCCCCATTCCCATATATGTGAACTCAGAGAATACGCTAGTGATGGACCATGGCGCACAGGCTTGCACCCAGCAAGCAGACCTTCCGGGGCAATCTGAGCCTGTGCCTGAGGGGTGGGCCTGGTCCCCCGACCTACGCAGCTTCTCCTGCCCGTGGCAGATCCACCCATGGCTGTCCCTGACTCTTCCCGTTAGCGATTGAGAGAACACAGGAAAGCCTGGTGAGGAGGGAGGAGGCCCGACAGCGGGCGCTGGGGTGGTGGTGCAGGTGTCTCTGCGGTGAGCCAGGACCTGCTTTATTTGCCGTGATTGACTCTTAGAGTCAGGCTTTGCCCTCCCTTCCCTGCCTCCCTCAAAGTCACGCCTTGGCTTTGTGAGCCTTGGCCGGAAGTAGGGGGCAGTGTGTGCCCTGACGCCCTCCCAGGTGGGCACCTGAATGACCCACGGACTCTGTGAGGGAAGCGCTTTCTGTGGCAAGACGAGTTATAACGGGTCCTTGCTACAAAGTGGATTAAACTTTAAGAGACTTAACCTGGCAAAAATCAACTTAGAAAACGTTAGAATAGTAACATTGACTAATCTGAAAGGCTGCGTACTGTGTGATTTCAGCTATATGATATCCTGGAAGAGACAAAACTATAGAGACCATAAAACGATCAGTGGTTGCCGGGGGCTGGGAGGGAGGGATGAATGGGTGGCGCACAGAGGATTTTTAGGGCAGTGAAAACACTCTATGATAGCGGATCCCTGTTGTTACACATTTGTCCAAACCCATAGAATGTACGACACCAAGAGTGAACCCCGATGTAAACCGTGGGCTTTGGGGGATAACTGACACCCAGGTGTCATGTAGGTTCATCATTTGTAACCGATGCACTATGGGGGGGATATTAAAGGGGGGGTAGCATGTGGGAAACCTATACTTTCCACTCAATTTTGCTGGGAACCCAAAACTGCTCTAAAAAATGAAGTCCATTAAAATAATAATAATAATAGTGTGGGAGGGGACAGAGAAGGGGGTACAGATGAAACAATGGCTGGCAGAGGTGCTCATCGTCAAAGCCGGGTGAAGGGTTCATGGGTCTCTTGTCCACTTCTGTGTATGTTGGAAATTATCCTTAATGCAACGTAAAAGCCAGACAGCTGCGGGGATTCGTTTGCGTCGTGCTGGCGGCGCTGACCCAGGTCCCCGAGGAAGGCAGCCGAGGTGGGCCCGGGAGCTTGGTCTTGGTCCCGTCCTGCTCTGCCCTCCTCCCCCCAGGGACGTGAGCGAGCCAGTGTGCCTCCCCCTAGCAGGGGCAGACTAGCAGAAGGGACCTCGCGGCCTGTGCTCGTGGAGGCCCCTCCGCGGAGATGGTGCGACCTAGGCCCAGAGCGCACAGGTGCTCCCTGGGAATCCTCTGTGTTCTCGGTGGCACCACAGCCCAAGCCTGCAGCTACAGCTGCCCAGCAGGGAGGCTCAGGGCAGTGTGGATTTTAGTTAAGACTTTGATGGATGTTTAAGTCTTTATTGATTTGAAAAAAAAATTAGGAAATCTTGGAAAAAAGAAACTCCCTTTAGTACAGACTGGACATAGTAGCAATTGAATCTGTTGGCATTCCTGCTCCTGAGTGATCCTCAGGCTGTGCCCCAACCTTGCTCATTCCCGGAATGTTCTATGACATTGGTCTTCCTACAATTTCCCAAATCCTGAAGAGGTGAGGCGGGTCCCACCCAGGCCCCCAGATTTGTGCCTCATTCTCCCTCCTATGCCAGGGGTCTTCCCTAGATGTCACTTCTTTCTGCACATGTGGTTTTTGGTTCCCAGCCGAGGTCTCACATTTGGAAGCCGCTGACCCTATTTCGTCACTTCCTTCACAGAAGAGCCACCCGCCTAGTGCAGAGATGTGCTGGAGACTGAGCAGCAGAAGTGAAGCGCTCCTTCTCACTCCTGCCCTTTTAATTGAAGTGACGTTTCCTGCATCTCTTTTATCACTTCTCCTTAAGCTGCCTCTTCTTCCCAGCATTCCTGAATTATGCAGAAATCGTTTTACGGCAGATTTCCAGCTTCTGTAGAAATCTGTAACTTGACTCGTTGTTCTGCAGGGATGGAATCTGTCACTTTTAATTTGTTTCCTTTTTTCCACCCATTTTGAGCAAAACATTTTGTTAAAAGAGGCATCCCCCACCCACAAGCAACTTGTTTTAATGCCAGAGGTATTTAAATGCCCTCCTATTGAACTGTACACGCTAATTATGTAACTTAAAGTTTAGGGAAGGAATAAAAAAACCCTGCAGCTTCACAATTTGAGCGGCGGGGCTTTGTAATCCACTGGAAGCTCAATGCCTCTCTCCACGTCTTCCCTCTGCAGAGGTGAGGCACCTCGTCTCCGAGTTGCACTGGCAGCAAACACTGGGTACAGGGATGCTGGAAAGACCCGAGGCTCTGTCACAATGAAGTCGTTTTAGGGCCTGTAATTGTGCCAGGAGCGTGTAATAGTGAAATTGGTTCCTGATTACTTTCCTACTTGCTAAGTTCCCGTCTACTCAATTAACACGTATTATTTAGGACTGTGCTACTGTTATTGTGTGCATGTGGCTTTCCAATAGGCAGCTTTTCGAGAGGGTCTCCTGTTGGAGCCCATGTGGCATCTACCTCCTCTTTTTGTTCAAGGACAGAGTAGGGATGTGAGCAGAGAGGCTAGGCTGGAGGCACCTGCTCCAGAAACTTCATACCATCGAGAGCTCAGAGCTGGGCAGGTGCCTTCTGCAGCCAGAGCCCTGCCCTGCCGGCCGTATCCAGCCTGTCTCCCCGAAGTGTAGAAGTCACCGGGCATGTCTTTCTCTTTCACCAAATGTGACTTCACATTTTGTAAAGTGTCTCTGGAGATCATGGTGTTCAAATAGCTTTGTATCCTGTGGTGATGTCTCTTTCTTACTGTTAGTCCCAAAGTTACAAAAAAAACCTGTAGATTCAAAGTTCCAGGGAGCGCAGAGGCTGTAGTTTAGTATTCTCATTTGTTGGCAGAAAATAAGAGAATCTCAAAAATTTGAGCAACTCTTTTTGTTTGTTTTAACATTGCTTTTTAAAAGTGTTACTTTTAATTGACAAATAATAATTGCATGTGTTTATGGTGTGCCGTGCGATGTTATGATGTATGTACACATTGTGGAATGATTAAATTGAGCTAATTAACATATCCATACCTCACATGCTCATCATTTCTTTGTGGTGTTGAGCAACTTTCTGAAGGTTGTGTAGCTTAACGTCTACACGGACATGAAGCCGTAGATTGATAGATAAAATTGAATTAAGACTTTAATTGTACAAATATGTGTATGTGGAGGCTACAGTTACACTCAAGTTTGACACTGTCAGAAATGAACAGTATTTTATGTCTCGTGGGAGCTACAGGGTTAAGTGTAGAGGAGGAAGTCAAGAGAACTGTCCAGATTTTTTATTGCTGTTAATTGCCTGGGCTTAGCCATTTCCCATTGGCCTCACCTTCTTAAAAATGTATAATGTCACGACAGGTTTCATAAAGATGGTGCTTCTCACTTCCCAGAGACAGGAATCGGTCACTAAGAAAAGGGACAGGATGTTTCTTTCCATCGGGCCGTAAAAAACATAATTTACAGGCTTCCAGACCTCATGGCTTTTTTGAATCTTTCTTGGATGACGCAATTTGCCTGTGACACTTTCTACAGTATTTATTTGTGTGTTTGGTTTCATCTCCTAAAATTTCAGATTATAAATGAATCCATTCATAGATTAAAAATGAATGAAAAGGACTCTATTAAATACAGGCTTACGCTTTTTTCTCAATCATTTTGACCATTTGGGACAGCATCCATGAAAGCATTTGATTCTCACACCGTGAGTTTTGATTTTTTAGAAATTACTGAATTCTCCTGGCTCTGAATTAGACATACCGTGCTTGGTCCACAGGGTGGTCGGTCTCTTCTCCCGAGTCTTCTTGCTCCGGGAGCAGAAGCGGCGCCTGTCTGCACTGTGCCCTCCTTACCCCGTCCCTGGTCCCAGGAGCATCGTCTCGTGTTCCCTGTGTGATGCGAGGCCTCTGTTCATTGTGGCCCACACGCCACAGTGTCAAATGGGGAGAAGCAAGAGAAACCCAACTGCCAGAGGCTGGATTCCACCTCTTCCTTGTAGCAGGCTCTGGGTGCTTTTGTTTGCTTTTGTTTTGTTTTGACTGGTGGGAGGTTCTCGATATACCTCAACTGAGAGAGCTCTGTTAGTAATAAACTCATGGTTCCTGAGATGAAAGCATTTCAGGATATGCACAGCGGCAAGGAGTCCTTTTAGCTGCATACATAAAAGACAAGGTTCCTGCCATCAGGGCACAAGCCCCAGGAGGGAAGAGGAGAAGAAGGAACAAGCTCTGGAGGTAGAGAGGATGAGGGAACAGTGCCCAGCCACAGACACCAAATGCCTGATGAGAAATTTGGATAATGAGAACCTAAAAAGAGCTGGATCCCACTAGAGAAAACCTACACAGAACACAAGGGCTCCCGGGAGAGCCAGAGGCAATCAAATATTCTAGCCTCCTTGAGCCCTCCAATTTGGAGCCCCATCTTGTGGGCCAGCTCATTCATTCATCCATCCATCCACCCACGCATTCATTCATTCATTCCTGTGTCACTTACCCACTGAGCAGAGACCATGTGCCAGAAGCTGACATGGCATTGAGGGCACTTGGGTGAACAAGCAGACGTGGTCACTGCCTTTGCAATACCTGCTAGTCACACAGTCCGGAGGGCTTCCCCAACACTACCCAGCCCCAGCAGTGTCCAGCACAGATAGAGTCATCGGGAATGCACAGACAGGCAGGCCCATCCGCACCCCAGCCTCCCTACGAGGCCTCCTGGACAGAAGACTGTGAT
The DNA here is from genome assembly GCF_041146395.1 of Eulemur rufifrons. Classification (NCBI taxonomy): domain Eukaryota; kingdom Metazoa; phylum Chordata; class Mammalia; order Primates; family Lemuridae; genus Eulemur; species Eulemur rufifrons. The sequence goes on from NC_091010.1 coordinate 67,399,265, forward strand.
CTTGAGCTGTGTTGAGCCCTGCGTTTGGTCCAGCGAGGCATCCTGCCATCGAGACGCTCCACACAGCTCGTGATTCCTCGGCAGCTGAAAGCAGATTGCTATGTAAAAGCTTCTAATATGCTTTTCTTATTTATTTTCCCTAGTTTGACATTTATTGGAAATAACTTATGAATTACAGTAGATAATAGATATTCTTACCTAAAAATCTTTGTGTATGTTTCTTTTTTGTCTGGTTAGATAATTGTTTTATCTTCAAGTGGACTCAAGGGCCTAGCTCTGTTTCTAATCCCAAGTGTGAACTATAGGATATTATTTCTACGTGCTCTGGATGGTTCTGTGGAAGTGACACAGCCCTTGATGAATTGATCCTGAGCTGCTTCTAGTCTTTGTTTACTGCATTGATTATGTTTTTTATTTGATCTTTCCTCTAGTTTCCCTCATGCTACGTGCATTCCACATTATTTGTTTTTTGCCCTGGCTTTTTAAAACATTTATAAGGAATCTAAATTATAGAATCTGCTCTCAGCACTGCACTTTCTCAGCTGTCAGTTCATTAGGAAGTTTTTGTTCAACCTTCATATTATTTGAGCATGGTATATTTTTTTAAAAAAATAATCATCTTAAGAGATATATTTGACTAGCTGAAATTGTTCCAGAGCGTAATTAGAAGTAGCATACAGCAACTGTTTGGGTGCTATCTTGAGATAAAATAATTACCCTGTAATAACAGTGCATGTTCTAGTAAACTTGTCATTGTTGTCATAGAGGGATGGCCAGTGTCTTCTTTGAGCTCATAAGGACCTAGAGTACTCCAGGGTAGCAGGCCCTCGTCCCCAGGCCAAGACCTGTTAGGAACCAGGTGGCGTATCACCGCCTGAGCTCCAACTCACCACCCCACCCCATCAATGGAAAAATTGTCTTCCATGAAACTTAAGAACCGGAACTGGGCGGCACAGCAGGAAGTGAGTGGTGGGCAGACAAGTGAGCGAAGCTTCATCTGTATATACAGCCACTCCCCATGGCCACTCATATCACCGCTGAGCTCTGCCTTCCCCCTGTCCCAACCCCATCCCATGGAAGACTTGTCTTCCATGAAACCAGTCCCTGGTGCCAAAAAGGTTGGGGACCGCTGCTTTAGTGCATAGCAGAGTTCTAAAGCTGAAGGCAAAAATTAAGGGAAAACAAAAAAGTGTGAGTGATCATAGCCCAGTATTCTCATGCCTTATGAGAGCCCACCCTTGTCAAGATGGGAAGCTGTTGTATCCCACTGACACTTGGGGGATCTTCCGTGGTTCCTGGGGTTAACGCAGTGCACATCCCCAGAGGCTGTTTGAACACAGCTGCCAAGTTCGGGTGGGGAAGGTAGACCATCTTCTCTGCAGCTCGTATCCTGTACTTCTGAGGGCTAAACGTGGTACAACAGACCCCAGCCCGAGACTGGAAGGCTGATTGGAGATCCAGGCATCTTGTATCTACAAGGCATGCCCTGGACATTGTCGTTTTTGTCCTGGACATTGTCCTTTTTGTCCTGGGTCTTGTATTAATTTGTCAGGATGCCCTAAATGTCCTGTATTCAACTTTTTTTTATTTTAATTACAGAATTCAGCAATAAGAGCTATTTTTCAGATTTAACTGGGCATCCTATATCTGCAGCCTCTGTGGCTGATTTGCAGCCTGTGGCTGATGGACGCTGCTGCCCAGTCTGTGTTCCTGGTTAATGGACAAGGCAATGCTCCCCGTGCCCTTCCATTAATATTCTCTTAAAAAACACTAATTCCTCCTTTCTGGTTATATCTTAATGTCCCCAGGGAAGAACTCAAATCACTCCATCTGCAGTTTTTTATTTTAGTGACTGTCACGGGCCCTTGGTCACAGCTGTTTTGGTCCTAGATCCAGCTGATAGGTTTCTTGATGAAGTGATGTCTGCACATCCCTGTCTTAGCGCTACATGAGAGAGTCTGCAATGGTGGTGGGTGTTGTGCAGGAGGTGGTGGTGGCAGGGACCTCCTTAAAACCCCAGGTGGTGAATCCTTCTTCCCCCCTCCCTGGCTGGCTGCCTGTTAGCGGCTCTGAGATGGCCGGGGCATGGGGAGCTTCTCCAGGGCGCTTGGCTAAAGAGATAATGTTGTCAGAGAGCAGCAGTTACTAGTAAGTAACCTAGATTTCCCTTACACTCTGGCTGCTTCCTGCTGTCTAAATAGAGAGTGTAATTAAGTTTATTATCTGTGACCTAATGCTAATTCCTCTTACATCCTGCCTTTGTGCAAAGGGAAAAGGGTCTTTTAAAAAGTATCTGGACTAAGCTTTAGCTCTGTAGACATTTTCCAGGGTTATGAAACAAATCTACTGAATGAACAAGCCTGTGAAAGACAGTACTCTGGAGTCATTTGTGACAGCCAGACTTGCATATTTCATCATAAAAAAGTAAAAGTCATGGTTATTGAAGAATGTTAAAATTGCATATTACCAATGAATCTAGGAATTAAAATTCCTGCTAAAATTATTGTCATCACTTTTATATTTGCTAAAGCTTCTTAATTCTCCTTAAACAAGTAAGTAGTGATCAAAATTAGCATGCAGAGTATAGGACAAATGACACTAAAGTAGCAAGCTGTACTTTTGATATCACACCAAACCATTCGAAGCTTAATAGCTCCTGTGTGAGAGCAATTTCACATGTGTAACTTTAAAAAGCTACTAAGCAAAGATCAATTTAATAATATAACATTAAGACATTGCAACCTGAGAAAAGGATTTAATTTGCACCTTTTCTTTTTTCCTTTTTTTTAAATTAGATTTTTTTTGGTGATACTTTTCAAATGTTACTTTCAGAAGCTGTTATTTTGGTCTTTTGCTTTTATTCTGCATGTGCTAATTTCTTTGATTAATCTGGAGAACTTCTACATATAATTCTGTAGGCTTTTCATTGGCAAAACCTCAGAGTTTTGCACAGGATTTGGAGAGTTCATATTCCAGACAGTCTGGGATTGTATCTAATTGAAATGCCAAACCTACCAAAGCGCCAGAGCATAAGTGTGTAATTATGTAATTTTCTCTTGATCTTTCAGAGTCTTCCTGCGAGCAATTAATCAGTATGCAGATATGCTGAACAAAAAATTTCTGGATCAAGCCAACTTTGAGCTACAGGTAAGAGAAGAGGTAGACACGACCTTTGTGGAGAAATCACGTTAAACAAATTGCTGGTCTGTGCCAATATCTTATAGAATTTCTAATCCTTGAACTTAATTGGTCTACCATCTGAGGTGCAGAAATGGAATTTACAATTCGTACTATTGGAACCTAAGGAGTGAAAATTATCCCTTCAGGGTATTTGCTCAATTTAGCAAGGAAGGAGATAGAGTTGTTTCAGAGAGAAACTATTGAATCAGAGTGACAAGGAGGGAGTCTCTGAGCAGGGAGGCCTTGGAGTCTCGGTGACTGTGCCTGCCAAGATTGTCTCAGTCCCTCCTACTGTGGAGAGCAAAGAACCAGCCAAGGAGGTAGAGTGAGTTTGCATCACTGAGCTAAGCTCACTTTGAGAACTGTCTTCCCCTGGTATTATCTCTGGGTTTTGTGCTACCTGCAGTGGCTTTTACCGGGCCAAAGACCCCACCCCTAGACCATAGGGTTGCCGCCAGCTGGTCCATCAGTTTCAGGTGCTCCCCAGTGCATGCAGTTTGTGTGTGCGTGTGCATGTGTGTGCACGAGTGCACGCTCACCATAAGGGTGGTTTTGCCTGGCAGGCTTTCTTACTGTGCATCTGGGATTTGGGGCTCTCGGTTCCATTATACTCTGGATATGCTTCTGCTGATAATGATTTTATTTGTCATTATTATGACTTAGTTCATTTTACTAAAGTTTGCAAATTAGGAAAAAAAACACCCAGATGCAAATGGCATGTTTATTTTCTGGGCAAGATTATTCACTGAGAAGGAACCTGCAGAATTTATGTAGACCCAGTTTGTGATCCAGCACAAAAATGTGTTACCAGATTACAAAAATTAGATAGCCCTCTATTTTCCTGTCAGCGTTGCCTCCAGAAAATTTACAGCTAATGTGATACTTAGTATATTAGATTAAGTTCTAAGGTGCCCATTCTGCCCTTCTATATTTTTCTTTTTCTGTTTTTTAATTTGAGATGAGGTCTTGCTATGTTGTCCAGGCTGGTCTTGGACTCCTGGGCTCAAGCGATCTTCTGGCCTCAGCCTCCCAAATAGCTGGGATTACAGGTGTACACCACCGTGCCCAGCACTGCCTTTATTTCTTTTATAATTTTTTAATTTAAAATTTCTATTTTATCAGCATTATAGAAAATAATTGTATGATAATATATCAGGCACTATATATCTAGAAATGTTTTTTCATAATTTTAATTTTTATCATTTTCTCTACTTAATGCTTGTTTTCATAAGTCATAATAACAGAAATATTTTTTCATTGTAAAATGTTCATGCACGGTAACTCAGTATATCAGACAAAATATGAAATAACCCCTCCTACCCTTTTGCTAATTCTCATTCCCCGTCCGCAGGGGCAACTTTTAACTAATTGTTGTGTGCTCTTCCTGATGCTTTAAGCATTTATACAGAACTGTGCGTGTTTTCTTTTGGCCTTTAACATAAACCGATTCAGACTCTATGTGTTCTTCAATTCTGTCATAGTCCACAGTATGAAGGTACCAACGCTTATTCAACGTTTCTGTACTGACGACCTATAGGCTGTTTCTAGTTTCTCCCTTTCGTGAGCCGTGCTGCTGGGAGGGATGTGGCGCGCGTGCATCTCAGCGCATGCGCGGCTGTAGCGCCGGCTGATCTGCAGGCCCAATGGAATGAAGTGTTAAGTTTGATGGACAGTGAGAAAGTTCCCGCCTAAAATGATGCAGTAATTTGCAATCCCACCAGCGTTCCTTGGGAACAGCCACATTCTAGAATCTTCTTCAATACTAATTTCTTTAAAATTGTTGATTTCTGTTTTTAGTGGCATTTTTCTGATGACCGGTTAGCCTGAGAATAAGTGCCAGCTGTGTGGTTTTTACTGTGAACTGTCTGGTCATTTCTTCTGCTTGTTTTTCTGTGGGCCTATTTGTCCTCCTTTTTTATTAGTTGGAATTCTTGATGTAGCCTAGTCATGGGTTTATACTTATCATACAGAAATATTTAATTCTTCTGTAGCCAAATCTGTCATTTCCTTTATAGCTATTTAGTTTTATGTTTCGCTTGAAAAATCTCTCCTTGCCTCAATATTATAATTTTTTATGTAGTTAGAATCTGTTAATACCTTTATAGTTTCTTGGGGTTTTTTTGTTTTCTGGTTTTTTGGTTTTTTTTTTTTTACTTTTGGGTGTTTACTCTATCTGGGACTTCCATAGTTTGTATTAGGGGTAAGGGTGTCACTTCACTTTTCCCCACATCACTTCATGAATAGGTTACATCTTCTGCCAGCGATTTGAAATCCTGCAGTTAACATAATGGCAGATGTATTTGTGTATCACTTTTATATTCTCTGTTATTACCCTGGTGGCTTAATTGCTATGCCTTTTTACCCAGCTCGTATAGTCAAGACATCCCCATTAGTTTGTTACTGAAAAATTATCTTGGCTATTTTTTGATTTCATCTCTTCCATATGATGTTTAAAATCAGCTAGTTGAGTTTCTTTTTTAAAAATATGCCCCTCAGATTTTAATTGGAATTCCATTGAATTTATAAATAAATTTGGGGAAAATTTTATAGTATTTGAGGGAATACTTGGTAGTATTTATTTTTTTTTTCCATCCTATACTGCAATATTTAGGTATTTAGGTCTTTTTGTATGCCTTGTTAGATTTTCTTGTTTTTTCCCCATATCAGTGTTGCATATGACTTGCTGAGTGGATTCCTGTGTTTTTAATTGTGGCTGCTGTGGTGGGGATCCTTTTTCTCAGCATGTCGGTTACTGATGCCCTTGCTTGCTGTTTCATGAGTAGAGTTCTCTGGACCCTCACTGTGAGCCCAAACACCGTAAAAGCAATGGGCTCTTTCCATCCAGCACAGAGCTTTGCCCCCGGCAAGTGTGACATGCATATGTGTTATTATTTGAAGAGGGTTTAGCAGGACTCATTGGCCATTGCCTGGTGCATTCTGAGACTCATGGACAGGGGACCGACCAGAATAGGACCCACATCAGCATGGACACTGAATATATTTTAATTTCTACCTGTTTGCCTTTAAGAACAGCACTACTGTCTTGCATGCTTCTGACTCAACTGTGATCCTGGCCATATAAATGAAAAGAAAGAAATAGGCATTAGTGAAGCAGTCACTTAAAAAGAAGCCTTCATGTTTTGTTATTTTGGGTTTTTTGTTTTTTTTTTTTTTTTACATTCTTTTCCTTCTTCTTACATTTTTAAAAATTTTAATAGATTTCAGGGGTACCAGCTGAATTCTGTTACATGTGTACATTGTATAATGGTGAGATCTGTCGGGGCTTTTAGTGTGCACATAACCCAAGTAGTGTGCATTGCACCCCACGGGTAATTTTTCATCCTTCACCCCTAGTGTTGTTTATAAAGCAGGTAGAAATTAAGGTATGCTCTGGGTCTGTGCAGACATCGGTCCTGTTCTAACTGGGCTCCTGACTGAGTGTCAGAATGCAGCTAACCATGGCCACTGGGTATTGCCTGCGCTGTGGCAAGGAGGAAATACGTGGGAGGTATTAATTCCAAAAACAAAACGAAAGGAACAACTTGTATTTTATTGACTGGAGCCATCCGTTTCATTATAAAAGAGGCCAAATAAGAAAGCCGCTCTGGGCAGTGAAGGAGTGTAGGCTCTGAGCTTGGGGACACTGGGCTCAGACCTTCATTCTGCCTCATGTGTCACCTGCAACTTTTGGACAAGTCTCTGAGTCTCAGCTGTGAAATGGGGGTAGCAGCACCTGCTTGCTTAGTTCTGCAGTGATCAAAGGGGCTGGTGGGCGACTACAGAAATTGCGCAGTTTGTGAGAAGTGCTGTGTAAATACAAGCCAAACGGGCTCTTTCTTAAATCCTGTAAAGCCTCTTAAATTTTCACTTACTTCACAGGTAATTAAAAATAGTCAATAATGTTCACACTTTATTTTTATATAACTCTTTGCCACTGTCTCATTTGATATAATAACTCTTACCCCTGGTCTGTAAACGAGAAAAGCGACATCCACAAATTTCTTCTAAAGACCATTGTCTTTTTAAAGCACGTATATGCAGTCCATAAACCCTTGAAATATGAAGTGTTTGCTCTTTTTACATTTGTTTTCCTTAATTCTCTAGTATTTATATGATCTGTTTGTATAATAAAATGTCATAAATTATCAAAATCTGTACTATTCTTCAGTCTTCATAATACTATAATAAGAGCTAACATTTACGAAGAGCTTGCCCCCCACTCTGCAGCGCCGTAAAGGCTCTGCATAGATGTATCGGAATCCTCTGATCCTCCCAGCAGCCCTAGAAGGGAGATACTGTTGAAATTCCCATTTTATCAGTGAGGAAACCAAGGCACAGTTGTTCCAGTTGTTGTCTGTGTGACAGAGCAGGGACTTGAGAACATGCACTGTGACCTCACAGCCCATGTGCTCAGCCCTGAACCACACCGTGGGCGTCTGGTTAGCAATTTATATTAAATATATTTCAGAAATGTCTGCTGAGCAAATGACCAATGTCTCAGCATTTTTGAGATCCTGTATTAAGCTGTTCAACAACTTAACATCTCCTGTTTTTGGTTTTCAGTTGTGGAACAACTACTTTCACCTGGCGGTTGCTTTCCTCACTCAAGAGTCCTTGCAACTGGAGAACTTCTCAAGTGCCAAGAGGGCCAAGATCCTTAACAAGTGAGTTCCCATCCAGCTCCGACGCTGCAGTCAGGGCCTGCACCGTGATTAGCGTAATTTCCGTGTGGTCTCTAAGCCAACTTGGTACAGATTGAGATGTGATCACAGTGCAGTGAAAGGCTGGTTTTAGATTGTGAATGGAGTGTTGCCTTTTCTCACCCATGAATCAAGATCTGAAACTGCAGGATTCATCCGGGTGGGTTCCAAGTCATGTAATTCTAGACTATTAGTGCAACACGGAATTCAAGTTTCCAGAGATAATTCCTGTTGCTGTGCACCATTCGGATGTCATTCCACATGTGGTTTACTTTACTGCTTAATTTGCCAATTCTTCTAAAACAGAAGCTTCTGGTGAAGCTTTTGGCACTGTTGGGATTGCTGAACAACTCATTGTGAGGTTGGAGCTGTCAGTGGTTTCCTCCCTGGCAGCAGAAAACTCCGGTCTTCTGGGCAGATGTGTGTGGACTGAACCAGCCGATTGTGTCCCTGTACGCAAACTCCTCAGAGGCTCCCCACAAGCCAAGGTCCTCGCCTGGCTCCTTCGGCTCTCTGACCCCCTCTGCATCCTGCACCACTCTTGGTCCAATATTGAGACTGAAAAAAATCGTTGCATGGGTTTTCTTCCAACATAGGGGCCTTGCTCGCTCTCTTTCTGCCTCAGTTTCGCCAATTTCTCACTGCTCTGGGTGCCCCTTTCGTAAGTACTTTTGAGGAGAGTTCTGAAATTGCCCCCATGCTGCCGAGTCATCAGTTCCTCTCTGTCACTTTATAATGCCTCTGCAACATCCTGACTGTCCCCAGGCCTGGCCGCCTCCGTACCGCTCACCGAGTTAGAGATTCCAGAGGGAGCCTCAGGAGGTGGCAGCTACTCAGCCCTTCTGGTATTCTGTGAGCCTGTCTCTCACTCGCAGGACAATCGAAAGCACATATCCCTGGAGAGTGAATTACAGTCATGCCTGGCATAACGATGGACCATATATGACAGCGGTCCCACAAGATTATAATGCTATTTTTACTGTCCCTTTTCTATGTTTAGACACACAGGTACTTGCCGTTGTGTTACAGTTGCCCACAGTGTTCAGCACAGCAACATGCTGTGCAGGTCTGTAGCCCAGAAGCCATAGGCTACACCACACAGCCTAGGTGTGCTGTAGGCTGTACAGGGTTGTGCAGTACACTCTGTGATATGCACACAATGACAAAATCACCTAAGAACATATTCCTCAGAACGTATCCCCATGGTTAAGTGAAGCATGACCGTAATTCAGCAAATAATTTACTGAGCGTGTACTATGTACTGATGACTTTCTAAGCACTTTGTGTGCATTTTCCACGTATAATCCTTAAAAAGCAAAGCTATGCATTAGTGCTCTTCTCACCCTCATTTTCCACGAGGAAGGTAAGGCAAAGAGATCGAGCCACTTGGCCAACCCCGAGCCTAGAAGTGGCAAAGCAGTGTTCTAATGTAGGTGTCCAAAGCCCAAGATTTTAATCTGTGCTGCTTTTAGAACCTTCAAGCCTTTGGTCTGTGCTTCTCTAATTAAAAATCAACTTCCACCTGGCCGTCTTTCCTTCAAGCGGCCTCAGTTGGTAACTCCTATCTACTCGCCATTGGTGCAAACAGTGATCATTGCTCAGAAAAGAAAAGTGCACTTAGGAGCCAGCACCCAGAATGGTGCAGGAGGAGTGGGTCCCCACCTGTGACAGCAGCAGCTGCAGCCCACCTCCTTGGAGCCTACCTGCGTGTTTATCACTCGCCTTGGCTCACAGCATCAGGAGACAGTCTTTTCCAGGCTGTACCTTCTGGAGACTGGCTCGACACAGGCTCCGGCTTTGGGAAATTTACATCCCCTCAGGGCCCTCGGGAAGTGAAGGAGGGCTGCTTGTGGTTGCCGCTGTCCTCGCAGTTGAAATGCCCTGGTGGTGGGAATTGTAGCAGAAACAATAACAACAGCACACACTCAGCACAACACAGCATGACTCACGCGGTGCCTGCTCACCTCCCTGAAGCACAGGTCCCTTGTTGTCCCATCCTGCAAAAGGATAGCTCGGCCACAGCAGGTGGAACCACCTGTGCACATGGGCAGGGCTCGCTGGGGGGTGAGGCTGGCATCTAAACCTGGCTCGGAACCCATTCTTTGCCAAGTACGTCACACTTCCTGGTCATGCAAATGCCTGGGAGAGAAGAGGGGTGAATTTAAGCTGGAAATCTACCTCTAAAGAGCTGGCATCTCCTTGGCAGTGTTTAGAATGAAACAATTCCATGCTGAGCACTCTCCAAGCCAGAGCGGGGTAGCTCTGCCCTGGGCCCTCCCTGTTGCTAGTTGAGTGCTAACAGCCTAAACTGAGCAACATCAGTAAGTGCGTTAACCACACAGGGCCTGGTGGCCGGAGGAAACGTTCGCTTCTCATGTAGTCGTGTGGATTCAGAGGCTTCAAAGCCAAGGGGAATTAAACACAGCCAGCTGGTGTCTCCCCTTCAAGAGCCGGGCAGGACCTCTAACTGGGGCTTTAGCCTTCTCTCTTGCACAACTGTGGCAATGAGAGATTCTGTATTCCCGCTTTGCAATGTTCTGGTGGATTCCCCCAGGGACAAAAACCCCAGCCTCTCAGAAGTTGTCCTTACGAGACTCTGGCAGGACAGCCTCAGGCCCTCGTGCGGTCTGAAGGGCCTCCCTGGAGCGTGGGCTCTGTGTGTCGTGGTGTCCAGGACAAAGTGTTCTCCACGCCTGAGATAAGCCTGTCTTGACCCGTGAGGCCACTCGGCATACACTGCATGGAGGGTCACCTGCGTTTGTTGTATCCTTTATGCCGCTTGATATATCTTATACCACATATAATCCATTGGCAAATTTGATTTCCAAATAGCAAAACCTGCATGAGAAATATTTTAAGATGTCCTACCCAAATGCTTAAATTGTCTAGGCACATACAGTGCCTATAAATGTTTTGATTTGTTTAAAATTGTCTAGTAGAAAGGGATTGAGTGCCTACTCTGTGCACAGCCAGGCCACGGTCCTAGTGCTCAGGATGGAGGGGTGAGATCTGGATCTCATGGTGAGGAGGGTCACAGTCTAGTGGGGTAGGTGCAGAAGCAAAGATAATGAGTGAGGTGGGTGTAAGTGGAGTGGGGAGCAGAGAGATGGGCCCATCAGGCTCGGTCTGGGGAGCCAGAGGCCTCCTGGCAGCGTGTACTTCCCGGCTGGGTGGTAAAGGCGGCTGAGAGTCCCCAAGGGCATGGCCTGATCTACAAGCAAAGAGATGCTCTGGATTTTTAAAACCTAAGGGAATAGCAGGGCCTGGGGGGGCTTGGAGTTTGGGGCAGCCATGAGGGGCCATCGATGTGGGAATCGACCCCACGGCTCTGAGCAAACAGCTGGGTGCCGACTTGAAACTCACTGGAGCTTGGTGCATTGGGGTTTTGCAATGTGACCTAATTGGGAGGAGGGAGCCCACAGGTGGAGCCGTGTCACACCCCTTCGGCAGCCTCAGCGCTGTCTCCGTGCGGGCCTGTCTGCTACTCTAGGGCTCCTGAATCCAGTCGCAGGCATCTGCATGGGAAGTTCCCCACCCCACTCTTCCCTTCCTCCCTGCGAAGCCCTGCAGCTCCTCCCCTCTGCCTGGTCCACAGTATTGTGGCTCAAACCAGTAGAAAATTCCAGCATCAGAAGACCTGCCTGTTCTTTCCTTCTTGTTTAGCTCCCCGTCTTCCTGAGGACCAAGGTTGGGGAAATAATTAGGATATTCATTCCAGAGACAGTCCCCAAAGTGCATGGGAGTAGCACAAAAGGATGGGCCTTGCCATGCAGAGAACTGAATATGTCAAACGCGAACTGAGTGCAGGAGTTGCCAGTGAACCACAGAGTAAATAACCCCTAGGAATCAACGCCCATAATGTGAAAGTGTCACTGGCTCACCCGTCAGATGTCCCTGGTGCTCATGACTCAAGGAAGGACAGCAGTGTCAAGAGAATGCTGAACCTCCCTCCCACCCCCAGCCTTTGCCGTTACTGGGACTCAGGACATATGACTGAAATGTCAAAGAGGTGACTTGTGCTGAGCAGCCAGCCTGACAGTTTTAGTATTCAAGACACCATGTGTCCTGATGTGGCACAGGACCACAGAGGAGCTTCCGTGTTCGGGACCCGACCTTGTTCCAGAAAAGTGGAAGAGTTTGAGTTGGGCTAATGTAAAAGTTTCAGCACAAGAGGGTAAAGTGTGATGGCAAAGCCCAGGTTCCTGTGAAGACCACCCTTCACAAAGCCCCTCTCTCCCTTTGGTCCCCGGGCTATTTTCCTGTTTTGTTTCATTGTTTTGTAACTAGAGAAGTCTGCGACCTTCTAAGAGGACAGGTTTCACAACTGGACTCAAATACTGCGCTAACAAAAATATCTCCATCTTACCAGACACGGGGCTCTGAAACTCCAGGTGTTAAGTAAAATATAGACACCACCATTAAGGAAACTAAAAGAGAATAAATATGCTCCGCGAGCCCCGTTCTGCAATGTGACCTCATCGGAAGCTGCAATTACATATTCCAGACTGTAACAGGAAATATGATCAATTTGATTTGTGTCTGTGCTAATGTCTTTTTTCCCCAAAAGACCCAAATTACTCAAAATAAATTCACAAATTAGAAGGACACCCAGGAGGTTAGACTTAACAAGTGCTAGCCCTATGCCAGCTTCATGTTCGAAAAGCTAATTGCGTCCCAGGTGCACTGGTGACGTTGTACCTGCTGAGCATGACATCGCGCGGTGCAGACAGGACCCTGTCACATCAGACCTGTTTCTACCAAGGCTCGTTCCCATTGTTCCCATGTGGGGTCCCATCGCCCCTCACCCCTCCACTGTTTGGGAAAAGAGAAATGCCTCAGCCCACGCCGGCGCTCTGTCCAGCTTCCTCCTCTCATTTCCTCGCCTTCCGCCTACTCCGGACTCAGCGGCAGGCCCTGCCCTCCCCTGGCACCCCCAGCCAGGCTGGCACCGCCCCCAAGGCCCTTACTGGGGAAGGGGGCGCTTGTTCCCCTGGACTGCTCTCCCCACATCCCTCCATGCTGTTTTCCTCCCCCGGCTCTGAGCATACTCTTAACTGTCAGAACTCCGTGCTGGGTTTCCCGTCTCTGCTCTCTCAGGGGGTTCATCCTCTCGCGTCCAGCATTGAGTGGTGGAGCACCTGAAGTCTCGGTCCTAGGCCTTCTCATTCTGTTCTCTCTCCTGAAGAAAGCATTTCTCAAGCTGTGGGTCTCACCCTGTATTGGTCCAGAATGTCACCTTAACAGGTCATCGTATCAGTGTTCTAGGTCCATCTGGCATCACAGTGAACACCAATGGTGACTTGAAGCCATAGAACTTTATCATCTCTCGATTATAGAGGCTGGAAGTCTGATATAGCTGTTGGCAGGGCTGGCTCCATCTGGAGGTCCAGGGGGTCCAGGTCCGCCCCACCCCCCATCCCTGGTGCCCTGTGGCTGTGTCAGGAGTCCCATCTCTGCCCCAGCTCCACGTGGCGTTCTTCCTGTATCTTCCTCTGTGTCTGCGTCTCTCGGTCTCCCTCTCCTGACAAGGACACCAGTCATTGGGTTCAGACCCACCCCACTCCCTGTGACCTCATCCGAACTTGAGTACACCTGCAAAAACCCTATTTCCAAATAAGGCCACAGGCTTCAACCTATCTTTGTAGAGGATGAAGTTCAACCCACAGCAGTCGTAACCAGCTGTTTGTTTTCTTTTTTTTTTCTTCTTTCAGTGAGATAGAACACAAGAGAAAATATCAGAGTTCATTGCAGGCAGTAAGGTTAAACATTATTTCATAAAACTTTTATGTACCTATGTTAATATGTATGCCAGTTAATAAAGTAAATGTTATTTCTTATGTCAAGAAAAGTTTTGAAACTTAAAAAAAAGCCTTTTAAAAAATCTGCCTCTGCAGCCTCTGCTGACAGCACGTCCAGCCAACTGCCTGCTTTGGTCCCTGCTCACCTGCCCTCCCTGCCTCAGGGCCCTGACACCTGCTCGTTCCTCTGCCCCCAGGGCTCTTCTGTAGCCTGTTTGTGTAGATTACACCTCTCCTGCTTCAAATCTTGGGGCAAATATTACTCTCCTAGAGAACTCCTGTTAAAGTCTCTCACTTCTCCCATGTTTTTCCTATAAAGCCATAATCATGGCCTTCAAAGAGACAGTGCCCTATCTCTCTATGTCTCTATCAATATATCTGTGTCTTGTGTGATTATTTGGTTATTGTCCATCCCCCCTACCATGCTAACAGCCCCCTGTGGTCTGTGGGTCTTGTCAGTTCTCCATTAATATTATTATTCCTGAATTAATATTCATACCCTTATATTCATATTCTCATATTAGCCCTGTGTCTGGCCTAAGTGATCAGTAAATGTTCACTAAATGAATTGATCTAAACAGCTGTTGGAACCGTGATGAGGCCCAGACTGAGATTTTAAAGGAAGGACCTCGCCTGGCTCCAGCGCTTGCCAGGACAAACAGGGGCATCATCTCTCTCTCTCATCCTTCACAAGTGCCTGGGAGGTGAGCATTGTGCATCATTATCCCAGTACTACAGATGAGGAGACTGAGGGTCAGAGTGGTCAAGTAAATGGCTGATGTGCTTAGATTGAGGCTCAGGGTGGCCTTATCCCCAAGCCGGAGCTGTCTCTGGGGGACATGAGTCTTCTGTTTCTTGGAGTGAAGATGCAGGAAACCAGGGGCTGAGGTTAGGCCACAGAGACCAAATTCACATGATTTTATGTCAGGGTTATAGCCTGGATGTGGGATCCTGGCTCTCCCTGGGGAGCTGCCTCCTGAGCACATGTTCTGCTCGCTCGGTGGGTGGGCACAGGTGAGAAGTGCCAGGCAGAGCAAGGTGGCTCCAGCTCATGCCGTCCTAGCTTTGTGGAGTCAGCAAGTCGGTTGACCACTTAGGGTCTCAGTGTCTCGGCTTCCTCGTGGGGAAACTGGCCACAGCAATGTCTGCCTGCTCTCCGCCTGGTCTCACGAGGTCCTTGCTCGTCCTGGAGGTGTCGCTCTGGGGGGGCGGGAGCTTGGCTGTGGACTGAAAGCTCAGAGTCTCCCCTCCCTCATCCCGTGACAATGGCCAAGCCACTGCTTCTCTCCCCTAGGACTAGTCCAGTTCCCTCAACTGCAGATTGTGAGAGAGGAACTTAATTATGATCTCCAAGGCTGCCCCAGCTCTGGAGTTCTGTTCCCAGGTAATGAGCATTAGCCCAGACGCTCTCAATTACCATCATTTTTCTCCTCCGTGGGAAGAACAGGGAAATGGTTCGGGAAGCCTCTAGAGGTCTGGTGACAGCTGTAACTCTATTTGGGGATTATGCCGAGGCATGTATAGATTCATCAAAGCTGCCTTCTTATTAAAACTGGAGAAAAGATCAATCTTGCTGCCAGGGAAATCCAATCTGCCCTTCACCTCCGCGCTCCTCACCCTTCCTTGGCGCCTTTGCTCCAGCCCTGAGCGCCCTTGTCTTATTTGACTATTGAAACAGCATTTTTAGCACCTTTATGCCGTAGGCCTGACTCTCAGGAGGGATGTGCTCTCAGATCTCTGCTAATCCCCCAGTTCTCAGATACTGCCAAGGCCCGTCATGTGCCACCTATGAGACAGTGAAGTGTAACTGAGAATGCAAATCCTCACTCCTCACCCCTCTTCAGCACCTGAAGGAGAGGCAGGGAGGGCAGGGGGAGGCAGGGATCCCCTGGGAGCAGCCAGCCCTTCCCTGGACGCCCTTCCCCGAGCCTCCCAGGACCCAGCCTGCGATGCTGGCTCTGGAAAAATGGCCAGTCGCTACACTGGGTCACTCCTGAATGACTGAAGCCACAAATGTTAAACGTGCTGCTGCGGCGGGTCCCTGTACTTAAGTTTCTGAGCTTCAGGATTTCCTGTGCATCATTCTAATTCTAATCAGGGCAGGACCTGAGGGAGGGAGTTGGTCAAGGGCCAGAGAGCACAGCACTGATGCAGGTCATCCATGGTATTAGGCCTTCTTGTTTTGGGGAGATATTACCCCAGGATGAGAAGGCTTCTACGTAGCTCAGATGTGAGAAGAGTGCGTAACGCTTGGGCTGTCAATACAGGGGAGAGCAACCCCCCTGTGAGCACTTTCACCTCCTCGGGGCCTCTGGCCTCCTCTGGGTGTCAAGGGTCTGCACATGTGGTAGCGGGGGGAAGGGGTGGGGGTGTCTGCGTTCTCAGGGCCACCTCCTTCCGGTGCCACATCCCGGGCTTGCCCGATGCCTGCATGGCTGGAAGGCAACTCGTCCACCTGGACCATGAGACCTTCGATAACCTCAGAGGAAAACTCAGCACTGGGTTTGGGCAGAGTCTTACTTTCTGCATTTCTCACCCCCTGGGAAAGGCTGGGACGCCAATCTGCCAGAGCACCACGCAGCTAAGGGTGTCCTCTCCCAGCCCGGCTGCAGTGGCTGCCCAGGTCCCTCTGTCACGGTACAGAAGCAAAATGGGCAGAGGGGAGCTGGCACTGCAAGCCTCAAAGGGATGCACCACTTAGTGGCACTCAGGTCAACATCCCTTGGGCGGTTTGGGGTGCAAGTTGTGCATTGAAGGTGCTTTTCTGCCACCTACCAGCTCGGTTTTCCTGCTGGTGTGTTTTTACCAACCGAGGGTGGGGGCCTGTCTGCACTGTAACCTTGGTGAAGGGCTCATTCCCCAGCTGAGACCCCCCTCCTTGACCGAATCTACCTACGTTAGCGCTCACCCGGGCTGGGCTTGTAGGTGACACGTGGACCTCAGAGGACTAGCTCGTCCTTGTAGGAAGTGGTTAAGCTGCTGACCCAGCTTCTCCATCCATACTGTGGGCCGAGCCCGTGGCCTCCTGCAGACACGGCAGAGCTGCCAGGTGAGACTGACCCTCTGTGGCTGAGATTATCATACCGGCTGTGAGGGACAGGCAGGTGTGTAGGGCACCAGAGACTTTCGGATAAGGTGGCAGCGGGCTGCAGTTGTTGATTGGCTGGGCGGATCTTCACCGAAAGAGCCAGAGTGTGGTCATCTGTAATGAGAGCTTTCCCTTTCTCATCTCCTGACACGAGGATGAACAGAGTGGGCTCAGTGACACAGCCGCTAAACTATAACACTGGAGGATAATTTTGCAAATTATTATTTTTAATATAATCAGCTTTTTCCTTAGGCAATAAAAGAAAAAGTTAAATTGCTCACAAACTAATAAAGGTTTATCTTCTGAAGCATCAAATTCTGTTTACTCATGAAACACACACCTCCTCCACGCACCCACCGGGAGGAAAATTAGCATTTATTTTCCCTGATAAACAAAAACGGTGGAATATTTGTTGGCATCTTTTGGTGCTAAGCCCTTCCTTACATTTAAAATGATATAGAAGAATGCGAGAAATTTGAAAGAGGCCTTCCCTGACTCTGGGTTTAATTTTAACATGGGAAAGCAGCTTACTGTATGCGGTAGGATGTTATTTGTTATCTGAGTGCCTAGATGCTAACGACATACATGGAAAACACACTCCCCCTTAGGCCCAGGAGCCATGAGAGTGAGGAAAGAAGGAAAATGCTTTCATTACTCTCCACAACTTCCCCGGTGTTCCCACAAGGGGGAAGATGTTACATAACCCTAGGTGATGAGAAAGTGAAATTCCCCTGGCTAGATCCTTTGATTCCTTTTGGTGGCAAAAGAAGTTGAAGCTTTGACACTCTCTTTATTTGTCTCAGTGATGGGAGACTTTAATTGCACTTAAAATAATTCGTCTGATTTTCAAATGCTCTATGGAGTGATTCAGCATTTTTCCTTTCCCTGGTTTCCAGGTATGGAGATATGAGGAGACAGATTGGCTTTGAAATCAGAGACATGTGGTACAACCTTGGTGAGTAGCCGGGGTTTCGGGGTGTGGTGAATGTCTTGAATCCCAGGTGGGTCATGACATTGGCCCTGTTTGTCAGTGTTGGGGTACCTTAATAATCTGAATGGCTTCTGTCCAGTGGACAGCAACTGCTGCTCTTTGTGGTAACTTTTTTCAGTAACTAAGAGATAGGAGACCAAAGGAGAGGAAAGAAAATCTATTGGTGGAACGAATAAAACAGACAATAGAGCTCCCTCTTGTGTTAGTGAGCATGTTGCTTAGAACTCCATTGCCTCCTGGCATTGCCAACATTCGCTGGGTTCTCTCGGTTTCTCATGCATCAAACCATGTAGCGCAGCCTACGGTGACATTTGCCATCAGTTTTGTACTCAGTTGCCCAGAATCTACCTTCTGAAGGGTTAATTTGACTACTCAAACCTGGATCCTGTACTCAGGTACACTGCCACCAGGTGGTGGCAGCCTAACATGCTCCTGCGATGAAAGCAATACAGGATATGTGTGTTTATGATGTGAAACTAATACAACTTTATTCATAAATAGATCAATAAAATATTTCCACCTACTTTCATCATTAACAATAACAAGGAATTCTCTATTAAAGTTTTAGCCAATATGACATGTAATTCTTTTAGATACGTCCCTTAAAGAAATAAGTGTTTAATACTAATGTGGTATCGTCTCACCATCATTCATGTGCCCGCTATGAATCTGGCCTCTCTCCTCGTTGCGACCTGGCTCTCTCCGGCCCCCAGCCTCAGCCCACAGGCCGTGGAGGGGCTGGCACTCTTGCCCAGGTCCTGAGCGAGGAGGGCTTCAGTTGCATTTCCTGCCTCAGGATTCCTGGGCTTTTGCTTCCTTCCCTCAAGTTGGCACCAGAAGCCGACAGTGACTTGTTGTTTTGGGGCTCCCACTCTCCCCGCTGCCCAGACAGTCTTTTCTCTACTGGAAGGAAGGGGTCTGTCCACTTCACTCTGTTTGTCCGACGGCATCTGGGTTTCACCTGCTCCACCGGGGCTGCCACGCCACAGCAGCCTCCCAAGACGCCTCCTTCCTGGGGAGCTGCCAGCCCTGCGCAGCGACTGGGAAGCGCAGCTAGAAAGATGCGGAAAGGAACAGTGTGATGAAAGCTAAACATGGATTTTGACGAGGGCGTGCAACTGGGCACCACCGCCCTCCTGAACTCCCTGGGAGGAGCAGGAGCAGGGTGTTGAGGGCCACTCCTGCCACTGTGGTCAGCAAGGTCATGCCAACCTCTTTTCAGCCCGAGCCAGATTTCCCCGAGGGACCTTTGGTTCCTCATCCTTCCTTAGTTCCCCGACGTCAGCAGACATGTGAAGGAAGGGCCTGTCTCATCTCAAGGGAACGTTCTGAGAATTCTCAAACATTTGTCTTTCTGCCTATATGAAGGATGGAGTCTTTTTCAGATGGGTCCTTGAAAGAAAAACTGTAAGATGCTCTATGGATAACACTGACAAGATAGAAACTAAGGACTTTCATTGAACATGAGGCCCAGTTGGGCTTTCAGGGAACTCCCCGCAGGAGCCCCCGGGTGGGGCTGAAGAGCGGGTCAGAGTGGCTCTGCTGCCTGTGCCCTTGCCGTGCAAAGGGAACCATCACATCCTGTCTGGGCATCGGTGCTGGGGGCAGCTGAGGACCCCGTAAGAAAATGCTGTGCCAGGTCTTTGCAAGTGACTTTGCTGCAGCAGCAGCTTATATATCCAGAAGCCAAATACTGGCTCTGGGCTGTCAGAGGGCCTGGTGATCTCTGCAACGTGGAACCCACCGGGCACCGTCCTGTCCTTGGCCTTCCCGCCATCCCTGGGGGGAGAGTAGGAGCCTGTGCCCTCGAGTCAGGAGAGATGACAATCAGTGATCAGTGGCACCGTGGAGTTTCCATCCAGCCCCGCCCCTGCCTGCCCGTGTGGCCTCAGGCACGTGGCTTGGTCTTTCTGGGCTGTAAGACAAAGAGGTTGGACTGAATTTTTTAAGAACCTTCCCATCTTAAATCTCAATAATTCTATGACATATATATATGATGTCAGTAATAAAATGCTAAGGCTTTTAGAACGGGGAGGAGAATTCATGATTCATTCTAATTGATCTCTCTGTGTTCTTTCTTAAAATCATTCTCTGGCAGATGCATTTGTCATTTGCGCTGGCAGGACAGATGGCACGACCCACGCCAGGCAGGGACTGTGCTTAGCCCTGTGAGAGAGACCAGGAGCAGGTGGAAGGGACCTTCTGAGAGGTGGCTGCGCTCCCAGGGTAGACCCGAGACCTCTCTCCTGGACACAGGCTCTCTCTGAGGTCATCTTTTACCCTGGCCCTTCATGAAACAGTGGCACCACCTTTTTCTGAGTCATTGCATTTCAACTCTAAAGTACAAACTGTGGGTTGTGTTTATTTCCCCCAAGAGGACAGTTTCACACAGGCTCTCGAAGGAAGGTACTTCGTGCTCAATGGTTCACTAATATTTTTCCATCATTTGCAATAACTGGATACGCACCCTAGCAGAGGTTCCAATGGGTCATTACACATGAAAGTGCTTCCTTCTCCCTGTAAATGGCCACTGCTGCCACACAGCTCACCCTGGCCCCTTAGACCCCCCCAGAGCCCCCCACCTGCTCTCTGCTGTCCCTCAACCACAGGGTCCCTGCCTGGTACAGCGGGAACCTCCAAAACTCAGCAGGAGCCACAGCAGTCCAGAGGTCACTGCCTGGTGGGTGCTGTGGTTTGGGGTTTTGTTTTCTTTAAGTATTTTTAGCGTCACCCCTGGAGTCCCTGAGACTGACCGCCACTGAAACTGGCTCCGTGTCATTTTATGCCGTCTGCCATGACACCAAAGGTGGAAGGAAAGACGAGCCCAGGGGAGGGTACGTTGCTCTGTGGTGCCCCTCCCAGCCCCGGGGAAGGCCCAGCCTTCTCAGGACACACACTTCGGTCTGCCTCAGACTTGTAAAGCCTTTTCAGAACAGCCGGTTCTCTTGACATTATCTGTCATTATGCTCCAGATAGGCCAAGTCAAGCGACAAGAGACTTATGATCTGTAACGTAAAGGATGCAGTTAAGAGAGCACATTTCCCCGTTCCTTCCTGTCAGTTGCTGATTTGAATGTGGTGATTAATGCGTAAGATGTGTGTTTTGCAGCTTTTTAGCTGGGAACATCCACTCCGGCCTTGGAAGTGTCCAAGAGGTTGAAAGTAAACCATGACCGTAGCCAGTTAAGGGCGGGGACTTGGAAACAGCAAGAAATAACAATCAACCACCAGAATTGGGTTCCTTATTTGTAAAATAATTAAGTTCTTTTTAAAAGTTAAAGAGATAACAATAAAAGCATCAGGCTGCCTGGGATGGCTGCATGGGGTCATCCCCAGGCACCTGGCTCCTTCTCATCCCGGGTGTTTGGGAGTGTCACTGCCAAAGCCACCACGCTTGAAATTTATAACAGCACATCTTGACTTCCCGGATGTACACAGCCTATTTTCTATACAGGTTTTTTATTTTTATTTTTATTTTTTTTAAGTGGGCTTGGGTTTGGAAACAGACTGGCAGGATGATAGAGCTGGCTGCGCCAAGAAAATAAAAATAGAAATCATATATATATATATATATATATATATATATCATCTTACCATTAGTCACCTGTCACTCAATCAGGCCTTGAGCCAATTGCCCCTCAAAACTGCTTCTTCCTTGAGCCTTTCCAATAACACGTGCGGCTCGCTGAGAGGAGTGGCCCAGATCGCACCTCCTCCGTGCCCAGCCGCAAAACAAGGATCTGGGGTCTGTTTTGCTCGATTTAATACCAGTGCAAACACGGCCCTGCCCCATGGGACAGCGCTGCATGATTCTTTTCCTCTCCAACCTGTCATGTGCAGAGTCTGAAGGGGGAACTCAAAAGCAGGCTCTTTCTCAAAAGAAAAAGGGGGAAAATGTGCTTATTTACCCAGCTCTTGAGTCATTTATCAAAGCGTGTCTGGGAGGCAGCCTGCCGCAGCGCCTAATCTCCTGCGCTGCCTTAATTTACCTTTTGTTGATTAAACCCGCACCCTGTGCCCGATCCAGCCAGAGCAAATGTGCTCAGAGCATGATCTTTATCCACTGCGTTAGGTTTGGGATATTTTTCATGCAAGGATTCCCTTCATGGGTATTTTGGTGGGGGGGCTGGAAAAATTGTGTGCTTTTCATTAAAAACTCGTATACAATATAGCCTAATCGGTTTGGCTGATGGTGGAGTTTTTTGCTCTGCCTGCCCTTGTGTACCTAGAGATTTTCCTGGGATGAGACTATGTTTATGTCCCAGATTTCTAACACTGGTGATTGCAAAGAGATAATTTAAACACCCAGGGGGAGGCTGCTGACTAGGGAGGGCCCGGCTCCGGTAGAGAACAAGGGGCCATTCCCGGGGGAAGCCCCTCCATGCTCTGGAGCCGGCATAAAGGCTCCAGGTGGGGTTAGAGGATTTTCCAGTGGCAACTGCAAGACTGTTAAGGTGACCTGAGGTGAAATACTCACTTCATCCTCCTATGACTCTTCCTTTGTCTCAAAAGGAGCAAGAAAAGTATAGCCTCTCCTTTTGGAAGTCTGTACTGCTGGACTCACCTTGATCCTTGTTGACTCCAAACCTGAGTTCATCATTAAATTTCAGCAAGATTTGCTTCAGGGGAAATCCACAATGCAAATGTCAAAAAAAAAAAAAAGAAAAAAAAAAGAGAGAGAGAGAGAAACAGATGAATGCCAGAGAACGTCCCCCACCACGACTTGCTCACCTTGGGGACCATTGGTTTGTGAAGGTTAAACCCCCCAGGGATGTCACTATCCATAGAACTCAGCGCCAGGTCAGACCAATGGGTTTTCTGTACTAACAGGAAGGGTAATGATCAAAGGTGAAGAAACCATCATTTGTGTACTTTATTTTTCCAATTCTTGCTTCTACAACCACTTGTTACTGCTTGATATGTTTCTCCTACCTTGGAACAATAAAACCTGGTGGTGACAGACAGAACTTTATGACACTGAGATTGTTGTTGATGAACAACACCCTGTCACCATCATCTCTTTTCTGAAACATTAGCTCTGACATTTTTTAGGCATAATACAAGAAAAGTGTCACCTGAGAGACTGGATATAATAGCATTTTCAAGGGAATGCTTTGCAGCAGTTACACACCTTTCAGAAGCAGTAAGCATTTGGGGAAGTGATGAGAATCACGCTGTGATAGCCTTAGTCAAAATATTAATTATTTAGTAAAAGTTAAGAATAAGATTTTAATTATATTCAGATTCATAATTGGAGGTTACATTTTGTGTTTTTGTCCTCCCAATAAAAATTCATTTAGGCTAATTATGAGGATGCTATATTTTCTTAAGTACAGTTATTTATACTAGCCACATTTGTTTAATGGTTCTCGGAAATCTGTATTAGCTGAGTTGTAAAGAAAACTAAATTCTTTCCAATATCCATTGTGTTTCCTGATTGGGTAAAAATATTAGTAAGATTGTTTAACTGTGGATAAATTGCAGGTGTTAATTTTAAAAAGTTGCAAATATTTCATTCAGGAATTTAATTTATTGTGCATTCTTCTGTTGTATGTCAGAAATGAAATGATGTTAGTTATAGTGGAGTGAAATGAAAATAAGTCAAGATTTCTGAAATTAAAGACAAGAGGGTAGGATTTTGAGAGTAGTCTTAAAAGACCACTTGGCAGGTCCTGCCGCTAAATGTAATCACGTCACCTTAAACAAGGCTAAGGCCCCTTCAGCAGTGAGTTTTCCAGCAGCTTCCTTCTAGAGGCACAGCATCGAGGCAGTGAAATGAGCTTGGCGGTTGCTGCAGCTTCCGCGCTCTGTGGTCTCACAGACCTTCCTCCGCTCACTGCAAGCTCTTTAAAAGCTCACTCATGTCACCTCTTGTCCTCTGGAACTTAGAAGCAGCCCACTCAAAGGGCATGGGAGCCACTGTGCCCTGTGGCAGCAAACCCCACAACTAGCAAGAGGGAGGTGCTGACCACTGAGTCAGGCCTATTTGCAGACTTC
This sequence comes from Eulemur rufifrons, assembly GCF_041146395.1. Lineage (NCBI taxonomy): Eukaryota > Metazoa > Chordata > Mammalia > Primates > Lemuridae > Eulemur > Eulemur rufifrons. The sequence continues at coordinate 67,423,018 of NC_091010.1, forward strand.
TCTGCTCAGTTGTTGGATTTTCCAATGATGATTGTAAGTTAGCATCTAAGTCAAAGACAGAGGCCTGAAAAGGCAAGATAACCACAATTTCCAACAAAAGAAACTGAAATAGCAAAGGAAAAAGTTTGTGTGCTTGCAAGAAACTAGTCTCTACTTCCTGGGGGATTTATTTGAGAATTGTAATATCCTGGCAATGTTGGATAAAATGAAAGACCACCAACCTCCGTGTAGTTTACAATTAAGGTAGACAAATCAGGGAGTGGTGTGGGTCGCTCTCACATTGCTGTTTCAGAGGGGAGGGGAGGGTCCAAGGGCCGCAAAAAGATCCTGTGACAAGCAAACAGGGAAGGAATCGGTAAAATGAGGGTCACAGCTGAGGCTGTCGAATCTCAGGCCCGGGTTCAAATTCTGCTCCTCTAGTCCCCTAAACAGCTCCTTCAACAGCCTTGGAAACAGCCTGGTTTCCTCACCTGTGAAATGGGCTAAGGAGGTACTCATCTCAGAAGGTTACCATGACAATTCAGTGAGATGATGCTTTCCACTAGGCTGGTCATGTAACAAGTGCTTAGTAAATGTTAGCTAGTATTGTAATATTCATTATTATTCACAATGACCATATTATTTGTATTTAAAAAAAAAAAAAAACTTTTGTAAAATATTTCCCTGAATAAAAATCTTATCTGGAACAAGATAGGTGAGATGAGATTAATAAAGTAGTTCTTTAAAAAAGGATTTTCCTATCAAACAGTAGCTGAAAAAAGTAGAATCATTCCTGTTTTTACAGTTTCATACTGATGCCTGTGCTTTGATTTGCCTTGATTATAGTGATTTGGAAAGTTACAGAAATCACTGTGCATTATTTACAGAGGTACCAAATTGCAAACTCATCTTCGTAAGATCTTGTAGATAGAAAGGACCCAAGAGACCATCTGCTCTCCCTCATTTGTTGAATTCTGTTCTTCTCATTGTTCACAAAGTTAGTTGCTGAGACACCCAACTCCCAGCCCCTGCTCCATCCAAAACTGAGTCTCAGCTGCTGGTGTCCCTAATCTATGTGATGCCATTATCTACTTGTAAAAGGGGGTTTATCTTCTGGGACAGACAAGTCATGACTGCAGGCCTTACATTGTGTGGATCTTTGACTAGCTTCACTTGTAACATTCGGGATACAAATGTTACGAGTGAAATGTTGTAACACCTTGAACACATTCAATGCTGGAAATGTTCAATTGCAACTGAGAAACAGATGCACATTCCCAAGAGCTTCCTGCTCAAAGTCACAATGATCTGTGTTTTGTTTTGTCCATTGAAGCCCATTTTGGAATCCTTTTTTAAAATTTCTGAATAATCTATTTCTTTATTCCAAGGTCAACACAAGATAAAGTTCATTCCAGAAATGGTGGGCCCAATATTAGAAATGACACTAATTCCTGAGACAGAACTGCGCAAAGCCACCATCCCCATCTTCTTTGACATGATGCAGTGTGAATTTCATTCGACCCGAAGCTTCCAAATGGTAAGGACAGAGATGTGTGGTAAGTGGCCTGGGGAGATGAAGGGGATAAGCCTGAAAACCTTGAAAGAAACTTTAGATAATTCTAGAGTTAAAGGTGCTGAACATGGAAAACATAATTCCCTACAGCTTAAGAGAGAAAAAGCCTGTGATTTTCCTTATTGAAGAAGCTTATCATTCTTTGCTTTCAATTTTAGGGAGAATTATTCTCAATTTTTAGCTTTTACTTACTTATTTTAATCTGGATTTACTTACGCATGAAACCCTGGATAAAAGTCTCTTTCTCCCCCTCCTTGGTATGTGCACTTGTAGAATGTTTGATTAAATGTTATTTATCATATTCTTCAGAATGGCTGCTTATTGCAGAGTTAAATTATTTTGAAATCCAAAGTTTTTGTTTTTATTCTTTTATGTGTATATCTCGGTTTTTTACCTGTGCAATGGAATTGATGAAAATTCCTCAGTAAAATGCTCAAAACATACTGTAGCAACATGAAGAACGAACTCTGAATAACTTATGCTTGAGGAGTAATGAAAATCTCCTTCCCTGGATCCATGAAAATAAGTATGGTGTTTGTGTATTCACAGGTTGGAACACACACCCACACATACACACATACACATGCATGCTCTCTCTCACACACGTACTCACATTTCTCCTTAGTGCACTAATGGTTTGGCCATGATGCTTTATAGGAGGAATAAGCCAATCCCAAATAGGAGGGAATCTTCTGAATTGAAAAGTACCTTTTAAAAAATGTTATAGCAATTCAAATAAATGCACATACTGAGCATTTTACATAGATTTTTATGTAATTTTGAGAAAATTTTTATACTAGAGAGAAATCAAACCTTCATCAATCAAGGTAGTATGATTTTAGTGGGATCTAATATTTAAAGGGCAGATTTTCCTGACATTTTACTTTATTATTGAAAAGAGTTTTGAATAATCTGTAGATTTTCATTGGCCAGTCTTTATCATATTGCACGAAGGCAGTATTCATGAAAAACGATTTTGCTATTTCCTAGAACAGAAAAGAGAGATACAAAACAGAAACACCCTCCACACTTCGAATAAGAATGGGGTTTAGATGCTGAAGTCTGGTAGACCGTGATTCCCAGGCTTAGCCACGTACTACCTGGGTCTTGAACAAATCACCCAACATCTTTAAGTTTCTAAATCAAAGTAACATTGGTATAAAATAGAATCTGCCAGAAAGGGGTGTTATGATAGTGAAATAAAATCAGAACTATAAAGCCCTTATCTCAGCTCCTGACACCATAAAAGATGTCCGTTGATGTTGCCCTTATTGCAAGGCTGGAAGCTCAGCCTCTATCTGGGTCTTTGTGGACACAGGGACAGCCTGCAGGGTGAGTCCCCAGCATCTGAGGACTGCCAGGCCCAGCGCTGCGTACCTGGGCATGGCCGTTCCTCGGGCTGGGCCCTGAGGCTGGGAGGAGTGCAGGGTCTGACTGTCGGAGGAGTTATTCCCCTCACACACTCACGGCTGTGCCCCAAAACCCACTGCAAAGGATCCTAACACCTGGCTGGGATATCATCATTTGTTTTTTGTACTTTGATCCACTAGGCAGTTTGTAAGGTGACTGGTGACTATTGTTTTGATATTATTCCAACAGTGGGCAGTAGAGAGGGCTATATGTTATTTTATTACGATGTCATGTGTGTTGGGCAGGGTAGAGCGGTATTAGTACTCCCCTCTCACTACCTTCCTCCCTCCCTTCCTTCCCTCCTTCCTTTCTTCTTTTTCATGGGAGCAGAAGTTCTCCCTACATTTAGTTTTTGTAATGTTAAAGAGAATTCATTTAATAAAGAATAGCTGTTTTTGTTTCTTTGGTCCACGATCAGTCTTTGTACATAGGTAATGTAATATAAACATTATGTCTGAGTTTTTGGTTATGTTCTTTTTGTTTGGCAATATATCAAAGATATTTGCCTTAATTACAACGTAGTCACCATGATTTTAATGAAGGCATAACATTTCATAAAATGAAGCGACTATCATTTACATATCCATCCCCTATAGCTGGACATTTAGGTTGTTTGCAGATTTTCACTCCTGTGAATGTGCTGTAAACACATTCATGCATACAGCTTGAATTTAGTTTGAAAGCTTTCCCAGTATACAGTCTCAAAAATGCAATTACTGATTCAAAATATTTTTGTAACTTTTGATATTATTGCCAAATTCTTTGATATTATTGCCATAAGATTCGACCCATCTCTGTTGCTGCTGGCACTAAATCCTGGTCCCAATTTCACTGCCAACTCACTGGAACCATGAATTGTAATTTAAAATGCTTTTTCCTAGGCAGAAAAGTCATCTGACTTTTTGAATTATATATAAATCAGGCCCAAAGAAGGATTTTGTGGAAAAAATGCTATTAAATTAAAGAATCAGGCAAAGCGAGGAGGGGGAGCATCTTCATATAGATAAATGTCACCAGCACTGAAGACTAAGATCAAAAGTCTTTAAAACATCGTATTTGTCATTTGGGTTAAAATAAGGTCAAGGGCAGTTAGAGAAAGATGAGTAAGAGTTTGGTTGCTGAATTGTTACCTTTCTTCCTCACATTCCTTTTGTCTCATTGCTGTCTAACTCTAGCTTTAAAATATCCCACAACAATCTTCTGAGGAAGTGCTTCATTTCCCCCAATTTACAGGGGCCCCAGGGCTGCTGGGAAATGCTCTGAAGTTAATGAGGCCACAGAAATTTTGCCTCCGTTCTTAACACTGTCTTCCCCATTGAAGCCTCAAAATCTGTCCAGTATTAGGAGATAAAGCCAAACATATTTTAAATAATACCATGAAGTAGTTATGTACCTTCAATTCCATCTCTTAAGCTACCAGCAATTTCACTAGCACAAAACATGCCTTGCCTGGTGTGTAAATTCAAGCACAAGCGTGAGGACGGAGAACCCACTCCCAGGCTGCACGTGGTCAGCTGCTTGCATTTTGGTTAATAGTCATTGGCTGTTCATTTGTGCTGTCATCTGCTTGGACCTCTCTAGACAAGGGATTGCATACACTGAAGGTTTTTTAAATGAAGGCAAAAAAACTAAAACTTGTGAAAGAATCTCTCTTCTGTGTCCATCTTTTCCTGTGAATTGGGAAAAGATCAATATTCCCTTCTGTGGGGTTGGCCCACCCCCGCTAGGTGAAATGCCCCAAACACACCGCATTGTCCCCCTTTCTGCTGGTCTCCTTGTCACTTGGTTTTCTGGGTGGAGGTCACACTGGCCTGGCCTTTGCTTGCTCCCTTGGCCTCCGTGACAGTTGGTTGTGACGACTGGTCAGTCCCTCCTCTGTCTCACCTGCAGCACTCGTCCATTCCACCCCGTCACCGTTGCGCCAGTCCAGGCCTCTCCTGGGCCACAGCATTTGTCTCTTGACTTGCTCTTCCCATCTTTTCTAACTTCTTTCTGCTCTAAGTGCAGCTCATCCTCGGCCACCTGGTCTTCCTGAAGCACAGGGGATGGCCCCTAGCTTGCAGGTGATGTGGGTGACTGTGTAGCGAGGGGCACGTGGGCAGCACGCCAGGGCACAGCCAGCCGCCCCGCCTGCCCTTCCATCCCAGAGCTTCTGGGGCAGTGTGGGGGATGGTTGGCTGCTGTTTAATCCACCGCAAATCCAATTATCTCACCTTATAGTCACATCAACAAGGGCTTAAATTGCCTCCACTTTCAAAGCAGATGTGCAAACCTAATGGGGTGAGGGGAAGACGTGAGGGTCTTTTGTTTTTACAAAACTTTAACGTTATGAACGTATGATATAGCTTATTTTTTTAAAGTCGCTGTGTCTTTCAGAATGGAGCCGTTAACATGCTACAATTCTGAATTATGAAATAATACATCATGTCTGAGTTGTTTTATACTCTTACAACTGGGGTGGAGAGGGGACCTGCTGGATTCAGAAGAAAAACCCATCCTTTCACTCAAAATGAAACTGCCTCAAACTGTTAGTGGAATTCCAAAAGCAGGTGTCACAAATCGGCTTTCCTAAGTTGCCTAGAGTTGCGGCTCTTGTGCTCGTCAGCCACAGTGGAGGGCGTTTCATGAGAATGTTCCTTCATATACATTTCCCTAAAGAGTCTATTGCTCTCTTGTTTCTACTTTTGCAAAAAAGAGCACAGATCTTCCATCAGAATGGGCATGTCCTTGCGCATGTCCTGTCTCTCCAGGGTCTGTGCGTTGAATGGGCTTTCTTGGTGGTGGCCTGCAGTTACCCGTTCACCTGCTGTGTCCTCCCTGTGGCCTGGGACGCTCTTTATGGGACTGCAGTGAGTGCCTGAGGTCAGCCTGACTGCATTTGCTCAGGGCAGGTCCTCACAGGTGGTGGAAAGTTCTGCAAAGGGCTGTGGACTAAGGGTCTCTGATGCTCATGGAATCACCTGAGAGGGGCCACGCTGTGCAGGGACCTGGCAGCAAGGGATGGAGTTGACCTGAACCAGTGGGAAGGAGCTTGGACCAGACAGAAGCATATGAGATGGGAGGCCCCCATGTGTACACAGTGGCCTTGAGTTCTTTAGAAATCCTTTCCTCCTGCAAAATAATGTGCTTCATTGTGGGCCGATATCCACTGCCATGGCAGACCTATAGTCCATTGAAAGGAAGACATGGGAACTGGATGCTGTGTGACGTTTCTGGGATCTGAGCAGCTCTCACTGATTCATTCCCATCCTTGTTTGTGCGATGACCAGGATGGTGCCACTTCTGGAGGGTTTCCTTATCCTCCCTGGTGCCTGTGTTGTGGCTACTACGAGCAGCAGGAAGGGAAAAACACACGTGAGAGCCTCCACTCGATGCCCACAGCAGCTGTGCGCCTTGGGGAGGCAGCTGTCATTGACCCAAAGGGACCCCATCCACCTGCTGCATCGCTTGGTGCCCCCGAGGGATTTCCCTGCCCCGTCCATGTGAGTCTCCACTCAGCAGAAGCCCATTTCTCGTTTTCTGGTTATCCTGGTCCTTCCAGCCCTTTCTAAGAATCTTAGAATCTGGATACCCCACCCCTTCTCCTAAATCGTCCCCTCCTGCTGCTCCTTCCAGAACTAGTTCCTGAGCACACATCCTCTGCTCCCCTGCCTTATAGCTCACCAACTCCTCGAGCTGCCCCCACAGCCATGTTCCTTGTCCCACCCCAGCGGAGATTCTGGGATCTGCTAAGCTAACATGGGAGAGGTTAGGAGGCATCAGTATCTTCACGCCCTTCCCCCGGGTCCACTGTGCAGAGTCTGGTGTTGGTCACAGGAGTTGAGCCCTCCCCGGGCCTCAAACTGACCTTTCCCATCACACTGCGGACCTGTCCTCCAATGAGCACCACGGAGTCTCAGCCTCACTCAGGGTTTTTCTTCATAATGAAAAGCATGCTTGAAAATTCTTTCCTGGCATCTTTTTAAAGAATTCCCTTTGTTATGCCTTTGGAAAATACAGAGCTAACAGCTGAGAATTGCAGCAAATGACCAGAGGGACCATATACCATTAATAAAAATGGACTGGGAAAGGCTGCACAGCAAAAATAATATTTTCAATCATGGAGCTATTTTCTGTCATCTTTGCAAGGCTCAGTAAAATGCTCCACAACTTCCAGAAATTCCCATTCAGTTGTAACAGTATTAGAACATGAGTAATCTTTGCGTCGTCAATGTTTCGGAGTTTCTGTTTGAATAATCTCTTCCTACAGCCTGCACTGGTAACCTTAAGCCAGTAATTGAATAACCCAATGGATGTTGGCAGCTTGTGCCACTTGGTGGAAAAGCCAATATATTTTGCACTGTAATATGAATGTGAATAAGTTTGTTGGCAATTTTGTCTTGCTTATTCTTTAATTCATTGGAATTTTGTGTTTGTTTATTTTTGCATTCAATTTCAAAATATAGCTTAGTTTTATTGCTTTGGATGCTTAAAGAGGAAATATGGCATAAGAATTAGGCTTTTATTTCATTAAATTGAGCCCAGAGGTGGTCTGAAAGATCATGGAAACCAATATCCTTGACTCCAGGAGTTCTGACTACATCGAATTCTATTCTTAAAGGCCACCCAACAAAGAGATACCCAGACTCCCAAAATCTCCTTTAACAAAATTAAACAGGACTCACCATGAGGCCATGTTTCCGGAGTCCTGTAATTGCATCAGCCCAAAAGTCACTCCTCGGTCTCTGTCATGTAGAAGGGGGAGCAGCTGCACCTGTCCCAGGTGTTGGCAAGGTGTAGCGCACTGGCAGATTGCTCCCCAGCCGGGCTCCTCCAAGTGTGAGGCTCTGGGTTGTCCAACTTGTGTGTTTCACAAAAGCTTCAAGGTCAACAAGCCGCCTGCTTGATGGACGTAGGAGGATGTGGGGGTTTTCAAATGTGGGATGGAGTGCCAGCAATTAATTAAGTGTGCAATTAAGTTTGCAGAGTGGTTAGGCAAGAGGATTGCTGCAGACATAAAAATATGAGTGTGTCTGAGCCCAGGGATTCAAGGCTGAGTGACAGATCGAGGGGATCAGTAATTTCTAGATTGTCCACAAGCGTTTTCAAGTGCCAAGCTTCTCTCTGCCCATCCTTGCCAGTTCCTTCTTCTTGGCCATATTTTCCACCCAGATATAGTCCAGTGACTTTCTCCCACCCACCCCCTCCTGTAAATGCTAAGGAGAAAAGGTGCGGTTAGGTGGTTCCATCGGATTGGCCCAGTTCCATCTAAAGGGGAAAAGGACAAGAAGAGCCTGAGTCCTTGGTGCCCTTCGAGACCAGCAGCTGGTTGAGCACCATGCTCCCACCTACAGTGTCTTCTGAGCATTTTTTCTTGAAAAACAGGAGAAAGAGCACTTCAGGCAAAGAGCAACAGTGTACTAAAGCTTATTCATAAAGGGTCACAGAAACCTTTTTGCTAATGTATTTAGCAGACCACATCCATAGATTTCAGATTTCACCCAGCTGTTGATAACCTGTAAGCCCTCGATCAAGGTGGGGAAGTGTTTGTACAAACCTTTCCACTCCGCCCAGCTTCCTATCATGCTCCTGCATAACCCCAGACCTCTTCTATGAAAGCCTATTCCCGGATGTCTGGAAGGTGCAGGCCTGATTGTATACATTTATAAATGCATTTTAGCAAGAATGGTAAATCTAACCCAAATAAAAAATTATATGTTCCAAATCAAATGTAATTGGCTTTTGGATTATCCATTACTGGGATCCTTCTCTCCATGATCTCTCAAATATGTGCTCATAACCCATGGTTAACTGTGGCAGCGGGTGGCGAAAGCAGTGGTTCCTTTCTAAGTTAATTGAGTTAACTGCGACGTCAGTCTCACTTTGAGCACAGCCCCCTAGCCCAGTCATGTTCAATTTAACAGCACCTTTCCGAAAGCCTTAATTCATAAGTGCCCTCTTATGTTTCATGTTCTCAGAGGGCAGCTGAGATCAGATGCTTAGAAATGCTCTGTTCAATAGTTTAAGTTGGACACCCCATGGATATTTTTGTAGCAATATTGGTGATTCAGAAAAGAGAAGAAAATATAATGATTTGGCTTATCACATGAGAGTGCCTCTGCCACCTTTTGAGCAACACAGTAAACCCTTGCTAATTTTATCCTAACTGTAGAGAATCCTGTTGCCAATCACCAGACAGCATGCATTTACAAGTTAGATAATAAACATGATTTTTAGAAAACCAGCTCTGCTCTATCGGGAAGTGTACTATCTCCAATTTATTTGGACAGGATCATTTAATTCTGATTATAGTAACAGTTCATAGCACACTAGGAAACCTATTCTAGTATATTCTGTAAAAATTAAGGAAGACCCTGGAATTAGAGACTAGACACAGATCTCTGGTATTGAATCGTTGCTGATAAACAGAACAGGGTTGCCAGGTGTTTGTGTAAATTACTTAGTTTAGATTCGAGGTTAGTAAAATTAGAATCAGCTGCGTTCTGATCTACTTATCATTCATCCACTCTTTTTAGAAAACATTAAATTCATCAGTCAAAATTTGATAAGCGGCATACTTAAGTAGCTGTAGCTTCCTCAGTGCCTGTGTTTGTGGCAGCTAGATTTACATGGAAGCAGAGAAAACATGCAATTTTCATAAAAAAGACTCCAAGTTCAAATACCTTCTGATTGAGGAGTAATGAACAACTTCAAATGCCTGTGCGTGTCTGCCCATGTCAGGAGAAGGCATGTTTTTCTGCACTCTCTGTGTCTTCCTCATTATCAGTACTCATTAAACATATGTGAAATTGGATCATACGTGTTAATTAAATTTAGTTTTATTTTGTATCTCGATTATTTGTTCAGAATCATCCACACTCATCAAACACTTATTCTTTGGAGTTCCCATCGTGACAACATCTAAGAGATGGGACTGCCTTGAAATGCCAACTTTGGGGCTACTAGCAAGTGATCTATATCTCCCTTATATAAGATTCTAGAAATAACTGCCTTGTGAAGAGCAGAGTAGTAGTGGTTAGTTTCAAAAGGTTGTTATTTGACAGTAAAAGTCATTTCATGAGATTCCAGGTTTAAAAAAAAAAAAAGTCATTCTTCTTCAATAGAACCATCTCTCTTTCTGTGTTCCTAAAATCCCTGAACTTCCTAGGCCAGACAGAATCAAGGGGAGGTGTTTACTTGGGGGAGGAGTCCATGGAGAAGGTCAAGAAGAATTGGAGAGATTTGCGAAGGTCCAGTTTGCGATGCTGTTGCTGAGCCCTTGGTGTCTGGCAGCCAACCATCCTTCTCTCCATCCCTGCTTTGAGGCTTTGTTTCATGGGTAGCAAGATAAAATTGTGGCTTCAGACAATCTGTCCTAATCGAGGACAAGTGGGGCATCTGTGCCCTGGGTCTCACCAAAGCCATTGCTTTCTGTTTCTCAGGGGGGCCCACAGTCAGCTGCCACCGTAGTGGCAGCACCTCTGAGTCACCAGCACAGTAGATGGTGCCAGCAGCATCTGTTGCAGCCACTCCAGATGAGCTCTGTTCACCACTTGGCTTGGCTTGCCCAAGAGAGCAGGTTGTGATTTAGCAACCCACTGGCCCGCTCCTTTACTAGCATATTAAACCCTTCCCAGCTCCGTCCAGTTTAAGACCCACTCTAGTCAATAACTTACATGCACACAACACATTCATTCCGTTACAGCACCAACATCAGGCACTGCTCTAGGTGTTGGGGCTACAGCAATGACCAAGGAAAAAGAAAATCCTTGCTCTCGTGCAGCTTAAATTCTAATAGGATCCCAATATGGTGGGGGGTTGGGGGTTGGAGGTTGTTGCCTGAGAAAGCAGGTGGTTGAACATATCTTTTTTTTTTTTTTTGAGACAGAGTCTCACTCTGTTGCCCAGGCTAGAGTGAGTGCCGTGGCGTCAGCCTAGCTCACAGCAACCTCAAACTCCTGAGCTCAAGCAATCCTCCTGTCTCAGCCTCCCGAGTAGCTGGGACTACAGGCATGCACCACCATGCCCGGCTAATTTTTTCTATATATATTTTTAGCTGTCCATATAATTTCTTTCTATTTTTTTAGTAGAGATGGGGTCTCGCTCTTGCTCAGGCTGGTCTCGAACTCCTGAGCTCAAACGATCCGCCCACCTCGGCCTCCCAGAGTGCTAGGATTACAGGCATGAGCCACCACGCCCGGCCTGAACATATCTTTTAAAGAGATCCCCGAGATCCTTGCATATATGCCATGATACACTTGCGCTCCCAACCCTGAATTCAGCTCTTGTTTTCTTAAATTCATCCTTTGTCCACCTCCTTTAAGTTCAGAGTTTCGATGTCTCCATCTTTGTGGGAACTAACACTCTTACAGTCTCCCCTTCCTACTGGCACAAGTTGATGGGTACCCTCAGGGCACCCTGCAACATGGGTGTCACCTGGCTGGTGACCGTGGAATCGGAGATGGCCATGAACTCTGCCAGAGACTGGGAAGGGGATGGGGAAACATGTCCATCATTATGCAGGTCATTATTTTTGGCCTAATCAGCCACTTGAAGACATTTTGGAGATTTGCGCCTCCCCAGAATTTAGAGTTTTTCTAAAAGCGTGAATCTGAGAGAGAGCAGGTTCTGAGAACCCTTTCCCAACTCCTAGGAAATCCAACCAGAAGCTTTGGGGAGAAGAGGAAAGGCCAGGAGATGGACCTTCTGAGGTGTCTGCTGGTCTGTCTGTAGGGACTTTGCCCCCTCACTTTTTATAATACGTTTTCAACCGGAGTGAGGTACTTCACTAGGATCTGTCAAGGAATGGCAGTGAAGTGGCCCCTTCGATGTTTTCAGATTGCCGAGAACTCTTCACTGGCAAATGAAACACCATCTGTTCTGTTCTAGGAACCAACGAGCTATTTTAGATGTTACTTGTTCACAGAGATGAAGTTTGAGACATTTTCATGTTGCTCCTTCATTTTCTCCCCCCTACGGTTTTCTTGTCTGTCTTTCTCTGGTTCTTGCTCCTGCCATGGGAACACGCACTTTCACACTCCATCAACCAGGGAAGGCCGTGAACGGTCTCCCTGGGGCAGGGGGACAACTGCCAGGGGTTCCGGAATGGCAGCTCTTAAATGAAATCAGGCTTCAAAGGCAGAGGGTAACTGTCTGATGATCTCTCGCCAATTTATGTGCCATCGACCGACACTCAAGTCATAAAATGCAATATCCGCCATGCTGATTATTTACGCTTCCTCTGTTTAATTATAGTTTGAAAATGAAATCATCACCAAGCTGGATCATGAAGTGGAAGGAGGCAGAGGAGATGAACAGTACAAAGTGTTATTTGATAAAATGTAAGTGTTGATTAGCAGTGGGATTTATGTCGGAACAGAGACAGAGAGACTGTAATTAGACTACAATGAACTTTGTAGCCCAGAAATAATTAAAACGTGTTAATAATGGAAAATATTTAAAATTGCACCTCAGTTGAGTTTCTTTTTCTGAGTGTGATTAACAAGGTGTGTGTAATTATTTTTCAGCCTCCTGGAGCACTGCAGGAAGCATAAATACCTTGCCAAAACGGGAGAGACTTTTGTGAAACTCGTCGTGCGCCTCATGGAAAGACTTTTGGATTATAGAACCATCATGCACGACGAGAACAAAGAAAACCGCATGAGCTGCACCGTCAACGTGCTGGTGAGTGAAACGTTAATTAAATTTTCAACGTTCACGACACACCGGAAACTGAATCAAGATGTTCCGAAGCCCGTCTGACAGCTGGCCACGGAGATTTCCACGGCAGAATGGAGCTTCCTTTGCTGGTTTCCTCGTCCATTGTAGGGAAGGAGTGATGACCTGTTTACAGACTCACTCTGGGTGTTTCCATATCATTCTCCCCCTGTTCAAAAATGATGAGCCACGTTATTTTGTAGCCCAAGTAATGCCTCACTGATTACAGGTCCTAAGGCTTTGTTTTTAGGAGACTGTGATCATGTCCTATAGCGCATGGGTTCAATGGTGGCCCCCAAAAGGTAGGTCCACCTCCTAATCCTCAGAACCTGACTTTGTTTGCAAAAAAGAGTCCTTGGGGAGGTAATTAAGTTAAGCATCTTGCCATGAGATCATGCTGGATTACCTGGGGCGAGGGTGCCTAAATCCAAGGACCAGCGTCCTTGCACGAGATAGCAGAGGAGAAGACACAGGAACAGATGAAGGCCGTGTGCAGGTGGAGGCAGAGATTGAGGTGATGCAGCCATGAGCCGCCAAACACCTGCAGCCCCAGGAGCTGGAAGAGGTGAGGAAAGCTCCTCCCCTAGAGCCTTTGGAGGGTGTATGGCCCGGCTGACACCTTGATTTCGGATTCTGCCCTCCAGAACCATGAGAGAAGACCTACCTCTTGCTTTAAGTTTGTGGTAATTGGCTACGGCAGCTGCGGGTAACCAGTGCTGGGCAGTGCAGAGAGCAGATGGCCTGGGTGACCTTGGCTGCTGCCATCTGTCAGGCCCTTTGCATTCCCGCTGGTGCTGTGATGTGGCTGGTTTCTGTCCCGTGGATGCCCTCTTCCTGACATAGTGGTGATCCCAGTGAGGCACATCCAGAAACTGCATTAGGCTGATGAGCTTTTAGGAAGCTTTTTCACAAGCTCAGCTCCAGGGAGCAGCAGGCAAACCTCATGGCTCTCAGCAGCCATGTGACCCTCCTGCTTCAGGGCTGTCTGCCTCTTCTCTGCTGCGGCTCCTAAGGAGCCAGAAAGCCTGACTCCTGACTGTGGTAGGGCTTTCCTCAACTTCCCTTGCTTGTCTCTAGGCAGAAATCCAAACACTACTCCTGCGCTGCTTTGCTTTGCTTTGCTGGATTTCCGTGTCGCTGCCTGATCACAGACCACATGTGGCTGCAGAGCCCTCATTTCCATGTCTGTCCCTTGTGTGGACGTGCAGGCACTTTGAGCTCACAGAAACAGACTTCTGTTCCAGGTGGAATATGACACATGGTTCATTCTTTACAAAGTCCCCAGAGATGTTTGGATTGAAAAGATAAACCAAAAGGAATGTCTTTACTTCCTGTTCCCTTTGGTATGGACACTGCATCTGCACTTTGCCATGAGGAACTTCGCAGCTAAAACCTCATAGGCAATCTCAGCGCCTGGGTTCCATGGCTGGGCGACCTTTTTAGGCTAATGCTAAACATTTTCCACAACAAGTTTTTTTTCCTTAAAAATCCCAATATGGGGGATTTCCAGCTTCTGAGTCGGCATGTGAAGAGCTTGGACCTCCTCACAGTAGGAAAAATGTGGAACAGACTGAGAAATCATCAACTCTTCTTAGAGTCATCTGCTTAGATCCACAGGACAAATCATTGCTCCCAAAACTGGAGAGACAGGGGGATCCAGAGGACCACAGCCTTCTAGAGCAGAAGCCCAGAACAGAAGCCACCGATGGAGCTGGTATTAGATTCCTTTTCCCTAGTGTATCCTGTTCATGTTCGATACGTAATTACAAGGCATACTAAAGACAAAAACACAGTTCAGAGAGACAGAGAAGGTGTCTAGACCAGATTCAGATATGGCAGAGATTTTGAAATTATCAGACTGGAAATTTAAAACTATGATTCATATGTTAAGAATTTTAATGGAAAAAGTGGATAATATGCAAGAATGGATGGGTTATATAAGCAAAAACTCTAAGAAATAATCAAAAAGAAATTCTCGAAATCCAAAACACTGTTAACAGAATGGAGACTGGCTCTATGGTCTCATCAGTCAGCTGGACACAGCCAAGGAAAGAATCAGTGAGCCTGAAACATATAAATATGTTTGCATGTACACCATGAGGGTCTGGGGCAGCTGTAGAAATTACGGCTTCTGGCATCTGTCCCTGAGGTCTGGCCTGCTGGCTGGGTTTGTCTGCACATGCACCTGTCGCCTGACTGTGAGTAGGACAGCAGCGAGCTCTGCGCCAGGCCAGGTGGCCTGATGTTACACATAGGTAAGCACCTGGCCCTCTCTTCTTTGTCTTCTTGCATTCTGGCTTCTGTTCAGAGTGATTTACTTTCATGTCGCCAATGTCGTTGACATGAAATAGAAACTAGTAGTTTTCTATGGGCAAGAAATGGAGACCTTTTCATAATCATTCCCTACTACGGACATAATTTTACAGTGTTCCCTCTGATCCTTAAGGGCATCAAAGAGGCTGATTAGTGTCCAGAAGGAAGAATTATTAATAAGTTTATTAGGTGTCCAACTTTGATGATTGAGACTTCTGTTTGTCATAAGCAAGATCTCCCAGGCTTACCGGGACATGAAACATCGTGGAGGAACAGTGCTGTGCTCTGAAGGTGGCCTCTTATCACCCAGACCCAGGGTCGGGAAGCAAACTCTTGCAACGACACCTGCAACCACAGTTTCTGACGTTGGCATGTGTTCCTCCTTCATTCGGATCCCGACTGGGGGCCAGCTTACTGCTGCTGCCATCAGCACTTGCTTGGTCTCGACTGAGAAACACACCCAGGGGACCCGTGGTGTCTGGCGTTAGTGACGTTCTTCAAATTGGAACATCCTGGATCATTTCGTGAAGAGTCGAGTCTTCTATTCTTAACCATTTCCTGAGGATGATAAAACAAATTCCAATCTGCCACAGTTTTTCCCATTTAAAAATAAGACAAATTTACAGAATAAACAGAACCAAGAAACCAGAGTTTTATTTGTTTAGACATAGGTGTTCTAACTCTAAATATTCACTGTGCAGCTCGCATATATATGTGTATTGCTATTTCCTGGTCCATTTTTACCTTTTCTGCTCGTACTTTTATTACAGAATCAGAGTTTCATAGAGATGGATGTATATATCCATCTCTAAAAGAGTATAGATATATAAATGCATATTAGACATACATAAAATGTACTCAACTACTCACTAAGCAGAAATCCCCATGAAATCTAAAGTTAAAAAATAAAATAAAGAATATAGAATTTATCAATGCCCTTTATGTCCATTGCCAAATTTCCTTTAGAGCCAGTGCTGTGGTTTTTTTCAAAGGCAGAGTTAGGGGAACATTATATAATAAATTATGATTGCTCATTACTGTCCTACTTCCCTGCTTTTAAAAGAACAAAAAGGAAAATGAAAATTAAGAGACTACGCAGATATTTATGTCCCCAGAATGTCCCCTGCAAACATGTCATCACATATATCGGATCTAGGTTCCCACCAGACAAAATGCATATTTGTAACTCTTTAACTAGAATTTCATTGTCGCCTCATAATCAAGCGATCTTTAGTTATTGGCCAATAAATCTTCTGTGTGTCACCTAGTTCTATACAATCATCAACAAATCCCATCCGTAAGACTGGTGGAATTGTTATTTCAGCGAAGCCAGTCATTCTCTTCATGGTCCCTTTATGAGGCTAATTAATGCAGGGCTAGGGAAATAATTCTAAATATCTTGGTATCTGTTTTTGTCACGAAGAAGGACAGCATTGAAATATAATGCAAATGTCTAAATTCTGAAGGATCAGTGCCTCGCAGATGAGAGTTGGGGAGCAGTCCTGCTGGGGTTCCCCTGGGAGCTGGGCACAGATGTCAGTCGGCGCTGGTGGGGGGGGCTTGAGAGAGAAGGCAGTGGGGGGGTGAGAACGCTGCCCGCAGAGCCCAGAAGGAACTCGAGCGCAGTGTGAACTTTTACGTAAGAAACACAGGTTTTATATAGAAATTGGGATTTGAGATGAGTGTACTTCGGTTTGAGAGGGGTTTTGAAGTCCTAGGAAGGGAACAGAACTCAGCGCAGGCAGAAAATAGAAGACATTTCCGTATCTGAGGGAGGAATGAAGGTCGCATGATACCCCCATTGTGCAATTGTAAAGGAGAATGATCAAAACCTTAGGAAGGATTAAAAATATGAGTACAAAGGGGATGGTGCGAAACCATAGCTTGTAAATACTGGCGGGTTTGAGTCGAAACGAAGGGCTCCTCCTTTGATGCCGATTCTCTTTGTTGCGTCGCTGAGTTGTCAGCCAGAAATAGCCTCATTACCGAGCCGTGTCATATGAACTGGAGGACATTAAAATGTCAGATGCAACAAAATTAAAAAATCTTGGTGCATCTTTCTAAACATGCCCCCGCTTATTTTCTATACTTATTTATCATTTCTTTTCAGAGAGATCAATCTTGAAGCCATGCCTTCTTTTGCTAATGAAATTAAAGAGCCTATGTCATCTTATTAGATAATTGTATGTCTTTATAATAGTGACATTTGCCGGTTGTTCCGGCACTGACTCCAGAGCTTCAGCATCATTTTTAGGTGCTAAACTGCACATTGAAAGTGGCTACAATGTTTCCATACCTTAGACCTTGTGAGAGGACTTCTGTTGCCTCATGTGTGATAAAGATTTTAAAGTGATTATAGAGATACTCAAATTAAGAAATACAATTTTCTCCAGGTGTGGTGGCTCACACCTGTAATCCTAGTACTTTGGGAAGCCGAGGTGGGAGGATCGCTTGAGGTCAGGAGTTCAAGACCAGCCTGAGCAAGAGTGAGATCCTGTCTCTACAAAAAAATAGAAACATTAGCCAGGCGTGGTGGCAAGTGCCTGTAGTCCCAGCTACTTGGGAGGCTGAGGCAGGAGGACTGCTTGAACCCAGGAGTTTGAGGTTGCAGTGAGCTATGATGACACCACTGCACTACAGCCTGGGCAATATAGCAAGACCCTGTCTCAAGAAAAAGTGTATAATTTTGATGAAAATGTTTATGCTCAGCCAGAAAATATTTTACAGTAATACGTAGAACTAGCACATTGGTTATAATCTGTTAACTAAACTTTCTGCATCAGTATTTATACACAGGCAGCTTTTTCAGTGGCAACTTGTCTTCTTACTGTGGTTTAGAAGGTCTGTCTGTCTGGAACAGCTTTATCCGCCAGGAATTTCTGGGATGATGGAAATGTCCTGTATCTATACTGTTCAATATAGTGACACTGGCCTTAAACATGGCTATTGAGCACTCCAAGTATAGCAAGTACAACAGGGGAAGGGAATTCTTAACTTTACTTAATGTTAATTATATTTATCTTGCCTTTAAATATACGTGGTTAGTGTATTAAACACCTCAGGTCTAGATTATCATAGGGCCTTCTTGTGGCTCTTGCTGCGGCTGGACCCAGCATGCTTTAAGTCATATTGGTGATGTGTATTTGCTTATTCTCAAATTTGGGATATTTATTCATTTATCCTAATGAGATTATAGTGGTTAAGATATCACATCTCTGGGCAATAGTTTGTTTTAACTGAAGACAAGTGACTTTCAAATGACAGAAGTAGATTTTAGCCATCACAGTGTTCAGTATAGGAAACGTGATCATTACAGTAACAAAAAAACATGAAGAACAGTGTAAGATGGTTGTGCAATTTATGTGAGTTTATGGTTCTCATCCCTGAGCTGGGTCCATTTGAATATTTGACGCAAGTTGAAAAATCTTGAATTTTTTATGTGCATGTAACACCTTTTGTGGAACAGGTTTCTTAAAGCAGTGTTTCGGTTTGATTTTTCAGAATTTCTACAAAGAAATTGAAAGAGAAGAAATGTATATAAGGTACGTATGCATCGTGCCTGTCTGCACTCTGTATGTTTATTATAATTGCTGTTTGTCAAATCTGTACTAAGAAATGTTTTATAACCACAAAGTTTTATTTTGTAGAAAATCATGAAGCCTATAAGATTGAGTTTGGTGGAGCTCCCAGATGTGTTCTAGCCTTTGTGTAGTTTGTCCATACTGATGCAGAGTTTTGGTGGTCACATTTGGCCAAATCAGAAGCAAAACTATAAATGATTATGTTACAAGGTTTGTCTAGAGCAACTCATATGGCCCTTTGGAAAAAAGATAACACCAAAAATGTTAATGTTTCACTGTAAGTCATATGATCAAATGAGAAATATAGTTCTAACTTTACCAGAAATAGGCAATATTATAATTTTTCAGTCTGGTCTACTCTTACTTGACACCATATTCCCATGTTTTCAATGTCTTCTTCCCATGAAAGAAGAAAAATGTTTTGCTTTGCCTGTCAGATTTTGTTCCCTCTCTTGCCTTTATTCCTGGAGCAGTAAACTGTGACCAAGTCCCTGTCTTTCTTGGTCAGTTTTAGGGTCCAATGTCCAATACTTAGGAAGATCGCCCCTTTGAGGAACATGGCATGAGTGTTTAATGATGTATTTATTACACTGAGTGGCATTGGTTGCTTTTTTATTTCTAAGATTTTTTTACTTCTCCTTTAAAAAAAATCTTATAAATTTAATAAACTTGAGAAAACTATCAGTTACGTTTGTTTCTTCATGGCAGACGGATTCTTTTGATCACATTTCCTGTGATCATTGGAGCTCCGTATTCTTACAGATTTGTATTTTCATGGATTTTTTTTGTGCATTTAGATTCAGTAGAAATGTAGGAAATCATAATGTATTGTGTAATCTCATTTCAAATGTTTGAGGAAAAATCTGAAAAAGATGAAAAGGAATGAGAAACCTTGAAGTACAATTATCATCTTCATTTTTGTCCTGCCAAGAGAGAACTTAAAAATCTTTATAAAATATGTGTTATTGTATATTGCTCTTGTTGGTTTTTCTTAGTGCTTTTTATACCAAAAGTTTTCAAGGTATTATGAATTATGAACATTGTAAAAAGAAAGCATAGATATGATTTACTGTTGAATGTAGAATTTAGCTCTTGCAATGCTCAACACAAATTATTCAGTGACATTTTAAGAACATACCTCTATTTTATCGTCTCAGGTATCTGTACAAACTCTGTGACCTGCACAAAGAGTGTGATAACTACACTGAAGCGGCTTACACGTTGCTTCTCCATGCAAAGCTTCTTAAGGTAATGTAAATAACCACGTACTTTGATGATTCTCTTGTTACAAATTCTAACATTATTCAGCATTTTATTTTTCTATGGCAAATTTTAGTAAACCTGTAACTTAAGGTTTTATGAATATTGCTAAAGGCAATGACATGAACAACAATATTTAGGAATTACCTTGATTATAGATTTGGCCCTACTGAATGTAGATTTAACAAGATGTCATAGCAGGTTATCACTAAGCATCAGAAACTCCCATCACTGGGCTGTGAGCTAGCAGCAAGCTAGAGATCCTACAATTCCTTATTTATGCCAACAGGACTCAGTAATGGTGGAGAACAACTTCGATAAAAAGGAATTTCCCTGGTAGAACAGCTGAAAGATAGGATGAGACATAACCCAAATTGTCTTAGTAAAGAGTCAGGGAACAGATCATGACTTTCTATCAGCTCACTTTGACCTCCTGTTAGTGTTCTTTGCCTGATTCTTCTAAAGAGTGTTGCTCCTGAGCATAGGGAGCATAGGTCTGGCATAACAACTTTCAACTTTCCATGGTTCTTTTACTTAGCAGATACCTTTAGACATTAACTGTTTTTGTGTGTAGTGAAATATTCATGCTCTCCCTGTGTCCAGTTCCAACCCAGTTAGTCATACTGAGGATCAAGAGTGAATCCTCAGCAAATAACTAGAATGGATGGATGGACAGGTGGATGTGTAAATGGATGGACAGGTGGATGGATGGGTGAGTGGATGGGCAGATGGATGGATGGATGGATGGATGAGTGGATAGATGAATAGATGGATTGATGGATGGATATGTGGGAGGGTGAGTTGGGTTGGATGGGTGGATGGGTGTGTAGATGGATGGATGGATGGATAGATGTGTGGGTGGGTGGATGGATGAATGGATGGATATGTGGGTGGATGGATGAGTGGATGGATGGATGGGGAAATTGCTGTATAACCTCTAGTTTTATATTTCAGAACTTTAGCAACTCATTAGATTATCTTTTTCATGGTATCCTTATAAACAAATTAAAAATTATGAACTGGATAAACAAGAACAGTTACAGGGATTATGATTTAGTTAGTTGACCCTACATGAGTACAGCACATTCAAGGAATCATGTTTCCAAATCTAGGGCAGCCTCCCAAACACCAAAAATGAGATGACAGAAAACTAGCCAGAGAAAATGACATTAAAATCGGCATTAAGCAATGCCAGATGGGTAATGGAAGTTAAGGAGGACACTGTGTTGTGGGGTAAAATTCTGGTAAGGCTCTTTCAGCCTTTGTCCCAATCCTGAAATTTCTGATAGTTTCTGTAATGCAGAAATACACACGCTGCTCTGGAGACATCTGAGTGCAGAAATTTACCTCTGCCTGGAAACAAGGCTCCATTACAAATAACACATGAAGAACTCAGCTCCGGCTGGATGTCCATCAAGTGTCCCAAGGCTAGCTGCCATGTGACGCTCTCCCAGGGAGTGTAATTTAGGAAGGTAGAGATTTCAGTGACACCAGCCATCCCCTCTGAATTCTGATGGCCTGCATTTATTTGAAACCCAAATTTCAGTAACAACATGTTTTTGCAAATGTGAAGATATTTCTTTTACCCCACAGGAATTAAAATGGAATTGACAAATTGCTCACTCAACCGTACTCCCTCACAGGACATAAACTTTTATATGCACATGTGAATGTAATATGCATATATGTGCATAAACATATCACCTGTTTAATCACTGGATTTATTGAGTACAGATGGGTTTGTCACAAGCTGCGTGATGGTTTGTTTCACAGCCCAAATCGATAGGCCCAATTGCATTATCTTTTCCATTGGGGTTCTGAGTTTTCCAGTCAGATGGTGAATATTATATAATCTCTCTCCATGTCTTTTACCCCATTACATTTTGCAGTTTTTTCTAAACATGTTTTGATATTGCTATAGATGTGAATTCATGCTGGTTAATCAAATCACTAAAGAGCATAATTTGTATTGTTATGAAAATTCTTCAATATGACAAGTAAATTCTTGTTTGTTAATTAAAAATCCTCAAATAGAATCTTCTTTTTTGGTTAAGCATATTTTTGGTCAAAGCGAAAAGCAATAAAAACATGAGGTTTTAGCCTAGCAACCAAACTATTTCATCTCCACGTTTAAGTGGAAGGTATAGAGAATTTTTGCTTCCTGATTCAATATGTTTTTTTGTTACAAAAATGATTTAAAATCCAAGGAAGTCATTTGAATTCTGAACATTCTTGTTCTTAATTTATTTTATTGTAGTTACATTTCAGAATCGTCTAAAGTTTTACTTTTATTCCTTCCACCCTCCAATAAAAGTAGACCATAACACCAGTTATGTTGCACAAACTCCAAAGTTAATGGGTTTGTCATTTCCGATTGTGGTGGAAACATGCAAATCCCATTTTAAGGTGGAAAGTCTTGCAGACCAAGTAAAGGTTTCTCACTCCTACCTGGCCTTTGTACCTTCAGCCCTAGGCACGGGGCCTGGCATGATGCAGAGCCACTCAGGCCCCATGCCCTGCACTCTGGGATCCTGCATGAGGTGCCTGGGGCCCCTGGAGGTGGCCAGGGGCATATGCTAGGAGAGCGACCTGCTGATGGCACCTTGCCCTGGTGCCCAGACCTCCTGCTTCCTACTTTGTGCTTTCTTTGCAGCACCCTCCCTGGCCTGTCTTAAAACAGGGTCAAGCTCCATCTCCTAGGTCCAGCTGCTAATCAAGCCCATTCTAATGATGTCCTCCAGCCAGCCTCCCCAGCACACCCAGTGTGACCTTCCTGCCTCCCACCTATAGGCACCCAGGAAATCTTTTCTGCAGAGTTCTTATATATCATTATCCTTTCATGTGTAATCGTACTATCATGGGGGCTAGGAGTTCCTAAAGGTCAGGCACTTTCTGCCTTTTCTCTCTCCTAGTGTTTGGCACATAGCAGGGCTTTACCAAATATTGGCTGAGTTTTATCGAACCCCATATGCAATGCCATTGATTTGTTGGGCCGAAGTTCAGGAGTTCACATGTTTTATCTGTCAAGTGGCCTTGCCTTCCTCTGGCCAGTGTCTCCCCAGCTTTCTGAGACCCCATCAATCTGCGTCTCACACAGTCACTGCACCAACACTTTGCCAACCCTGACTCCATGCCAGGCACCAGGCCCAGGGCTGAAGGTACAAAGACACCTCCCTGTCTTTAAGGAGCTTGATAGCCTATCATGTTCCTTTCTTGATGACTTGTAAGAATGATCCATGTACCTTCTTTGCTTCAGATTAAAATGTTGAGCGACACAGGAATGAGACCAGAGCCCTGGGGTGCCCGACTTGAGGCCGCCACAAATCACCTGCTTCAAATTTGCCCCAGAACATTATGAGGCATTATTAGCAAGCCGATGATTCTATGCTTTGCAGAACCTGATGGGTTTTTCTTCTGTATAAACCCAACCACAGCTCTGCCTCCCTCTGGGCTTCCGTTCCTCTTGGGGCCTCTGGACAGAGGTTCTGCCCTTGGATTCCTGGGCCTGGCAGCCTGTGCCAGCAGCCATGTGTGTCTCAGGATTGGGCCCACACCTGTGTCCCCAGGATCGGGTCTGTACTGAGTCCAGACCTTGTGCTGCATCCTGACCCTCTCTGTGGGCGGTGACACTGTTGGACGTGCCTTCTCCAAACCCCAGTGCCACTGACGCTTTGCTCTTGCCTCAGTGGTCAGAGGATGTGTGTGCGGCCCATCTCACGCAGCGGGACGGGTACCAGGCGACCACGCAGGGACAGCTGAAAGAGCAGCTCTACCAGGAAATCATCCACTACTTCGACAAAGGCAAGGTAAAAAGGAAAAAAAAAAAAAAAAAAGCGATATTTCTTCTGTTTTCCTCTTTATGTGCACTTACCTACAGCCCTGTAAATGCATTTTTAAAAAGCATGATGTTTGTGGAACCAAAAATTTGTTACATATTGTATATTGAAATGTTTTATGCATGTTTCTTCAGCTTGCACTTAAAAGTAGGTATCTTATTTTAAAAAAATCAATAGCCCTTTTATGGCTGCTCCATTGTAAGTAAAGACTGAAAAAGCACAAGTATTTTTACAGTCCTTACCACTGAGAACCAAGTCTGGGACGCTGATTTGGAGGTGTTTCTGTGCCTTAAAGCTAATGTACTCATTTGACATCTTGCATTTTTCTGTTGTCACGGAGACATTAATCCTATGGTAGGAGAGATACTGCTCTACCTTGGTGGCTTCTAGACGAATTGGCTTAAACAAAATTATAGATTCAGTTGACTTCTGCTGAAAGGAAACCTGCCATCATTTTAATCAGCCAGTATTATATTTTATCACTATAGTTCTTGTGATTCAGATATGTAGTAACTATTTTAAAAAAAGAGCTGCTTCAGCCTCAGAAGGTTTTAAAATCTGCCACCAGAATGACGTCGGGGCTCCTTCTGTGGCTTCATCAGGATTCTCAACTCGTTTTAGAACCTGCTGTTTTTCTCACTTTGGGAAAAGTGACCAGTGGACTCCAGGCAGATACCGATGTCAGCGTCCTAGGGCTGCTGCAACAAAGCACCACAAACTGGGCAGCTTTAAACAACAGAAATGTGTTCTTTCCTAGCTTAGTTCTGGAAGCTCCAAGCCTGACATCAAGCCATGCTCCCTCTGACGGTTCTGGGGAAGAATATGCTCCATGCCTACTTCTCAGTGTCTGGCATTGCCAGGCAATCCGTGGTGTCTGTTGGCTTGTACACATATCGCTCCAATATCTGCCTCCGTCATCACACGGCATGTTCCCAGTGTGTGTCTTCGCGTCTAAATTTCCTTCTTCTCGAAAGGACACTAGTCACTGGCTTAGGGGCCACCCTACTCCAGGACCTCATCATACCTGATTACATCCAAAGACCCTGGTTTCCAAACAAAGTCTCATTCTCAGGGACCAGAGGTTAGGACTTCACTTATTTTTGGGGGGACACAGTACTACCCCACAGTAAACCTAGCCAGGAAAGGATGATGGTTGTTAACATATAGCAAACCCTTTTGAAAACAGTGGCGCTTAACAGAGTCTGTATGTGATCACAAGCTTGGGATTCTCCTTACATCTGGAGTGACGATTAGTGTATCTTTTATTTGTTCCCTACTGTCCTTGACACAGGAAAACAGTCCAAAATCTTCAGCATAGCATGTGGCCTGGCCAAAGGCCACTTGGAAATAAGGATCAAGAGTGCTGAGTGGATTATACCCAGTCCTGTATTGAAACAGAATATATTTTTTTCATTGAAATGAGACACTTTTATGATTAAGGCCAATTACTAAAATTGTATTGCTTAGCCCGAGGAATCCTGTTGTTGGGCAAACCGCTAATGAAATGGAGCAACGTCATTCATTCCTTCCCCCTCGTGGCTTCATGGCTCGTGGTGTTCTAGAGAAGGATGACCAGCTGCTATGGACTGCACAGGGCGGGAGGTGCAGACCCCCGGGAGGCCCAGGGAGCCTGAGGGCGAAGTCAGTAGGGCTGCAGGAACGTGCGCCTCTGCTGATGGCCACTGCTGGGCTCTCCATGTGGCAACACATCCTCTGCCCCCGTTGGCCCCGCGACCTCTGCGACCTCATCTCACCCCCTGGCTCCCTCCTGGCTCTGAACTTTCCAGACACACTGCCCCTTTGGGTCCTGACACACACCAGCCCCTCCTGCCTCTACCCAGCGGGCCTCTGCCGCCCTTGCCGGGCCCACTCCTTCCCGTCTCAGCTTAAGTGTCACCTCTTCTCCAGCCCAGAAAACATCCTCCTCTTTTCCTTTAAGGGTCTGACTACCGTCTGTAATGATAGATCTGCGTGTTATTCCTTTAGTGAGTCCCCCAGGAGGCCGAGCGCTCTGTGAAGACAGAGGCCTCACATGTCCCCTCCCCACCGTGTGTCTAGTGCTGGGAACCGTGCCCGCACACGGCACGCACTCCCTGGCACGTGTGGGAAGAACGAACAAACGAATGAACACTCGGCATTGAACGGTGCTCTCTGACAGACGACAGATGCTCATGTGTGGCAGGACAGTTGGCCTTCAACAAATAATATATTGAAAAACAAAGCCTTTTTTTCCTTTTAGCAATGGTAGCCTAATATCTTTTTCTATTTAATAACAGTTCATCAAAAATAGTTCATATGGAGGGCAAAAAGGTGTTCAGTTTAGGACAGTGGTTTTCAGCCACGATTTGCAGGAGACATTTGGGGTTGTCACAGGTGGAAAAGGAGCAGTTGCTACTGGAAGCCAGGGGCTCAGGCCAGGGGCTCTGCTAAACACCCTACAGTGCACAGGACGGCGCCCCCACCACCAAGAGTTATACAGCCCAAATGCTGATAGAGTCAAGGCTGAGAAAGCCTGGCTTAGCAAAAGCTAATTCAAGTGACAAGATATTATAGGCAGCAAAAGGAAAACTGGCTGAAGGAATGTCCTCAGATGTCCCCATGTTTTGGTGGAGACAGAAAGATGACTGTATGTAAAGTGGTCAGTTGGCTGCCCTTGAGTCAGAGTGAGTTTAGGACGATTGTGCTCCTAGAAGCTGTATTGATAAAATAGATTGAAAAGCTATTTCTGAGAATCCGTAACATTTCCAGAAGAATGTTAAAAAGAAGCAAAGTCTGCTTATCCATCTAAAACTAAAGTGTGACTGAGTACAGGTGCTGGAAAGAGTCTGATAAAATGAAATTTCAAGCACTTGAGTAATTAGCAACATGGCAAAAAATTCATTTTAATATCAACAAGCATTAAATTTTCTGGGAAAACTATCAGTAGGAAGTAATTCTTCATCTTCTGTATCGGTCTGGATGGGCTGGAATATGCTAGAGTTTCAGCCTCTCGAAATCTCTGTGGCTCCAAACAACACAGGTCTGTTTCTCACTCATGCTACACGTCCATCCTCCTCTCTCAGAAGCCAAGTGAGTGGAGCTTCCTCCACGAGGGACAGCAGCCGGGGCAGGGGCAGTGAGGGGCTGCCAGCCCTTCGTACTTCTGCCCTGAAATGACACCTGCATTTCTGCTGTGTCATTGGCTGGCCCAGATCACATGGCCACACCTGCATTTCTGCTATGTCATTGGCTGATACAGATCACATGAACAGAAGTCAAGGGTTGGCAAGTGCCCAGAGGGCAGGTGAATGTGAGCAGCAGCTCTGTGCACTGCAGCATTTCATGAGACAAGTGGATGGGGTTCTAATCAGGAGCGTGGGACTATTTATGTGTATCCTGTGTGCCCTACTCTGTGTATCTCAAACTTTCATGGCCCCCTGAGTCCCCCAGGAAATCTTGTTAAAATGCAGATTCCAATTCAGCCAGTCCCGGGTGGGGCCCAGAGCTCCACCTTCCCAAGCAGTTCCCAGGTGATGGCCCAGGTGGGTCCAGGGACCACCCCGAGGCACCAGGCTCCTCAAGTGCAGAGGCAGAGCTGTGTCTGCTGCTTCTGTGTCTCCTTCTGAGGGAGCGTGGGCCACACGGGCCCTGGGACCTCACTCCATTTTTTTTAATAGTTTAATGTTTTAGAGCAGTTTTAAGTTTGGAGAAAAATTAAGCAGAAAGTACAGAGAGTTGCCATTATACCCCCTGTCTACACACGCACACACACACACACACACACACACCCCACAGCCTCCCTACTGTCCAGTTGTCATTTGTCACTGAGTTGAGCACATTCTGACTGTGCCTGCACAAACAACACAACTGAGAGGCCCCGTCACTCAGACGTCCCACAGAGTTCCTTGCACTGGACATGTTTGCTGCCTTTGTCTGACTCTTGCCTCCTGGCTCGGACTCTGAGCCCTGAGAGGGCCACGGAGCTCCCTCCTCCCCGAGCCCACCCCGGCGCCCGGCCTGGTGCAGACCCCGCCTCCCTCTGCCACGTGCTGGTCGTAGGACTGGGATTTCTAAGCGTGCTCCTTTCCCGAGTCTGACACGGACTTGGCTTCAGGGCCACGTTCACTGCGAAGGTTGTAGATCTTACAAAGACAAGTCCTTGCGAGAACAGGGCCAGCTTTTCCTGTCTAGACTCCTGTGTGTCTGTTAAAAATAACCATCTTCACTCAGAACGACGACAGCAGTTTGCTGAGCGAGTGCACAGGCAGGCTACCGTGCAGGGGGGCCTCTGGCGTCAACAAAATTTCCTGATTTGACTGACGCACAAGTTCCCCCAGGTCACGTCCTGAGCATCTGCCTGCAGCTCTGGGAGTGTTTAAATCACAAGAATTCCCTCCGTTTTATTTTACATTTATTTCATTGTAGGAAAAAAAAAATTGCAACTCTGATTTTAAAAAATGTATTAGGGTAAGGGAACGTAAGACCTCAGTTAGGCTTGAAGACCAGCGATTACTGGGGTCCCTGAGTTTATAAAATGGGAGCTACGTGGCCCCTCACTGTGGCAAACTGTGACTCAGCCGTCGCTCCCCTGACACAGCACCTCGCCTCGTGGCCTGTTTCCCTATGTAATTATACACTTGCCACGTGGAAACAATACACATCCTTGAGCTAATTCACTGTTTTAAATTCATACCGCTTCCTAGAGGAGCTAGAGGCTTACAGAACCCAGGGCAGGTTTGTTCCTGACACGGCTGACGGAGCAGTTAAAGGAGCAGACGTCCCAGGCCCCAGGCCCTGTGGTGGCCCCTCCATGCGTGCAGGGAGGGCAGAGGGGGCCGGCAAGGGATGGGGGACAGGTTATATTAAAGCTTCTTTATCTTTGTGCTTTGAAACCAGCAATGCTGAATGGATTTTCTGCTTCTTTATATTGGACACTCTGGGTTTTGAATTATGTTCTGTTATCTTTCTGTATTTCTTCCGCATGAACTCATTCTTCTGTTTTTGCTTTTCCACCGTTTTAAAAAGTTTTGAATGTCTTTCAGCCTGACTTTGGGTCTCTTAATATTTTTCTTTCTCTTCATAAAACGCCATTTCCATCTGTTTCCATTTTCGTTCTTTTGCATGTCTTCCTTCCTGGGCTAATCATGACTCCTTGCTCTTCTTCCACCCCATTCTCACCCCCGTTTGGGCTTTGCCCAGAAACTGTCTGTTCAGGTTTTATCATGGCAGACGAGTGCTCCGTTCTGAAGATGCTCTGAATTGTCTCATTGTGTTTGGTTGAGGCCTAGTAATTTTCAATAAAGCCCTTAATCCAAGTACTTCACTGAAAATTACCAGGCTTCTCTATGGAGGATGAAAGTCTAAAATAGAAGTCCTCCTGTAAGGAAAATTTAGTCAGAGTGAGACAGTCGGTATTAGCCAACACTAAACCACCTCCGAAATCAAGAAACAGCCTGGCAGCACCGACAAACGCAATACGTAATTTATAGCCCGAGTGATGGATGAAGCCTGTGACTATTTTCAACTGTAGCTCTGTTTTCTTTCCCCCCAAAATAACCTCCCCTTGACAAAGTTCACACTTTGCCTTGCACCAAAGTAAAAATAAAAAAAAAATAAAAATAAATGATGCATCTTGCATCATCTTGTGGACTAAAAATAGGGGTTTGGGAGCAAGTTTCCATTTTTGGTCAATGGTTGGATTTCTTTTCTAAGTATTTGGGGTGAAATTTTCTCATCCCTTGAGTTTCTCTTCAAAAATGCAGTTGTTATTAAGAGGAATTTCAGGTCAACAAAATGGAGCCCTCTTATGGGTTTATTCTTGACATTTCTAAAATTTTTTAAAAATCTGATATTAGCCAGAATCTGTTCAATTAGGCAGAAGTTGGCCTGAATAGTCAAGGAGATCATGTGTTCATTATGACTTGCTCTTACACAATAGAGTCATTTATTACCGAAGCGTGATAAAAGCAGTTTTTAGAGTCAGTCACAACACTGCCTCCCCCACCCCCGCAGGATCACTGACAAGTCTCCCAGTAACAAGCCCTCTTGCACCCACGCAGTGCAGAGGTGAAGACAGGGGCCTGCCTCAAGGCATTCACGTCTGGCATTAGGACTCTCATACACAAGATAAATTACAAAACTCACCTCCAGACTGTCACGCAGGTAGGCACAGGGTCTGCCTATCTCACAGGTACAGGAGTAGCTTCTACTGAGTTGGGGAGGATTTCACAGAGGTGGTCACATTTAAACTAGTTCTTGAAGAACGGAATTACATTTACCAGATGATGGCTGGAAGCAGGGGGCTGGAATTCCATGGAGTGGGAACAGCACAGGTAAGACCTCAGGCTTTTCTAGGCTTTCCTAGATGCAGATGCAGAGATGTAGGGAACTGTCTTAGTCCATTTGGGCTGCTATAACAAAATACCATAGACTGGGAGGCTTATAAACAGCAAATTCGTTTCTCGCAGTTCTGGAGGCTGGGAAGTCCTAGACCAAGGTGCCAGCAGATTTGGTGCCTGGCGAGGGCCCGCTGCCTGGTTCATAGATAGTGCCTCCTCACTGTGTCCTCACATGGTGGCTGGGGCCAGGGGTCCCTCTCGGGCCTCTTATAATCCCATTCATGAGGGCTCCACCCTCACGACCGCTCAAAGGCCACACCTCCTAATATCATCAGCTTGGGGATAAGGATTTCAACGTATGAATTAGGGGAGACACGGCATTCAGACCACAGCAAGGACATGCAGCTAATCCACCAGCGGCCTTGCAGGCCACCTGAAGCTCTGACTTACTCCACTGAAGATTTGGCTTACACGGAGCCAGTGGTGATTTAGGGTAGCCGAAATCCAATGACAAGTGCCCTCATAGGAGACAGAAGAGGAGAAGACACAGGTACAGAGGAGAGGGCCGTGTGACGATGGAGGCAGAGATTGGAATGATGCGACCAAGAGACACCAGCAGCCCCCAGGAGCTGGAAGAGGCAAGGATGGATTCCACTCCAGAGGGAGCACGGCCCTGCTGACACCTTGATTTTAGACCTGCGAGTGCATAGATTGCCGTTGCTTTTAGCCTCCCAGTTTCTGGTCATTTGCACGGCAGTGCTAGCAAACTAACACACATCGGGAGTTGGCAGCAGACAGAAAAGAGTGGAAGCACACAGAGGCCAGGCAAAGGTGGTCAGTGAGGATGTCGCACTCAGCAGGAGGCTTAGCAGGGAGAGACCCACAGCAGACGGCTGCCGGTCCTCGAGGTGGAATGAGAAGGGTGCGCAACATGGACTTCAAGACTGCGAATGGCCTGAGTATTGAGGAAGAGATGAATTCCTATTGCAATGGGGGGAATAAAAGATAGCTCTTCAGTTGGATGTCCTTTGCTCATTCTTTTTAAAAGGAATGAACTTTCCAACTAGCTGTGACCCAGGTTTTGTGGACTGGTCCAAGAGTCAGACTCCTCATACACCCACCCGTGCGGCTCCTCCACTTGTGCCCCGGCCCCCCGTTCCACGACATCTCGCCAGCACAGCTGCCCTCTCCCCTTGCAGCGTCCACACTTTGTTCTCTGCTGTCTAATCCCTGCTCACCTACAGCCACGCCATTGTCTCTCCCATCTTTAAGGAAAGTTCTCTCTTGTGCCGACTCCCCAGTCCGGCGAGGGGAGTTTCTCCTCTTCTTTCTCCAGCACTCCCCAAATAGCTGTCTGTCCTTGCTCTTCCTGCATCTCTCTGCTTAACGTGTGCAGTGAAGGAGAGGAGACACGTCCCCTTGCTTTCCAATTAAAGTACCTAGCAAGAGGCAACTGTACTTTTTTTTGCCTGCTTTAGGCTTTTCAAGGTCTTCCTTTGCAGAACTACAGATGTCCTGGCCTGAAGAAAGAATGAAAAGTCTCTTACTTTTTTTTCAAAAAATTTCCTTCCTCACTTGTTCTTCCAGGACATTTAAAGCTGAGCAAATAATTTTCTAATTATTTTTGACTAATAAATTTTTAGTTTTGACTAATAAATAATTGCTTTGGGAAAAAGAAGCCATGTTGATGAACAAGAGTTCAATGGGCAGTGATTCCTGTATAACACAGGCAGGGATTTTTCTGTAACACGGGCAGTGATTCTTGACCCCATTCCTCTAGTGTCTGGCTCCATCTTGCACACACCTGGCGAGAGGATAGCGTTGCTACTGCAAGGTCCATCGGCTGTGAACTGCAGACCACAGAGAGAATACTTCATTGCAGTGGGACTCTGTCTTCAGAAAGGTCTTTGCAAAAAGTCGATCCTTTGCTCAGATCAGTCGAAGCCACTTGAGAACCCCAGAGGGACCACGGATGGGGCTTAGCTCAGGGAGAAAGTGAGGAGCCTGGGAACAGTGGAGGTGCATTCTGGAAGGAGTGGTTGCGGGCAACCCCGAGACTCGCGGGGCCCCCTGTCAGCTGAGTCACAGCCCTCGGAGCCACCACAGCCTTCCTCATGACACACATCTTACCCGGGAGCGCCAGCCCCTCGCCCTGAAGGGACTGGACCGATGTTCTCACTGTCCGCGCTTGTCAAGCAAAGGAGTGACCGAACAAGGCTTCATCCTGGTCCTCGGCCTCTTGAGCCCCTGTGGTGCCAAGGGACCTCAGCCAGAGTTCTGGATTCTTCCGCACCGTGGATTTTATCCATGTCAGTGTCAGAGACCTGTGTGGGACTTTGGGCATTTGGAGGGTAATTAAGTTTGACTGTTTTCCCTGTAACTGCTGGGAAAAACAGATGAAGTTTAGAAGAATGGCTGAAATCCAAGTATCCCATAAAACACCTTCAACTGGTGAGTTATTTACAGCGAGTCAGCAAATTAAACGAGTGTCACCCACCGATATCCCGGTGAGTCATCTCGGCCTGAATTACGAGTAGGGAGCAGCTGTCCTGCCTGGCCTCCTTCGCATTAGCACAGCGGCTGTGCTCGTGTCCTGCGAGATCGATGTTTCCATCCTCTCGGAGTCGTCCGTCATCACCTCATGGGGCTCCGTGAGAAATCAATACCCGCTACCTTCTCCGCAGCCACTTCTGTCTTGGAACTAAGGAAGGAGTTTCATCAGAAAAGAAAGTTTTCTATTTACGGAACTTGAAGAAGCGGGACTTTCTGAATCCAGGGTCAGAAAGACGGGAAGAGATTATCCTCTCTAGGAGAATGTGGCTAAAATCCTCCGTTGGAAATCAGGGTGGGAAGAATGTGCTCCCCACAGCAAGTAAACTACCGATTGCAAGATTGCCATAAATTGGATTAAGTGTTTTGAATCAGAAAATGAGGTCGTCTGCTGATCCGGGCTTTTTCTTTTGGGTGCGTGGTCAACCTCATCAGCCTACAGCGTTCTGAGAACGAAGCCCAGCCCGGGCGTGCAATTGCAGAGGTTAAAGCGATTCTTTCACTGAGATAATCTGTTCCCAGATCATATTGAAGCTGGTTTTTCTCTGGCACTGAAATATTTTTCAGGGTGTTCACATTGGAAATATGAATTGCCCACATTCTCCTTAGAGCTCCATCCAATTAAAATTAGATGACAATCTCCTCCGTGCAGGAGCCTTTCAAACACACTGGGGGGACTGGGGGATATATATTTATAGAAAATCTGATAGAAAACACAACCGTGTAACCTCCGGGTGAGTCGGATAAGGTATTTACTCAAGGCTTGTATTTCCTTTAAAAACAATTACTTTTGATATGTATCAGAAGTATCTAATCTGTCATTTAGGATAAAGACAGATTAAGCTTTTACTCAGGAAGGACTTGGAAGCCCTAACATCCTAGGGAGTGTGCATTAGCTTGCAGAAAACTAAAGAAAAGTCCGGTGAAAGAGACCTACAAGTAAAGGTAATGTTTTCTTTGAAATGGAAATATGCTGAGGAAGGGACTGGTCACTGGAGCTTTAAAAATACATTAAAAGTGAGAGAAGTTCTCCCTTCCTAGAAATGTGAGCTTGGGCTCTGGCAAAGGACGTAAGTAAGATTTAGAGCAGCCGATTGAGTTGTTCAAACAATGCGGGGCCACTTTACCCATTCGGCAGGATGGGGGGGACAGATTGGGGGTCCTGGGAGCAGAACAAGCACCAGGGCGTGGCTGTGGTTCCCCTGCTCCCCTACCGGAACACTGGTCCTATCTCGGAGATCTTTTTCTACTTTGGGGCTTGTTTTTATTTTGTTATTCAAAGTATTAAAATACAACTCTTATTCCAGAATAAGTTCTTTCTCATCAAAAATAGCAGATGGTTTCTTTAAGTAGTAACTGTGACAAGAGCATTTGGGGAGCACTTAAGTTAAACAGTGTTCTTAAGTTTGCTGGGTGATTCAGTAGTAAGCCGGCTTCAGTGGGACCATCCTAAGGAAAAGGCAAAGACAGGCAGGCCGGCAGGGGGTTGCTGCCAAGGATGGCCCAGGTTTGGGGCCCGGGTGCCAATATCCCCTGTGGGAACCTGGAGTTGGGGACAAGTCTTGAGTCTTTCACAATCCATGGCCATAGCATCAAAAGCAAGAACTTTGGAAAAAGGCCAAGCTGGGCCATGTCCACCACTTACTTACTGTGGGCGCCTGGGCAAGTTACGTAACCTGTCTGATCCTCAACTTCCTTATCTGCAAAATGGGTATAATGAAGATAGGCACCTAACAAAGTGTTTGAAGGGCTTGAGGAGAACGCAGGTGGCTGGACATAGAGAAAGATGGAAAAAGCTAAAATCTGTAAGTGCCTCTTGCTGCTTTGGCAGTTGTTGCTGCCCTCCTGGGCATGGTGATGCACCCCAGCGTGTCTTTAGCGTCCCAGCAGGGAGTGCAGTCCAAGTTCTGGCGGGAACGCATAGCTCACATCAAGGTTGGCGCTGCCAAGCTGTGAGGATGGTGGCAGAGAAGTGGGTGATTCATGCCTGGGAACACAGTCTGTGATGGGAGGAAGCTCTGTTCAAATCAGCACCTTCAGTTCTGTTCACTGGGCCTGGTTACCAGGGCC
Source organism: Eulemur rufifrons (assembly GCF_041146395.1). NCBI lineage: Eukaryota > Metazoa > Chordata > Mammalia > Primates > Lemuridae > Eulemur > Eulemur rufifrons. The sequence continues at coordinate 67,457,603 of NC_091010.1, forward strand.
TGGGCTACGGTCCAGGGGTTTTGCAGACTGCTGGTACCCAGCCAGTGCCTTCAAGTGGGAAGGAGCATGGCGGTTTCTGTGCATTACCAAAGGTCCCGAAGTGCAGGATCCCGGATTGTTGTGGGAGCACAAAGGAGGAAAATGGAGGACAGCCAGGAAGGCTTCCTGGAGGAGGTGGTTCCTCCAAATGTGCTATGTTTTTCTCAAGTAATGCACTTTATTTGTTTTTTCCCAAGGAAAATAACGGAAATTCAGGCCCATTATATATCAACAAATTATTCCACGTGTGTCCAAAGTTTATCAGCGTTTTAAAAAATCGGTTACGTGGAAAGGCACTTTCAAATTATTTACCATACAGAGTTCCCCTTTTCAAAATGCTGGCAGGCGTGACATCTGCAGCATATTTGCACATATAAAACACACTTCTTGCAAGCTTTCATTTAGAGTTGAAATGCAGCCTGGTCTGACAGTTGATGATTTTCGACATCATGTTTCCTGAGGGGGCGATTTGGAAAGGTTGGGAGCCCCCAGTTTCTACATAAATGCTCCTCCCAGCCCCTCTGTGCTCTGCGCTTCCTTCTCCCTGGCTTCCAGGCTGCGCTGTCCCTGGGCTCTGGGGCCACATCTGCGGCAGGACAGGGAGGAGGGGGTGCGCACGCTGGACAGACTGCTTTGACCAGGACCGGGGGCCGGCGAGACTGATGGGCCAGTAGCTGGCCAGTTTAGCCAGCCCATGCCAGGTCATGAGCCAACAGACAGGAGCCTCTAGAAGATGCTTGTGTTTTTCCAGCATTATTTCCAAAGTGTTTCCATTAATCAAACGCATTTCTAAATTGTTCTGTTATGATGGTTTGTGTCACTGTTTGATTCAGCGCAATTCAAGTTAGGGTTTCTGTTTCTCTCTTCTCTTTACTTCCACCACAGATGTGGGAGGAGGCCATTGCCTTGGGCAAGGAGCTAGCCGAACAGTACGAAAACGAAATGTTTGATTACGAGCAACTCAGCGAATTGCTGGTAGGTCTTTATTTCTTTTCATTTATATGCACACAGGCAACCTCAGCTTGTTTTTCTGGAGTTTCTCCTTCCATTTTAATGTTGGGATTCACCTCAGGCATTCTATGGCCTTGACATGTTCCTCCATTTTATCCAGGGAGATGATTTTAGTTTATTTTCTGTTTGGTTCTGGCCCATGAATATTCACTTTTTATTCCCGAGTTAGCTCTTACAATGAAACTCCAACACTTCTAGGAATGAATTGTCCATAAACAAGAGCTGACTTTGTACACAGTGGTATTGACAGCCCAGGAGTCTCCGAGAGTCTCTCCTAGTTTAAAACTGACCCCTTCTATGAGAAGGGGATGGGCAGAGAGGAGCCAGACCTTTCTGCTGCCACGGAAGCTCTGCAAGTCCCTAATCACTGGCCTCTCAGCTATGTCATGTTCGTATTCCGCACACCGCCTTAGTGGTGTTGTAACGTTCGCCATTAAATCAGAGCAGAACAATTCTGTCCTTTTAAATTCTTCTTTAACCTATCCCAGTATCTGATCCATCCCATTTTACAAATCCTGTGGGCCAACCAAGAAGAAAAACCACTTCTGTGACACCTCTTTGGTTATTGAAAACACCCGTAGATCACAGCTGGCTGCTGGATGTGTCTCGTGTGTTCAGATTCCCTTGCTGAACGAGGGAGGGTGAGCGGAAGGCAACGTCAAAGCTACGTGGTGAGAGTAAATCAGGTGCACGCCTCAGGACCCTGCCCCCCCTTCTCACACTCCCACCCTGCAGGGGTCGCCAAGGCTTACAGACCCCCCAGGAACAGTCCAGAAGAATGAATGCTCAAATACCCTGCTTGAATCTGAAACACATTTTCTCTCTTCCTTCCAGAAAAAACAGGCTCAGTTTTATGAAAACATCGTCAAAGTGGTGAGACCCAAGCCTGACTATTTTGCTGTTGGCTACTACGGACAAGGACTCCCCACGTTCCTGCGGGTGAGTGTTGGTCTGCCCAGTCCAAGCCAAGGTTGCCCCTCAGCAGAGACATCCCTTCGCAAGTTGAGGAAGGACAGGACTTCGTCTGATCTGGAAAGTCTCTCTCTGCACACTCCCCTAGCTCTGTGGTCAGCTGCAGCGCCAGAGAGGGGCAGATAATGTTTGTTGTGGTTGCATAAAACCTGTCTATTTGATTTTCCTGAAAAGAACTCCCCTTCAGATATTTACCTGTATTGTTTTAATTGTGGTGAGATATATATAACATAAAAGTTACCATCTTGTCCGTGTTAGGTGCACAGCTCAGTGGCGTTAGGGACATTCACATTGTTGGGCAACCGTCACCACCATCCACCTCCAGATCTTCTTCATCTTGCCACGCTGAACTCTGGACCCATTAAACACTAACTCTCTCGTTCCAGCCCTGGTAACCGCCATTCTGCTTGCTGTCTCTGTGACTCTGACCGCTCTGGGTACCTCATATAAGTGAAATCATAGAGCATCTGTCCTTCTGTGTCTGGAAGGATGTGCCCCTTTCGCTTGGCACATCCTCAAGGTTCATCCGTCTTGTAGCAGGTGTCAGAACTTCATTCCTTAATTTTAAAGCTGACAGATATTTCATTGTAGATCACATTGTGTTTGCCCATTTGTCTGTTGATTATTTGGGATGTTCTTACCCAGCGTGCTACTATGAACATGGGTATTTTTAATTATACGGGAAATTGGAAATGGGTCTTCACGGCCACAGTGCCGGAAGCTCCGAAACAAGCTCCATCTCTGAAACAGGCGTGTGCTGTCGGACCCAGGATGGAAGCAGTGACCCTGGTCCCTGGCCAGATGCCCCTTCCTGGCAGTCACATGACGAGAATGTAAACCAGGGTTGTCTGGCTGCTATGGAAGTGTTTAAAGTGTCTCACAAATACGTTCTTGGATGCCATTGATGGTGGGTCATGATTTCCTGACATTTCTCATGATATTTCTTTGACACATGGTTTTCTCTTATCCTGGGAGCCCGCGTGTGATTGCTCCGGCTTTGGGGAAGCGGAAGCTCTTTGAGCACAGCTGTCTGGGGCATTTGAAACCAGGTGGGAGGTTTCCCTGGTCCCAGAGGTGTGCTCCTTTGGCCCGGTGTTTCGACCCCACGGGAGTCACTGATGGCACGAGATACCTCATCAGACGGGCACCCACAGCATGCACACAGTCCCCCATGGAGGACATGTCGCTCTGTATGGAAGTGACCCACGGTTCTGGCCTGGCCCAGACGGTGAGGGTGGCTGACCACTCGCTCAGCGTCCTGCCTGGGTGGCTGAGGCATCTGGCCCTGTCCTGTGGCTGCTGGCCGGCCTCCCCCTTCCCTTCGCTGTGCAGCTAAGATAGAGGTCAACCAGAAACCCAGATTCTGAACAAAGTCTTCCCTTCCAAAAAATGAATAAAGGATGTTGGGTTACAAGCTCTAAATGAGGGAGAAATTTGAAATAACTGTATCTAAATTAAAAACAACACTGAAGGACGGAATGAGCTCGGAGTTGGGCACTTCCTGTTGCCGAGGCCCTGAAGTGGTGTGTGCACCTGTTCATGTCCCCCAGGGTGTGCGTCTCTAAGAAAGGGTGAGGGACCCACCCTCAACAGTGGCAGACCCGTGCGGTGCTGGGGTGTTAAATAGCGCGTGTGGCCACCAACTGTGATCTGTGCAGGGTGATATCCTGGCAGCAATCCCTGAGCCAGCAGCCGCCCGGTCACACTGGGAGCTCACACACACTGCGGCCTCCAGGGACAGCACTGGGTCACCGCCACCATCAAAAGGACAAAATGCAAAGTGCGAGTAGAGTTTCCCGGGCTTGATTAATGTTGAACTGACTTTCCCACCACACCTGAATAATTTTGTGGAGCTGTAGCAGTATATTTATTACGTGTCACAGATCGCCTGGCAGGGGTCAATCTGACAATGACATTAGCAGTGACCAAAAAGTGGACAGAATATTTAGGTGCTTAATGCCGTGCTCAGAGAGCAGCCTCTGAGAACTGACTAGCTATCCCTTCTGCTTTGTTTGTCTCTAAAAATGGATCTGGTCTTTTGCATTCATATTAATATTTATAGTTCTTATGAGGAATAAACATCTTTGACTATATGTACATTTTCCCTTGTTTTCATGTTTGAAGAGATGGCTTCAGAATGCAAAGTAATTGACATTTCTAGAAAATGTTATTAGTGTTTTCATCTATAACTCACTGTTGTTTTTCTATTAAAGCCTTTATATACATTTTTATTATTATGTCTTTCTTCTAATGTAAAGCATAATAAATGCATGGTAGTTTTATAGTAGCCTGTTATACATTAAATCTTAACTGAATTTCTGAAATGTGTGGCTTTATATAGCTTTATAAGACACCCAAACTGTGTATTTATATTTCTAATTAAGACTACATATTACTTTGGTTTCTGCTTGACATTATTTTTTTAGAGAAATAGAACATTTTTTCTTCCATAATGGTACTTTAAGACATATCTAAGCATAAAGTGAAAAAAATTATTCAATTCTTAAACTGTTTCTTCTTTAGTGATTTATAAGAACTCAGAATAAGATGGGTCTAGGAATGGGGACTGTCTCAGTCCATTTAGCTGCTATAACAAAATGCCTCAGACTGGCTAATTTATAAACAGCAGAAATTTATTGCTCACAGTTCTGGAGGTTGGGAAGTCCAAGATCAAGGCACCAGTAGATTCAGTGTCTGGTGCGGGCCTGTTCCTCATGCTTGGTGGCTTCCACATGTTTTCACAGGACAGAAGGGGAAGGCAACTATTTTGGGCATCTTTTATAAGGGCATTCATTCCATTCACAAGGACAGAGCCCTCATGACCTCATCACCCCCCAAATCCCTAACTTCTGATACCGTTACCTTGGTGATTAGGTTTCAACATTTGAATTTGGGGGGCAGGGATACAAACATTCAGACCATAGCAGGGATAAATTGATTGAGTGCTGTAGGATCTCTGTTCGCTTGGAAATCCATTAATTGGACAAATTTTAATTCGACTTCAATGGGAATCTGTAGGAGATCAGTGTAAAAACATGCAGCAAAATGCTGTTCTCTCTCTCTGTCTGCCTCTTCCTCTCTTCCTGCCCCCCCCCCCAGCATCTGTCTAGGAATCACTACAGATGACAAAGGGCCACAGCTGACTCAGGAGCAGCCAATCAGGAGACTCTAACCCAATGTCACTGATTGGAACGAAAGGTGCACTCATGCAACCAAGTCCCTCGTGGAAAGCTGTGCCCCAGGACTCCTGTCTCTTGTGCCCTGTGGCTTCTGCTTGCTGTCTTGTCCTTATTGCAGTTCTTGCTTAGGTAGAGACAGCTCTAAGATGGGCAGGACAGGAGGGAGGAGGCAGAAGGCTTCGTAAACCAGCAACAGCATTACTCTCTCTACCCACTGGCCCCTTTGTGTGACTCAGTTGACATTCAGAACATACTGGTTGAATCTGTGAAGGAACAGAGACCTCTTATATCTTGGAAGAACTTTCCTTACAGATATATTTGCAGAGTGACTGTGTCACACCCAGACAGAAATGGCCTCAACAAGACAGCCTTGTGTAAGGAAGAACGCTCACCTACTTAACCTCCCCTCCACGCCCCAAGTCTCCTAGGCTGGCAGCTATAACAACCCCCAGTGGACTCTCCAAGTTGGAATTTATGGAAGTGACAAAAGTGTCATTTGAGATGGACCACATCCAGCCCTTCGAAGAAGAGCTCTCTATATTTTATCTTGTCATGTGTGGATGAATAATGATCCGCACAAGCGCTCTGAATGCAATGAGGGACATCCTGCTATCCATCCGGCCATCACTCAGGGGAGGCCAAGAGCCTGCTGGCCTTCTGCTTCCGTCTGGATCCCTTTCCCTCCGGGTCTGCGGGTCTCTTGGCTGCGTCTTACAGGAGTCAGCTCAGGGTGGCCGTGCTCAGGCACTGAGGCCCCACCTTAGGCTCATGCTGCCTTAAATTCCTTATGGCAGAATGAAAACGACTTAATCAAGGCCTACCTGGAAAAAAAAAATGTACACATCATGTCCACTGGCCTGGCTACAGCAACCCTTTCTAACCATCTCATGCCCACGGTAGCACTGGGCTCCAATTTCGGACTTGGTTTTTTCATAGTTTTTTTTTAATTAGATTGGCTGTTACTGTCAAGACTAAAATGTATCACTAGATTTTAGTAATGTTGTGTCCAGTGCTTCTTAAACAGTGTAAACTCATGTCTTATGTCCATGTGCTCTTGATTAATAAGACCAACACAATTACAAGTAAAAAAAAAAAAATTACAAGTTACATTCAATGACACTTTTTAAAAACCCGTCAAGCATAGTTTGAAGACCAGTGCATTTGCGTGTGAACTTTTCTCGGCCCTGTCTCTGTACTGTGTTTTAATGAATGTCATTGTTTCCAGGGAAAAGTTTTCATTTACCGAGGGAAAGAGTATGAACGTCGGGAAGATTTTGAAGCTCGGCTATTAACTCAGTTTCCAAACGCTGAGAAAATGAAGACAACATCTCCACCAGGCGACGATATTAAAAACTCTCCCGGCCAGTGTATCCTTTAAGGCGACCACGCGGACTGTGAAACCGCTGCGACGCCTTTCGTTTGGACGGTTGGGTGTGCTCCGGGGAGGCTTCTCTCGTGGTTGATGTTCATGCTGCCTTATTGGTCCTTAACTCCCTTCCCTTCAGATATTCAGTGCTTCACAGTGAAACCCAAACTCGATTTGCCCCCTAAGTTCCACAGGCCGGTGTCAGAGCAGATTGTAAGGTAATCATCCCCTTTTTCTCACCCAGCATGGGAGTGGGAAGAGACTGGGTACAGATCTCTTGCTAATAATTCCACCTTTGAAAGGATGGATATTTTATCTTCAGATTAGCTTTCCAGATGCTCTTTCTGTCCTCTTTGAAGAGCATCCAAAAAAGTGAAAGAAGAAGATGATCCACGGGCTGGGAGGGTGCCGAGGCTATTCCTTCCCCAGAGTCACTGACAGCAAAAACTTGGGTGGGATGAGGAGCCACTCTGGTCTTCTTACAGACACATCCTGTGGGGCGGAGTCCCCTGTTGAGCTGTTTTTTGAAAAAAAAAAAAAAAACCACCAAACAAATTTTAGAGACAGGGTCTCACTTCATCTCCCAGGCTGGATTGCAGTGGCTTTGTCATAGCTCACTGTAGCCTCAAATTCCTGGGCTCGGGCGATCCTCCCTCCTTAGCCTCCAAATGGTTGGCTGTGCCACCATGCCTGGCTGTTTGTTTATCTGTTTGTTTAGAGACAGGGTCTTACTGTGTTGCCCAGGCTGGTCTAAACTCCTGACCTCAAGTGATCCTTCTGCCTGAGCCTCCCAAAATGCTGGGATTACAGGCATGAGCCGCTGTGCCTGGCCTGATGAGCTTTGCAACAGTGCACAAGCCCAGCCCCATACCCAGCAAATCTGAGTCCATACTCATGGGTGCGGCTTGAGAGTTTGCCTTTTATAACGTGGGGAAAAGATTCAGACATTTCCTCCTGGTGATGCACAAGAGAAGAGCCCTTCGCTCCCACAGCACAGCAATTACATAATACAGGATTATGGGGTGGCTTTTAAACCTCAGGAGTCAACTGTCCAAATTCAAGTGAGATTTTGTGCCTCTCATTTGAATTGCACCTCTCATTTGAATTGCACCTGACTTAGCAGTGGTGTAGAAACATCTGCTAAGGCAGATGTTTCTTTGATGTTGAGAATTTTCTTTCCTATTTGATCCATGTTCTAGTGAAAAAAAATTAACTTCTTTGATGGTCTAATATTCTTCAGGATCTGGTTTTATATCCTGAAGTTTGGTGGTTTCTTTAACCTTTCATCATTTCTATGACCTTTCCTCAGCAATAATGGAAGATAAACTAGGACCCTGTTTACTTACGAATGGTTGCTCTCGCAAGGCGCAACTTTTAAGGCTTGCAACATTTTTTCTCAGAGAGAAGCATTTGCAGATAGTGACCTGCAGAGCACACCCAGATCCGGAATTTCCCTGTGATGTGGGGCCCGTCTGCATTTCAGTGCAGGGCAGAAACGACCCACGCCTGCCCCTGGTATATGCTCAAAGTCCGCCCCTTACCCCAGCAAGGGGGGCAGGCTATTTAGGGTCCGTGGGTGCTCTGGGGGTAGTTGCAAAATCTGCATTTCATAGATCTGAAACTAAAGTATGTAAGACCTTTTTAAAAATAAAAAACATATAAATGGAACACAAAGACCTCGTTCTCTCCCCTCTGCCTCACCTTTCCCTGTGTCTGCTGGTTCTGCTCTCATCCGGCATCTCTGCTCCCCGGAGGCCGGGACACAAAGGAGGCAAAAACTCAAGTTAATTTCTGCACCTGCCAACGCCTCCCTCCCAAGCTGACTGGGAGAGGAAGCCAGGCTGTGGCTTTAGGTCAAGGTTAGGGGCATTTTATAAAACGCAGTGACATGCTCTGAGGCCAGACCCCATGTCTAAAAGCAAATCGGCTGTTTTGTTGGGTTACGTGTCTAACAGTTTGTCTGTCTCTGTACAGTTTTTACAGGGTGAATGAGGTCCAGCGATTTGAATATTCTCGGCCAATCCGGAAGGGAGAAAAAAACCCAGACAATGAATTTGCGGTAAAAACAAAACAAAAACCGAAAAAACCACCAAAACAAAAACCAAAAAACAACTCCTTTCACCCACAACAAAACTGCTTGTGGAAAAGTGTGGCCGCAAAGGCTACCACAGGGCAGTATTAAATGTCTTTTTATAGCATGTGCAGGAATCCTAACCTATTGCCCCACCCAATTTAGAGCAACTATTGATTGACATTTCACTAACGGTATGACTAAGTTCGTTAAGGTATGCAATAAGGTGACCGTGCCATCAAGTTCAGGTGCTTCCGTGCTGGGAGCACAGTTCCCTCCTGCGTGTATCTGAGTTGGTCTTTCTGTGAGCCCCAGGTGTGAAAGCAGGTGCCAGCACCTCTAGCTGCAAATGGCTCCGGGAGGTGCCGAGGTACCTAGTGCAGTCAGGAGATGAACTGGTCTAGACCCAGGCGCTCACTCAGCACCCGGCGCCCAGTGCCTGAGCTTCAGCGCGGCACTGCACGGGACAGCAGGGTTTCCACCTCAGCACTGCTGACGTCGCGGGCATTCTGTGTGGCAGGCCTGTCCTGTGCACCGCAGGACATTCGGCAGCATCCCTGACCTCTACCCGCTAGGTGCCAGGACCACCTCCCCAGCTGTCACAACCAATCAAAAAGGTTTCCAGACATTGCTGAACAGCTATCTCATGTTGCAAACCATGCATTAGAGTCATAGAGATATAACACAGATCCTCAGAGTCTTTTAAAAAATTATACATACAAACTGGTTTCGTGGATTCCACTTTTAAAAGGCATCAAAAACGAATTTTTAAAAATGTTACTGTTCATCTTGCCTGGCAAACCTATGTAGGCCCGTATTGCAAGGAGGCATTAGCCCCGGGGACACCCTGGGAGGCCCAGTGCTACTGAGAATAGCTTCCTCTTGCCTGCAGTGTGGAGGAATCTGGGGGTGCAGGGGGTCAAAGGTGAATTAGCACCTGCTCCTGCAAGGTGAGGCTTGGAACATTTTCAGCAGGGTTGCCTCCAGTAAAGCACGGCTTCCGCCCACTCTCCTGGGAATGCCTCAGGTTTTGTCCTCTGATCTGGGAGCTGTAACTGCGAGTCTCAGAGAACCCCGGAGCAGAAGAGCCTTCCAGCCCTGAGGCCAGGTTCCTGTGTGTCAGTGAGCAGCTGGGGGGAGCCTGGAGTCAGTGATTGTCAAGTGTTCTGCAGTTCTAACAGGCCGGTTGTTTCAAGATAAAAAGCCTATTTCTTGGTTAATGCCAGCATCCTGGACTCACTTGGTGACTGGTCACCGTGGTGTTGTCTAGAACAGTGCAGGAGGTCACACCCAGTCATGCTAAGGGCAGTGGCTTTCTGAGCAGTCTGTATCTGTCACGGTCACTACAAGCAATAATGCTATTATTTATGTAGTATCTCTGCACTGTGGGATTTATAGGCAGGTCATGAATTTCCCTCTCACCTCTCCCATCTGGAAAGTAGGTACATTCTTAGATTCTGGAGAAGCGGACGCAAGGAGGGCAAGCACCCTGCCAAAGGGTGCGCAGCCGGGCGGGCGCAGAGCTAAGAATAACCAGGACTCCTGACATTTGAGCTGCGCTAAGCCTTGGAGGCTGTGCTTCTTCTAAATGGCCCTGAAATCCCCTAATGGCCCCATTTAGGTCTGCGTACTTGGATGAAGTGTTCAGAAGCCATGGGATTTGATCCATGCTTGACAAAGCCTCAGGCTTCCAGATAAGCACGGGGGTTTTGTAGTCTTGGGAAGCCAGGCTCCGGCCCTTCCGCAGGGGCTGGCTCGGGGCAGGGGGCTGGGAGGGCTGCTGCCAGGCCAGGAGTGAAGCATGGCGGCTCAGTGCCTCCAAGCCCAGCAGGGGGTCCAGCTCTGGAGAGCAGGGGCCAGTCAACAGGGAGGGAGACGAGACAAGGCCTGAGTTCTCAGCAGCTGGTTGTAAAGTTCAGGATGGAGCCCAGAGGTCCTTCCCAGGGGGTGTTGACATGAGAGAAAGCAGAGAAGGTCTGGTCTAGAGATGGCCCTGAAGGGAGAGTGTGCTTCCGTTTCTAGGGCAAGTACCTGAGGCAGCCATCCTCGTGGGGCAAAAGGACCATCAGCCTGAGATACTGGAGGCCTTGCCTGTGTTCCCAAGGTGTCAGCCAGGCCCTCCCCTTTGCTCTTCTGGAAACTAAGAGGCTTGGGATAAATGCTTTCCAAGATCCAGGCCAGTGTTCTGGAATTGTGGACATTTCATTCTCCCATGATTTGCATCGAGATGACTGTTGGCCGCTCAGGGATCCTGCAGGACGGGAGGTGTAGCAGGGCCAGTAGACATTCCGAAGGGAGAGTCGGACAAAGGTTCACGGTTTACCCCTGTGATGGAGTTCCCTGCGCAACCTTTACAGAGATGCAGACTTATATTTGTTGGCTTGAAACAATTTCCTACAATATGTAATGTACTATTTTACAAAGAGCACAAATTAGAAAATTGTGTTTTTATTTTAAATATACATATGTACACTTTTCACACTGAGTAAGAAGTCTTGAACAATAGATACTAAAATGTTTAGGTTATCATCTTTGGGTAGTGGGTGATTTTTCTCCTTTCTGTTTCCTTATCTGTATGTTCTCATATAAACATATATTAGTTATGTTAAACTTTAAAGCTTAAAACACTGATTTTGTTAGAATGGGAGAGGTCACTTTTTTAAACCCAGTCTTCCTTAATGCATTTGCACCTTTGCTGAGAAAGATTATCATAAAACTCATAAAATTTAGAGACTTTTCAAAAATCTATTTGCTGAAGAAGGAACCCCTTCATTTTGAGGTATCTACGTCTTCCCTGCCCACTTATTATATAATACTTTTGTTGCCAAATACCAGGTAGATAGGCAACGCCGGCTAGCAAACCAGGGACCTTTGATGTGTCCTGTGAGACTGTTAAGCAGAGCATGGCTTGTGAGGTGTGACCTCAGCACACGCTTGCCCTGCACTGAACACAGGCAGAACCCTTCCCTGAGACAGGACCTAGTTCCTATAGAGCTATAAACTCCCCCTGGGAGCTGTGTCCACCTGCCAACATCCTTCTAACAAGTGTTGTGTGTGTTCCCTTTGCAGAACATGTGGATCGAGAGAACCATATACACAACTGCGTATAAATTACCTGGAATTTTAAGGTGGTTCGAGGTCAAATCTGTTTTCATGGTAAGGACGCCCCCAGCAGGAATTGTCCGCTCGCCGCGCCCCCCCCCCCCAGTACAGAGTGATGCACCCTCTTCGCCCTCACGTGACTGTGGCCAGCGTGCACAGCGCAGGTCCCACGGTTCACGTCATCTCCCTGCTGTTCCTCGGAGCATCGATAGCTCCTCACCCACCAATATTTTAGTGGAAATGCTGTGTAATCACCACCAGCTCCGGCTTATAAGAAAACCAGAAGTAAGATTTCATTTCTTCTTACAAAATATTTAAATTCAGTCATAGCTGTGCTGTTTTGACAGTTCTTGCTGTTAACTAAATGAAAAGTTTAAGACAAGTTCCGATTTACATACTTTTTTAAGGACCTCTTTTCCTGATGGTTTTATTGCCATTTACATGACAAACAACTTAATTAATAGTACTTGCTCATTTTAAGTAAAAATAGCCTGAGAATATACCATTCCCTGGCACTGCGTAAAGGAATAACGATTTCCATTCCTCAGCAAAGCTAAACTTTGCCTTGCTACGGGACAGTTTAATTTACATGAAGCTCACATTTGCGGTGAGCTATATCGGACACGTTCATTTACATGAAGCAGAGTCGGTCAGCAGATTTATTGACTATGTTGAAATGCCGGGGCTGTGGCAATTGCCAGTATAAAAAGGTCTGATTGAACTGTGGAAGTTTTTGTTCGTGTGTCTCGATGTCTTTAGTCTTCGCCGGGCAGGATCTCACCGTGGGTGGTGCTTGCCATTTAGTGCACAAAGAGTGCCCCCAAAACACCTGATTATTTGGCTCCAGGACTCGGCTGGAACTTCCCTTCCCTGCTGTGTGTCCATCCACCCTTCTCCTTTGCCCATGCCAGCCTGAGTCCCGGCCACTCCGGGGGACCCGGGAGCCACCAGATTCCTCACCCTGCAGGGCCACAGGGTGGGAGCACCTAGGCTCTTCCCTGCCCCTCCCTGGGGCACTTTACACTTTGTGCTCCGGGAGCTCCTGTTCTCAGCCCCCAGCACCCGGCAGCCCCCACCAAGGGAGGGCTGTCGGGAGTCAGGTGTCGGGGTGAAGATGCGGCCCCTTCCCTGGGGCTCTCTGGAGCTGGTGATGTGCTCACTACACGTGGGAGAGACGCCAGAAGAGCAGGCCCTTCACACACACAGGCGCTAATCCTCCCGGCGGGCCTCTGCCCACAGGCCCCGCGTAATCGGGGATCTGTGAGCTCGCGGAGGCGGAAGGGCCCTGACCTTTCATGAGGGTGCAGTTCCTCCTGCAGCTGTGCTGGCCATTTTTAACAAACTAAGAGGGCTGGAAGCCGAATAATCCCAGAATGGCAGGACTAAATCCTGCTGTCAAACCCCTGTGGCCACTGCTTGTGCCTCCGGGAACCAGCCCCCATGGGATCTCTGTAGGGCCAGGCACTAACCCTGTTTATTTGATAGAAATTGGCAACAAGTCTTTCCTGGGGCAAGTGAGACCAGGGACAGGGATCTAGCACCCGGTCCAGATGGAATACTGTACGCCTGGGATGGAACGTTCTAGGGCCCGGCAGAGCAAGGTGTGGGGTGAGGACAGCACTGCTAGGACACGTGTTGTTCAGGGTGCACATGGTTGGCCACGTTCTGTGCACGGTGACCTCTCCACAGCCGTCCCTCCAGCAGTATAAGAAGGGAGAGTCAATGGAGCCGCTGTTACCTCCGCAGCCACCGGGGAGTGTCACTCTAGGGTTTGGCAATTTACAGAGTCATCATCCCTGTTCATCTCTGTCCCTGCCACCCCCTCCTCACAGACAGTTTCCCCCCCAGGCTACAGCAAGAAAACAGGAGGCTCTGTTAACCAGGTGCTGAAGACACTTCCTGTCGCACCTGCTTTGGGAGGATCAAAGTTACCCTGAGGTCACCCTGGCCCAGGCTCCCATGGCCCTCTGGGGGGAGGCAGCTGAGTCTGTTGGAGTGAGGCCGGGGTGGGGGTGGGACTGTATTGCCCTGGTGCCTTGGGCTGACCCAGAGAGAGCCTCCCGAGAAGGAGGTCCGAGGTGCCTGAGAGGATGCAGGGGAAGCTGAGGAGGACGTGTGGTCGGTCCCCGGCCTCCATGCTGAAGGCCCCACTGACCAGTGGCAGGTTTGCAAATGAGGCCGCTGAGGACTGGTTGGAAGTGCCCACGCACTTCCCTCCCACCAAGGGCATGTGGAGGCCACCACGGCAGGGTGTGGCCAGATCGGGACAGCGGGCTTCCCAAGTGCCCGGGCCTCCCTCTAGATTCCTCCAAATTCCCTAAAGTCTTCATGCTTTGTAAAGCAAGCAGAAAACAAGAACATGGTTGAAAGATATCCTTTCTGAAGCAGACAGATTGTGTTTAAGTGCCACTCGGGGCTGTGTGTTTTCCTGGGGTAACCACACACGTGCATGCACACACACGTGTACATACATGCACACACATGCACATACATGCACACACGTGCATACACACCCCCAGAGCTGAGCAACCTTACTCTGTTCCTTTGGAATTTCCATGTGAGGGCTCAGTCTATGGAAACAATGACAAAATGGCCAGCTGCTCTCAGTTGGGCCATAAGTGATCATGCCCGAAAATTCTGTTGGCAAGAAAGGTGCTTGGGGGAGTAGGAAGCCTGCCCCCTTCACAACCTGGCTCCTCTGGTGGGGCCCTTGGGGCTGGGGCGGGTGGGGTGACCCGTGCTGTTGTCCCCTCCGTGCAGGTGGAGATCAGCCCCCTGGAGAACGCCATCGAGACCATGCAGCTGACGAACGACAAGATCGACAGCATGGTGCAGCAGCACCTGGATGACCCCAGCCTCCCCGTCAACCCCCTCTCCATGCTGCTCAACGGCATCGTGGACCCGGCTGTCATGGGGGGCTTCGCGAACTACGAAAAGGCTCGTGACAGCCCTGCCCCGGGACAGACAGAGAATTCCAGACACTATCCCCAAAGCCCAGAAACGATCCCACTGCTGATCCTTGCGCAGTCTCAGCAGAGACCTGGCCGAGGCCAGGCAGGCCCTGCAGGTGCAGGAGGGTCGAGGCCTGGCCCCGGGCACAGCTCCCCGGGGCATCCTCTCACAGCCAGGAAGCCCCCACTGACCCACTCGGGTTGGGCTTATCTGTGCCCAGTGGGCCTCGGGTGGCTTTCAAGAGGCCTGGGATTATCACAGACAAAAGCATGGGAGTTCTTAGTCCAGGGAGCAGCACTTTGACAGCGGAGGGGGCCCGGCCATCTGGTCTCCCTGGATCCTAGCTGGATGGGAACCGGCAGAAGCTGAAGGACACGGGTGAGGTCTAGACCAGGGCTCTGCGTTTTTGTAAATGAAGTTCTCTTGACACACTGCCATGCCCGTTCATTTACTTATCGCCTGTGACCGTTTTCCTGATACTAAAACAGCACAGTTGAGTAGTTGCAGCATTGAGTAGTTGTGACAGAGACCCTTACGCTACACAAAACCTAAAATGTTTACCATCTGGCCCTTCTCAGAGAAAGCTTGTTGACCTCTGATCTAGACAAGGAAAAACAGAGACAGAAAGGGCCTGGCAGGAGAGCAGGCTGCGCTGCACGGGGTGGTTGGCCGCCCTTAGGCAAACAGGCAGCGCTTTCTTAACGCTCAGTCGCCTTCAGGTGTAGGTCAGGCCGGGCAGGGGCAGGTGGCAGGCCCGGCACGTGAGCAGCTGGGAGGGCTGTGGTCACTGCCACCCAGCAGGACCGAGCTATCCAGGTCAGCGAGGCTTTGCTGGACTCCAAGGACTGGGCGTGCTGGTCCCCCCTCCCCGCCCCTGGCCGCCCGTTAGCTCCACTTATTGTATTGGGCCTTACTGGGCATTTTGCCCTGGGTGCTGGGGAGGGTGTAACCAGGGTCTGGAGTGAGCTCCGTGTGGGTCTGTTTTACACACGGCTCCATCCCCAGGGCCTGGCGCCCAGTAAGTGAGAATCGGTGTGGGATGCGCAGGTGTACTGAGTGGCTCTCCCTGTCTCCACCAGGCCTTTTTCACTGACCGGTACCTGCAGGAGCACCCCGAGGCCCACGAAAAGATCGAGAAGCTCAAGGACCTGATTGCTTGGCAGGTAGAGTGTCAGATGCCAACCTTGCGTGGCTGGAGGGGAAGAAAAGCCCAGTCCAGGCTGGCGCAGGTCTGCCTGGGCCCTCTCAGCATGGGGGTGTCCAGACAGCAGTCGGAGTGGACGTGACTACCATTGTCCCTGGGTAAACCCATCCATGCTATGTGATCGACTCAGCTCCCGGACTGCCTGCAGTCATGAATTAGAACACCCAGAAAATTCTCTCTTGCAAGTGAATAAGGCCTCTTTCCTCCCACTGCTGGAAAATCCAGCAGTGTGGAATTGATAGGACAGAACCCGGGGCAAGCTCAGAGCCATAATGCTGTGGGCTGTGGCCTGCACCAGGGGAGGTGCTCGGCCACCGCGTCCTTGGCGAGTGTGCAGGCCGGGAGCTGCGATGCACCCTCCTCGTGCTCCCTGCGGGCCCCAGCGGGTGGTATGTGTCCTCGTTTGTGTTTTCCCAGCTGTACTTCTGCACATCATTTTGTTCTTCAACTCATGCCCCTGGGGCCTTCTGAGTCGTCTTAGAGGGCACTACTTTAAAAGGGTAGGTGGCTCCAGAAGGTGCCGTGTGTTTGGTTGTCAGTTACCTGTGGATGGCTGTGCTTCTTGGAGCCCTGAACATGTCAGGGAGATCTGGGAGCTCGGCCTGCACTTGTGCTGCTACACTGGGCAACTCATTTCTTTAGGCCTCGTTTGCTCATGCGGGAGGCGAGGAGGCTGCTGTCCCTGAGATGGCGCCAGGCTGAGTAGAGAGAGCTGGGAATAGAGCATGGCAGCCCGTGCCGCTTGGCTGAGCCGCAGTCCCAGGCTCCCACTTGGGCCTCAGAGATCCTGTATGGCCGGGCACAAGCCGGGGCTGTTCCTCTGAGGAGACATCTCTGGACATTTTGATTCTGGCCCCATCCTGACGGCTTCTCCGTCATCAGCACATTGGCCAGTGAGACCTCTTAGGGTGGAGCAAAGCTGACCTTTGGTTGTCAGCCAAGTTACAAGTCCTCCAAATTTGTGTTCAGATGTACAAGAGCGACTACATTTTTATAATTCTAAGTATTTATATTTATATATGTCCATAATGTATATTATGTATAACTGTGATAATATAACAAAATTTGCCATTTTAACCATTTTTAAGCATACAGTTCAGAGGCATTACGTTCCCATGGTTGTACAACCATCACCACCATCCACCTCCAGAACTTTTGCATCTTGCAAACCTGAAACTTTGCACTCATGAAACAATAACTCCCCCATTCTACTCTTTGTCTCACGAATCTGACACTCCGGTACCTCATGTAAGTGGAATCATACCCTGTCTGTCCTTTGTGTCTGCCTGTTTCACTGAGCCTGTCTTTGGGGCCTGTCCGTGCTGTATCACATGTCAGACCTTTATTTCTTCCTGGGCTGAATCATATTTCATTGCAGGGAGAGACCACATTTTGTTTGTCCAGTTATCTGCTGATGAACATTTGGATTATTTCCACCTTTTGGTTGGTGTGAAAAATACTGCTATGAACACATGTGTACAAACATCTTTTCTAAGTCCCTGCTTTCAAAACTCTGGGGCATATACCCAAAACTGGAATTGCAGGATCATGTGGTGTTCTCTGTTTGATTTTTTGAGGAACTGCCAAACTTTTCTACAATTGCTGCACCAGTTTACCTTCCCATCGTCTATAATGAATGACTCTGATTTCTTTACATCCTCACCAAGACTTGTTTTCTGGGCTTTTTTTTTTAATAGTAATTCTAATGGATATTTAAATATATTTAACTGAAATTATACTTAAAAAGGAGAAATTAGGCTTTGTTATAAATCCGTCTGCATTTGAAATGTTTGCCTTGAAATTGTGATTTAAAAACCCTCAGATCCGGCTGGAAGGGACATCGTTGGCCAAGGATGGTTTCTCTGCATGGAATGTAAGCCTTTTGTGGTCCGTCTTCCTCTGTTACCTCAAAAGTAGGAGTGAGTTTAAAATTTTTAATGATTCCATTTTAGATGTTGTAGAAACCAAAGCTTACAAAATTCAAAATTCTTCTGAAGGCTGTAAAACCATTGCTATACAAAAACTAGTTTGGTCTGCAAAAGTTCTATTGATTTTTTTTTTCCTGTAAGCTTTTACAGCAAATTGGATTTTAAGAGTTTCAAGCCCTACAGAGGAAAATAATTTGTTCCCTGGAGAGCAACTTTATGTCAGCACTATGTCATCACTCCTAATAACTATATTAAAGGATGAATTTTAAAGCAGGTCACAGGAAAGTTGAAAGAAATAATCAGTTTTCTAGTAACTTCATTAAATCAAAAAGTGATGAAAAATACATATTCAAAGCATTATGTATGATTTTGCTTTCATTTGCAAATGTTTTGAAAACTCCTATCTTAGTGTTGGTAATTGAGTTCTATGTTCATTAAAAATAAGAAGTCTGGGGTTATCAGAATGCTTTGTTCTCTTTTTGTTTATTAGTTCACTTGGGGTTCTTTATCTGAAACTCTATCAGGACAGAGTGAGGTTTTCCTCCTGGGAGTCATCACCGATGTACAGTAAGCGCCTCTTCAATGCCTAAAATCGTTTGTGAAGCCCGGTTAATAAGGCCCAGACAGCTCCTCAGCTCTGCTTGCTGCCTCTGCAATTGAGGATGGGCTGACCTGCTGCTCTCGCTGGGTGGGAGGCTGCAGCCCGGTGCAGGCTGCATGGAGCCTCTTCGAGGTTTGCAGCTGACACCAGGTCATGAGTCACTTCCTCAAAGGCGCAGCTCCATCTTTCCCAAACACAGCTGTCATCGTTGAGCATCCCTGCCGAGTGTCCAGAGATGAATCCATGCAATCTCATATTAAACTGCTGTGATATGTACATATTTCTCTTTTGAAATGTACAAAGATGAAAGACCAAACTCACTCATCATCCCCAGCTGATGACAAGCGTGACTGTCGTGGCCAGGGGTGGTGCTCCTGGAGCTCTGAGCGGGGCTTCCAAATGTTCTGTGCTGCTTGCAGGGCACGAATCTGGGCAGGGGACAGACAGGAGCACACTTCAAATGCCGCCCATCGGGAGGGCCTCGTTTTAGAGCAGGCCGCAGGCTCTTCTTGAAGAACTAAAGGCGTGACTTTGGGAAAGTCCTCTGCCCTCTCTGGGCTCTGAGAAACTGTAGGAATGCAGATGCCTGGGATCCACCTACAGCAAATCAGGTCCAGGAATCTGCCTGAGAAATTTTGATGTTCAGCCAGGTTGGAACCCCACTGAACTAAAGGGTCTCCAAAGACCATTTCAGGCCGTAGGTCTGTAGCTTCTATTTGTATATTAAGTACCTTGTAGGTTGGAATGTGTTTACACAGGACGTCTTTTTAGTTTCTTTCCTTTAGAATCACAGCTGCAGTTCGGCCCCAAATAGACATAGAACAGGGGGCTGGATCCTAGCCTACGAGGGTATTTCCAGCCAGTGTCAGGAACTGTTGAAAATGATGGATTCTCACACCTTGTAAGTTTCACCTGCCAAATTACAGCTCAGACAGGACCAATGACCTAAACCAAATGGTTTTAACCCTCGTCCAGCAAGCATCTTCTTTGATGTAAAGAATCTGACTAATTAAGGGTTTTATCACACTACTGCCACCACCAGCAACAACAAAAAGCAGAAATGATTAGATTGCATTTGGCACATTTGAGAACTAACCCATACTAAATCAAAAATGCTTTTAGTATCTAGACAGCAGCCCACACTTAGATAGACACAACATGTTTACCATCCCGCCAGGTGTTGTCCCAGCCCGCCTTTGTCATCCCCGAGGGCAGAACTCAGGAAGCACCAGGATCACAGTGAGCTTTCCCTACTGTTGGCCCGGAGGAATCTGCGGCCAGCCCCGGGGAAGCTGCCATCTGCATGAGTAATTCCTGTGGAATATTAAAATGTCCCATCTACTTTCAAATCTCACCTGCACACTGTCCTTTGGCAATAACTGGGCATGAGGGGATCACTGGCATGTGCCTTGGGTTTGGGCCCAAATGTCAGCAAAACAAACTTTGGTGTCAGTGCAGCCTGAGAGCAGGCTGGGGGGGCTGTAAACACAGGGAGCGCTCGCTGATTCCCTCCTTTCCTGGAGTACCAAGAGAGGCAGCAGCTGCGCGCTATAAATGGCAACCAAATACATTTTATGCGTTGATTCATCTTGATAAGATTTCTTGAATTTGTTCACATGAAATTCAATTGTGTACTTATTATCCTTCTTACTAATAAATCTGCTCATTTAGATTGGTGTTCTGTCCTATTAGGAAAATCTGTTTTTAATCAGTATTTTGATTTAATTATAAATTATTAAGAGGAAGCCTCTTAGGTTGATTGCGTTGAAGAACGTCTAACTTGCAGTCCGAGCTTTGGGGAGAAGTGGGCCGGGGCAGAAGGGGAGCCTTTGCTACACCCACCCCCAACAGCAGCGACTCTGGTGGGTCTCTGCAGCTGGGAGAATGAAAATGTCTCTCTTACGACGCTTTTAAAGGTCAGCTACATCTCCACGCTCGGAAGTGAAGTGTTGGCATGGATATTTTGTGACAGCAGTGTCGGCAGAGAAATGATTATTTTTAGTTTTAAGGGAGAATAAATTTGGTTTTCCTTTCCAAATTCTTCAGGACTGTAGATCACATGTAATTACGTTTTGGAATAGCGTTCTCAATCGCCTGTAAAGGCAATATTCTTAGCTAAAAAAGTGTTTGCACTTTGACATGACCCTTTGCTAATAGAACAAGTTACATCTAAACAAATTCAAAATGCAGCTCTCCCCAAACTCAAGTGCAAAGCACAGGTGAGTCTATTCTGGGAAAGCAATTGAGTGGCAGTGGTGTGGGACGCACCACACCAGACACATCCAATTCAGAACACAAGTGATTTTCGTTTAAGCATTTTGGTCTTTGGGGGCCGTATGCCTGCCGATGAGTTTAATCAGCCTGTCTGACGTGGAACCAACGCAGATGCCTTTTGCACGGCTGCATCTTCCACGGTGTGCGTTGCTCTCCCTAGACCATGATCCAAGAAGTAAGGGATGCAACCTCTATGTTTTTCAGATTCCATTTTTGGCGGAAGGGATCAGGATTCATGGAGAAAAAGTCACGGAAGCCCTGAGGCCGTTCCACGAGAGGATGGAAGCCTGCTTCAAACAGCTGAAGGAAAAAGTGGAAAAGCAATATGGCATCCGAACCGTGGTGAGTGGGTGGCGTCATAGAAGAGGGGGCGTCTGTGCATCCCACTGCCCAGCTGTGCGGGGCTCACAGAGCACAGGAACTCACATGTGCTAAGGAAGCAGGATTTAGGAGAGCTCAGTCCCTTGGTCAGTCCATCTGCTAGCAATCCAGCAGCCTCCTTTTAATAACTGGATGCGTCAGGGTGAATAAACGTTCATGCATTTGCGTGATCACCAAATGCCCCCTTGTCTGGTGTGAGCACAGTCCGTCCTCACTGTTGTGGAGCAACGGAGAAATCTCGAGAGGCCATGCAACTTAGCTGGTTGGTGGAGCCCACACCTGCAGTCGTACAACACACACAAAGGGTTCAGCTCCTGTGATGTCTGTGGCAGAGGTGACCCAGCAAGGTTGAAGTCTAAGAATCATGGCCGTGAGGGGAGAGTGATAGATTACTGGAGTTTGAATTTGTTAGCAAAGACTCACCCATGGGAGAAAGTGATAGCTGATCTGGACCAAGAAGGATAAGTTGGATGTGGCCAGCGGAGTTCAGAAGGACACTGCCTGGAGTAAGGACTCCCTCGGCAAAGGCTGGGAGGCAGGAATCTGGATGGCCAGAGGCCGGTGCAGACATGGGCGTGCCTTGGGCAGGAGGGAAACCACAGGGAGGAGTTGGAAAGGCACCCGGCCTCCAAGGACTGGGGACGCCAGGCTGGGGCAGGAGGCCCTCTCATGATGAAGGGCAGAATTGGTCTTTTGCAATGAGTTTCTGGAAAGTTTCTGAGCAGGAGCTGGGATCAGGAGCATGATAAAGAGCAGCCTGTGAGTTTTAACCATGCAAAAAGCCGTGCAGTTGAAGTCTGACAGCAGGCTTGAGACTGTCCTCAGGAGCCACGTCTTAGCAGCTCTGGGGGACAAGGCCAGACACCCCAAGTCAGAGCTGCCCTGGCGAGACATCCAGAGTGGTGCTTCCATCCTGATGGTCTCTGGGGGTTTCGCTGCAGCCTACCCTCACTGCCAGTGGACCCTGGAGGCGTTGGGCACAGCAAATGGCCCCTTTCCCCATTGTTCAGGGATGACATCTACTTATGATAGAATTGCACGCCTGCTGGCGTTGACTGGTCTGTGCACATCTTCAGCAGTCCTGCCTAAGGAAGGTGTGCTGGGGGAGGCACTCCGCTTCTTATGGGTGCTTACTTCCTAAAGGCCGGGTGTTGAGTGAGGTGCGCCATTTTGGTTTCATTTTCTGCCAAGTTCTCAGCTGCCCTCGCTGTTGAACTCACTTTTCCGTCACACATTCATCTTGTTTAGCAAACGCTAATTTAGTGCTTACCCGGTGCCAGGGACCTTTGCTGTGTTTTACAAATGTTCATTTGCTTAATCCACCTCACACTCTGGGAAGCAGGCCCCGTGGTCAATCCCATTTTACAGGTAAGGACACAGGGACACAGGAAGGTTAATGACCCCAAGGTCACCCACTAGCAAGTGGCCGGCCCGGGGTCCGAGCCCCATCAGTCTTATCTGTGCTTCCAGCCCCCACTCTGTATTTCACATCACGAGCTTGTCCTCCTCTTGCCCATGTGATAGGAGACCAGGACTCTCCCTGAGAGGTGTTAACTGGGCCGCGATTCCACTTCCTGCTCTCCCAGACTCCCCACAGCTGCCGGGCAAGACTGAGCCTCTGGGCCTCCAAGCCCAGGACCTGACAAAGCGCAACTGCTGGGCCTGGGTCTGGAAGCTCAGCAGGTGGGAATGGGGGACTGACAGCTCAGCAGGAGCTGCCGCAGGTGAGCTGGCCTGGGAATCCGGGCACTGTCCTTTGTGCAAGTCACGATCCCTGAGCAGTGCTTGATGGCGTCAGAGCTCCCAACTCGTTACAGTCAGAGTCAAGTGGCAAGAAGCGTTTCAGGGTGTGTCACTGTGCACCTCTTGCAAAGTTCGATGCCAGTTTTAATTATTTCTAAGAAATAAACACTTACGAAATCTTCAAGTTTTCCTACTAAGTGAAAAGCTTCCTCTGTTATCAATCATTTAATGCACATCTCAAAGTCACAGGAAGCTGCTTGACTCACCAAACATCTTTCATATCCCTTTCTCTGCTGTGATTCATGATTGCTGTGTGTGCTTGCTGTTGGAGAAAACAGGGGCAGGGAAGTCAGGGAGTGTGGGTGGCGGGGGTGTCTCGCTACTCAAAGACAAGCTTCCCCTGGCTGCGGCGCCGGCAGCCGTCCTTGGCTGGAGCTATGCGCTTTCCCCCGAACCCTGAGGCAGCACCATCTCCACCAGACTTCCGGCCCCACTCTGTAGGGCCAGCCAGGGCACCCCAGCTAGGGGTGAGGAGGCTTACTAGGGGGACAATCCAGGAACAGAATTAAGGGTGCATTTCCCACCCTTGGATGCTTTGTTCCCCAAGGCCACCTTCCTGAGTCCTCCTGCATCCTGGGACCCCAAAGCCAGGCTCTGCAGTCAGCTTCCTTTGAGCAGACGAGGGGCAGGCAGACGCCGTCATCCTCTGAGCAATGTGGCGATAAAAAGCAGTCTGGGATGAACCTTTCCTGCCTTAACTACTTTGGAAACTCACAAGCATCTCAGAATACTTTGAAAAGCAATATAGTATCATCCTGTTCAAAAAAAGATGGATTTAAAAATAAAAAACCCATAGAAAGGACATAAAATATTTTGTCAATTTTTCTGAGCCAGCCTAAGCCCTAGAAACAGAAGAATTGAACACCCTGTGACTTCTGAACACACAGGCCCCTCTGGCCTGCTCTGAGCTGGCCTGACCTCAGCAGTCCTGGGACAGTCCCTGGATGGCAGCACTGCAGCCCAGTGTCTCCTGACCCTTAGGAGCAAGGCGTGTGGGCCCCAGGGACGCCAGGAAAGAGCCCACGAGCACCCGCTGCACTCAGCACCCCACGCCTTCGCTGGCCCGTAGCACACAGGAGGTGCTTGTGTTTGCCTTTGAGCTTGTGCAGATGTTTACATTTCTCAAGCGATCTTCATCTACCTCTTCCTGCACGTCTGGTGAGGAGCAGGGGGCCTGGCCTGGTCCTGCCCACCCTCAATCCCGTCCATGGCATCGCTTTAACCGCCAGGGGCAGCCGGGTGCTGCGCTGTAGCCACATCTCTTCACCCGCCTCCTGCGAGCTCCTCCTGGGTGGCCCCCGGCTCCTCAGCCCAACAGGCCACTGCCCTCCTCTCCCTTTCCCAGCTCCTGTCACAACACTTGCTGGTCCCCCAGACAGGAAACCCAGGAATCAGCCTTCATCCCTGGCAGAGTTCTAGCCTCGGTCTTACCTGGCAGCACCGAGGTTCACTCCACCCCCTTTTCCTTCACAGCTGGCCCCTGGCCCGGCTCCCTGGATCCCTCCTCCCTCGACCGCCCTCCACAGCTGCCAGTGGGACCTGTCCCATTGGTTTTCTCACTGGGATCCGTGGGAACCCGGGTTTCCTCAGAGGCTGCTAGGAGGGGTGTTGATTGGGAACTGGGGCCGGCTCCAGATTTACCCTAGGTCACACCGTCGGTGTCACAGCCAAAACTCTAGCCTGGTTCTAACACCTTCAACTCCTAATCCCCGGCCCTGCTGCTGGGACAAGGAGACATCAGTTCACTCACGGCATCTGGCCCTGGAGCTGCACCTGTCAGTACTGGGTGAGATTCCAGTTGCGTCAGATGAAAAAATAAAAGCCCTGAGTTCTGGATTTTTAGAGGCTTTGTTCAACCAAGAAGGAACTGTGAGGAGAACAACCCAGTAGAGCCCACGGCTATAACCCAGTGGGTGCCCTGCAAATGTGGGACCCGATGGTGGCTTCTGTCCCTCCTTGGCAGAGCCCTCCTCCTGCCATCATCCTTCCTGTGTTCATGGCAGTCCATACTCACATGGCGACCAAGACTCCAGGTGGCCTTCCAAGGGACATCACTGCCCTTGGTGGTAGGTGCTCAGAGGCACCGGGCTGCTTTCTGGGCCTTCCCAAGAGCTTGAGTGAGGTCGTCCTGGCTGGTGTCTCCTCAGGTCCTCGTGGCTGCTGTGAAGTTCATTTCATCACAGAGACACGGAAAGTGACAAGCCAAATGCTCTTAGGAATGGGGCTTATGGTGCCCGGGACCCACCCAGATGTCGCAGGTCAAGTCTCTTCTCAGCCGTGTGCTCAGCTTCTTTTCCACGGATGCTGCTTTCCACCTGCCGAGCAGGTGGTGGGATATAAAGGCTGCATCCCCCAAGCTGCAGAAATCGCCTGAGTATCAGGTTGCTGGCTCTCTTCCCTTCTTCCTTCTGCCTGTAGCCAGAAAGGATTGTGTTGAAGTCAAGCCCAGGGCAATTCCAGGAGACAAGCAGGAGGGGAGCCCCCACCTGGGTAGGTAGCAGAGACGGCTTGTGTAGACGGGTGTTCAGGAGGGTGATCACCTGCCTCCGCCAAGCTCATCCCCAACCCCTGAGCCTGTTTTCAGAAGCTGCCATGGGAGAAATGGCCAGGGATGGAGCGGGTTTGGGAAGACAGAGGCTGCCTGCAGGGCTCATTCAAAATGCGAAGAGGCCGCAGATGCTGGATTGAAGGTGTGATGCTGAGGGCTGGGTGGTGCTGGGGATGGTGGGCCGAGAGGAGTGAGCTCCTCCTCGGGATCCTCAGGGGCAGCGAGCTCACAAATGGGGTCCCAGAGTCCCGCGGAGAATCTGTGTGGGAGAAACGCTTCAGAGAGTGAGGCCTTGGGTGGCCTCTGATTGTGTTTCAGAACAGCTGAGGACAGTGTATTCATAGACTGAGTGTCTACATTGTGTATAGGAAATGTTTTCACAATTGGGCATATCTACAAGTTAACCATTTCCCTTTTCGTTTCCTCGGAAAGGCTGATTGATTGCAGTGGATGCCTCCGTGGAGCTATCCAGTGGCACCACCACTGGTGCAAGTCCAAGACTGACCAGACCCTCTGTGCTGGCAGCTTCCAGCTGTTGCTTTGAACCAGTGGTCAGCAAACTGTGGCCCACCGCCTGCTTTTGTGAATCAAGTGTCATTGGCATGCAGCCATGCTCCTTTGTTGCTGCACTGTCCATGGCTGCTTTTGTGCTCCCATAGCAGAACGGAGTAGTTTCAACAGAGACCATGTGGCCTGCAAGCTTAAAATACTTATTATCTGGTTTTTTACAGAAAAAGTTTGCCAACTGCTTGCTCTTTTTGCAATACTGAAGTTTTTACTGTTAAAGAGATAGTGTACAAATCAAATAGTATTTTATTTGGGATCAGATATTTAGGAAATAGGCCCACTTTTCAGATGTGGAAATGGCATTATGTAATCGATAATCGACTGCGTCTTGCCCTCAGGGTCTGGAGCTGTGGTCTAGCGCGGGGCCGTATGTAGTTGATTGGCTGAATGAATGAGATGCCAGCTTGGGCGGGGTAGCCTGGGGTGGGCTGGGGAGTTGAAGCCACGCACAGAGGACGTGTCCTACAGGAACGTGGTTCCCACATCCTCAGGTTAAAGGAAAGTGCTTGTGCAGCAGCTGTGGTCCAGATGTGCCAGCATCTGGCTCGGGGTGCAGGTACATGAGAATTTTCTAGCCAATTAGATGTTGACACATGCTACATTTCAGTGACACTTGTTCTGGTAATATGTCAAGGAGGGGATGGAAAAGTCCATCCAGAGATCGTTGTTCTCCAGGATGCGTCACTAGTCCATGCTTAGCAAGTGGGAGGCGCTTTGGCAACTCCGGTGTGGCTTCGTCCAGTCCCAGCAGTCACTCACAGCGGGGAGTCACCGTTCTCGTGGCAGCAGGAGCATCTCGTTTCAGCCTAGAGAAGTTCCATCCTTGCCCATCCCTGCATCTTGGTTATTTGCATAGTGTGTCAACCTGCAGAGATGTACAAAGTCCATCTAAAGATCTTACAAATTCCTTAACCACTTTCTAGATGTTACTCTGTATATTACATTTTCTGGTCAGTATATTGTACTATGACTTTGGAATGGGTTGATGCATTGTGGTCTTGGTAAAGAAAAATGCACTGAAAATTAAAAGGCTAAGAAGGTTCCTTCTGATATTTTTCACTATGCCAAGTCAGGTTTCAAAAAACCACAAAATCATTGTTTTTGTCTTCTGCTTAAAACAAGAACTTGTACTGCTTATAAAAGTGTGGACAATCGTGGTCTAGATTCCACCTCCTCACAGGAGTCTGCCCGTGCCAGGCACAGGCATCAAACGACTCTCTCTCTCTGTTTCTCTCTCAGCCCTCGAGTCTGGATGACAGGAGAGGCAGCCGCCCCCGGTCCATGGTGCGGTCCTTCACGATGCCTTCCTCCTCCCGGCCTCTGTCCGTGGCGTCTGTCTCTTCCCTCTCGTCTGACAGCACCCCCTCCAGGCCGGGCTCCGATGGGTGAGTCGGACTCAGCGGCAGCGGCTCAGGGGCAGAGAGGGCTGGCGGGGCGGGGGGGGGGGGGGGGGATCCTATGAGGAGCCCCGGGTTTGTTTTATCACAACTGAGGATTTTCAAAAATCAAGATTATCTTTGAAACTGAGACCCTCCAAGACTCTCTGAGCATAGCACCCAATATTACTCTCAGGGCCTTGTGAGTTGCTGAGAAAGAAGTCCTTACTTTGGGTGCCACTTTGGGCAAGGCTTCCTTCAAATTTAAAACCTCCAGTGAGTGCCCAGTCCTCCAGCGTGGCTTAGGAGCAGCAGGTGCATTCCCTCCTGGCCGTGCACTTTGGACCTTTCATCTCGTGGTCACCTCCGGGTGTCGAGCTAGGGCAGGGCCAGCGCGGTCTGGGCACGACACAGCCTTCGCTGTCCCCCACAGCACCACCCGCCCAGCCAGCTGTCACACGGGCTTACGTGACAGCTGGCCTGGCCACCTTCCTCTTTTTCTTCCTTCTTCTTTTTTGTTTTTTCTTGAAAGCAAAACTTTTTATTTGTTTAGTTTTGTTTCTGCTAAGTTTTATTACCTTTTAAAGGGAAATGCCATTTAAGCTGAATACTTCTGAGAATGACCATCTGTCCCACCCTTTCTATTTTCTATGGAAAATATGGGACATATTATCCTTTCTTATCTCAATTTTTTTATTGTAGTGAAGTACACTTAAAATTTACCATCTCAACCGTTTTTAAGTGTGCAATTCAGTGGCATTAAGTACATTCACATGGCCGTACAACCGTCACCACCGTCCATCTCCAGAACACTTTATGTTGTCAAACTGTAACTCTGTACCCATTAGACACTAGCTCCCCATCCCTCTCCCCAGCAGCCACCATTCTACTTTCCGTCTCTATGACTTTGACTATTCTGAGTTCCCACAGCCCACCTTCTTTCTACAAGACCACTTCGGAGGACCATTTTTCCTCTAGAGTACTTGATAGTCCAAAACAGCTAAGAGGGAAACAAGAACCTACTAGTTAGACTAGTTAACTAACATCCATTGAGCATTCACTGTGGCTCTTGCATTAGCTCAGATTATTGCAAAGAGAACCGCAATATTGATTTTTGTGTGTGTGTTTCTGAGTGGCAGGCATAGAAAGTTTGTTCTTATTATACGAAAAGAAAAAATGTTGCATGCAATGTAAACATCAGAGAGAACTTCTAATTGTTTTACTGCCGCGTTTGCACTGTTGTGTGTTTGTCCAATCCCATCTGGTTTGCAATCCATCACCCTACCAAACCCGCGGGCTCCTGGCCCCGTCAACATGCAGACACAAACTTCCAGAGAGCCCCAAGGGACAGCTCAGCTCTAAATGCCCTTTGTTGCCAACAACTGATGTGCCCAGTGGAGAATTGCAAACTATACCCACAATTTTTTTTTTCTCAACAGCAATTTTTATCAGTGTCTGGTACTTATAAGGCCAAGTCCATATGGAAATTCTCAATTTAGAGGTACTTAAATCATGTGTGCTTGTCACTTTAAAGCAAAATTGCTAAAGAAATTTAATTCAACTTCTCCCCAAGAAAATCCCCAGGCTACTTATGAAAAGGTTTTTATGTTTCCAAGAACATAGGGGTTAGGGTAGAAATTGATGGAGAGGTTTTCGATGGAAGAGTGGTGTATTGCACACGTGAATACGTGAGCTTGGGCAGACAGCTTCTTCCCACAAGGCATTTGTTTAACCTTTAACTAGAAGGCATCTTTATTAGAGTCCTGATTTTCGTTCATTCTTGGGGTTACCACCCTTCGCTATCTAACTAATGTGGAGAAAATGAGGCTTTGGTCTCAAATGGCACAGGTTGCAATGAAAAATAAAGTTCATCCTGCAGGCAGTTGCTTCTCGTAATGTGAAAAACTTAAAACTCGTCCTGTCTTTCTCTGGCTTCTTTGTATACTCATCAGGGTTTCACAGTGTAGGTCTTCTCCCTGAGCTGGAAGATGTCTCCTCATCCTTTTTTGGCCTACATTAATTATCTCAAGTTCTGCAAAACGTAGGATAAAATCATGATGATTTTTGGCTGTTGCTTATAATATAATAGATACAATATTTAACACCTAATGGATGTTGATTTGTTGGTTAATGTATATCCAGGTGGAAAAATTCAGGTGTTTCAAAATGCCTTAATGATCTAAGTCAGTGCTGGTATGTTATAGCAATTATTTTTAATTTTTTAAACTTCTTAGTATAGAAAAATTTCAGACATATACAAAGTGGACAGTATAATGAGCCGCCACGTCCCATCAGCCAGCCTCAGCCATTATAAACTTTTAGCAAATCTTCTTTCAGTCTGAATCCCACCCTCTCCTCCCCGCATATTTTCCAGCAAAACTCAATTATCATATCATTTTATCTACAGATATTTCAATATGAATTTCTAGGACCTGACCTCATTTATAAAAAACATAACTATGTTACTTTATGTAAACTTTGTAGTAATCTAGTTTATGTCACACATAAAACATAAACAGGAATTTCATTTTATCAAAATATATCACTGTTAATTTCTCATGTCATAAATGTTATTTTTTTTTTACAAGTCCTCACCTTGTACTTGGTTGATACTATCTCTTTACGTCTCTTTTAATCCACTTTTTTTCTTTTCTTTGTAATTTATCTGTTGAAAAATCTAGGTTGCTTGATGTCTCGTGCTCCCCGCTCTGTCCTGTAGAGTTGTCTGTTGTGTGTCTCTGCCCTCCACAGTCTCTGCATGTTCGTAGTTGAATGCAGAGGTTTGATCAGATTCAGATTTGATCTGGGGACAAGATGACTTCGTAGGTAGTTGCATGTTCTTCCATTCAGAGGCCCATCGTATCTGGTTCTCTCTTTTTTGGTGACATTAACAGCTGTTGATAATCAACGCTTAGATCCAATACGATTGCTGTTTCAATAGCACACATACGTTAATGACAGATCCTTCTCCACAGCCGTATTAGACAGGGAGAAACAAGAAGTAGGAGGTGTGATTCTTGCTCTTGGCAGTCTGGATCTGCAGAGGATTTTAAGTGCAGTTTTGTCAATGTTCCGTCCTTCCTGGTCCATCTCAGCATGGACCATGTTACATGTCCCACGTTGGGGAGCAAGGTTGCTGCCGTGGCCTTCTTAATCAGCACAGTGGTTTTGTTCCAAATTTCCCATTCAGAAATAAGTTTAAGAGAAACCACAGCTAGGATGCAAATGTGACTGGCTTTCTAAATTCTCTTCTCTTGAAATCATTCTCCCCTCAAAGAAGCCAATTTATTCTCTAGGTGGTCAAGGACGTCAGGCTTGGAAGTTGCTTCAAAGGCTGGGAGCTCCAAAGGGCAGGCTCCGAAAATATAAGATCCTAACAGCAACATACCTTACACATGAGTTTCACTGTAAGGTTTTTCAAGCGTGTCCATACTTCATCCATGCTGGCCTCTTTGCTGACTCCTTTCTTATAGCAGGAGCTGCAGGGGATAAAAGTCCAATCTTAGAATTGGATCCATTCTTCCCCCTCCTGTTACTAGAAACAGGATGGACATGCCAAGCTTGTGTTGCAATGGCAAAATGCAATGTGTGTGAATGTGTGTGCACACACGTGTGCCCCTAACCTTTGACACATGCCATTGAGACTAGCCCCAGATCCATTTACTCAGTGGTCTGATCATCAACATGTTTTTACAGCAACTGTTTGCTGTCCATAGGCAGAAGGGTGCTGGTGTTCTCGTTCCCTTTTGTAAATGAGAACATCAAGTTCCCAGAGGTTAGGAGGATGTCAAGGGTCACCAGCAAGTGGCAGAGCTTGGACTGAGGTCCTCTGTCTCTAGCTCATTTTTCAGCTGAAAACCTGAGGGCGTCACTAAGTCCCTGTGAGCCGGAGTCAGCTGGCCTCCGGCTGGGCCATCCAAAGGGCTTTCACATGGAAGCAACGCATAAATCTGTAATCGTAGAAACTTGGTGGAATTAAGGTACCAGAAATTTCTTTGCATTGGCACCTGCCTATTTTCCCCCATTGCGTCTATGAATATTTCATTATAAATCTCTAAAAGGCGAGGGTTTGCCTTTTGAAATATACCCAAAATACCATCCTACTGTCGTAAATCAACGAAAATTCCTTAATGTCATCATCCAGTATCCCGTCAGACTTCAAATCTATCCTCTTGGCCTGTAAGTGTTCTATAATTTTCCAGTTTGTTTTTATTGGGAGGGAAACACGGTCCTGGCAGTTGGTTACTATGTATCTGAAGTCGCCCTCGGCCTCCCTTTTAAATCATTTCCGTCGTCCTTATAAAAGGCTGCCGGTCCCAGTCAGCACTTAGAGTTGTTGCGAGTGACTTCACAGGTATCTGCAGGGTGGAAAGCAATTGCTCCCCCTCAAGACAACACTGATTTAAAGAAACATTTCCTTTAGGTTTGCCCTGGAGCCTCTCCTGCCAAAGAAAATGCACTCCAGGTCCCAGGACAAGCTGGACAAGGATGACCTGGATAAGGAGAAGAAGGACAAGAAGAAGGAAAAAAGGAACAGCAAACATCAAGAGATATTTGATAAGGAATTTAAACCCACCGACGTTTCCCTGCAGCAGTCTGAGGCTGTGATCCTTTCCGAGACGGTAACGCAACGGGCCATCCCCGCTCACTGCAGGAGCTCCTGGGACCTGCCTGTGCTCCTGCTGGAGCCAGCAGGGCTGTCCATTGGGTTGTATGGAATTTGCTGCAAGGCAATAACCTTAAAACCTGGGATCCTCCTCACCCCTAGCCACGAGTAACCTGACTCACTCAGGCCATGAGAGACACAGAGTCTGGGGGAGGCTGGTCTTAGCGTCCGTCCGTCCTCCATCCCGAAGGAGCTCAGGTCGGGGAGGTCGCCAGCAGGGCCCACAGGTTTCTAGGCTCTGTGCAGCTCTGTTGTACTTGTTGACAATGTCAGAATGCTTCTGTTGTCAGGAAACAATGCTCTTTGTTAGCTAATGCCTTTCCCTCGCCCCTTCCTGGCTGGAAATCTCTAAGCCACAGTTACTGCCCAAGTGTTATGATCTGCTCAGAGAGGACACAAATGTCCCTTCCCACTGGGCTCCACCAGCAGGGCTCAGTTTCATGTTATTGTCCCTTCCTCTTCTGCTCTGCATTTAAATAGCCTGACCATGTTTCAGAAGGACTTACGGGGACTTAACATGACACGTGCTGGTGAGTTGACATTAAAAATCCCAGTGAGTCTGTTCATCCCACAGTCCTGGGCGTGTGGGGGCGGTGAAAGCCACGGAGCAGGCTCCTGTCCCAGGGCAGGGCCTGGGGGCGGATCCTCCCAGAAGGGCTCGGTGGCATTTGGAGTCTGAGTACAGAAATGAGGCCCAGACTGCCTCTGGGGTGCACTGGATTCAGAAAGTGCTCTCTGTAGACTGGAAACAAAAATAGAAAAGCAGTTCTCATAGGTTTTCTGCTTCAAAGGTGAAGTCAGGCTTGGAGCAGCCGTCCCCTAGAAATGCGTGGGCATTTGCAGTAGCCCGTGGCCCGGCCGACTCTGTCTGGGTTGTGATGAAAGCATTGCTTGATCAAAGAGCTCAGATGGGACCACCTTTTAACAAGACATACTCCACTGCTTGTTTATAGCTTAAGCACCAGAGGGCACGTTTCATCTGACTGTGCGCCACTCAGACAGCAGTCACGTGTTGCTTGGCTGTCTGGAGGTAGAAGGCAGATGCCACAGCCATGACACAGCCTTCAGGCAGGCGAGCCCTGCTCTGAGGCCTGTGGACACGTATGTGGCCTGCAGCTAAGCGGGGGGGCTCAGTGTGGCACGAGATGGGCAGAGGGCGTCGGGGCCCAGGGAGGCACTGGCCAGAGGCAGGTGTGAAGCGCCCCAGCGCTCTGCCTCTGATAATGGGATTAAGGGGTTGCTGATGAACTGCCCAGCGTTCTCTGCTCACTGTTCTGCAAAGTTGGAATGCCAGCAACTCCTCCGGGTGGCCTGAGATCCTCTCTCAAGCCCTAAGTAGATTTCTCAAGTCCCAAAACATTGTAACTGGGTGGGAGAATTAAAAGAAGCATTTTTGAATATCTACTAAGTGCCAGACACTGTGCAAGTCTTTCATACATTTGTAGTCAAGCTCCGTGTTAAGATGTTAAAACCGAGGGCCTCAGAGAAATCGAGCCAAGTGGTGGAGTTGATCACGATTGAGTTGTGTGCAAAGAAGCCCAAGGACATAGCAGGCCAGGCACTGAGCCAGCAGAGTGCAATTTCTGTCCCTGCCCTGTCCCTAGCTTTCCTGTTAGGACACCTGCAAAGGACAGGGCCTGGGGCAGTGCCACATGGCACCCCCACAGCTAACCCTGGCACCCTCAGTAAGCCCACAGGAACTCACCAAGGTTAGAGCACAGAACCTTGACCTCACTGTCAGCATCTGACTCAGTCTCAGAATGACCATGGCTGCAACACCAGGAGGCCAGGAATCCTGACCTCCCACTGGGGCAGACGTACTATTCTTGGTCCAGCCCAGCCACCTGTCTGTCCACAA